>NC_071397.1:700341-1000341 GCF_022682495.2 Desmodus rotundus | reverse complement strand
GCCCTCCGTGAGATCACTGTTGAATGGGTGGGGGAGCCTTGCTGCACAGAGAGGAGGTACGCAATGATACTGCGAAGAAATTGTACTCTCCATCAGAGAAGCCACTGCACTAGTTCCATCTTGAGATGACAAAGGCCTTGACCAGCAGTGGGAATCGAGAGGCAGAGAGACGCCTGAGGCGGTTCAGAGGCAGAATGGGCCAGACTTAGAGACTGTGCGGATGGGGGGTAAAGGGAGGAGGCAGATCAGGATAAACCCGAGGTTTTGCCTTAAGTGTGTGGACGGTTGTGCTTCCATTCACTGACACAGAATACAGGAGGCCGACCCAGGGTGGCGGACACGGATGATTTGGGACTGCCCCCGTCACATTCTGGAGGAGCGTCTAGAGGGCAATTAGCTATTCTGGACCCAGACCTCAAGAGAGAGGTCTGAGATGAAGGTGCAGACTGAGATGGAGATCAGGTTGGGGAGGCAGTGGTTAAAACGGTGGCTAGGACAGAGTTGCCTGGGGGAGTCCATTGCTGATGCTCAAAAGGTGTTGATTCAACTTGAGAGAACGGTGTGAGTGTGCGTGCAAAGGGCACAGGAGTCTGCAGGGACTCAGGCTTGACCGCTCATATGTCCCTGGGAAAAGGCAGGGGAGATTACAGAGTGGAACAGCTTCCGTGTCTCGTTCCATGGGGACGAGATCTAAGGTGTGGGCCGTGCAGAGTCCAGGTGACAGTTGGAGTGGGCACAGAGAAGCAACTGAAATCAAGGACTGAAAAGACACACATAAAAGTGTCCGCAGGGGCCCTGGCCAGCTGACTCGGTTGGTGGGAACGTCATCCCAATGAGCCAAGGTTCCCGGTCCAATCCCCGCTCACAACACATGCAAGAACCAACCGATGAATGCACAGACAAGTAAAACTACAAATCCATGTCTCTCTCCCTCTCTCTCTCAAATCAATCAATCAATCAAAAATTGTTGGAAACATTTGTTTATTTATTTTTAGAGAGGGGGAAGGGAGGGACAAAGAGAAGGAGAGAAACATCAATCAGGTGTGTCTTACACGCCCTCAGTTGGGGACCTGGCCCACAACCCAGGCGTGTGCCCTGACTAGGAATCAAACCCGTGACCTTTGGTTTCGCAGGACGATGCCCAGCCCACTGAGCCACACCAGCCAGGCAGCCAGGGCTGCACTAGTTTGTTTATCTATTCACCTTGCGATGTGCAATTGGGTTTGATGACCAGAGGTGGATCATCAAACTATACGTTCAAGATCGGTGCATTTTACTGTATATACTATACCTCAGTGTTTAAAATGTTCTCTACCTGGACATGAAGTCTCCCAGAGAGAGGAGACAGAGGTGGAAATAGAGAGGAAGCCAGAGAGTCAGACTCCATCTCTTGGTGAATGTGGGGGAGGTTGGGCAAATGCCAAAGGAAGAATGAAGGTGATGGGGTTCCATGCCCTGAACCTCAGAGAAGAAAGTGTGGTCAGAAATTGGAAGTATAAACTGGAGCCATTAATTAGTTTGAAAACACTTATAAGGTCCTGGCCAGAGATGTCACCCATGTCCCACCCCTTCCCACACTCAGAGGAGGGAGCACCAGGTGAGGTGGAATCACCTGTGTCGGGGCTCCAGAGTCCCTTCTGGGTTGTCACGTCTTCACCTGCTCTGAGCTCTGAGGAGGGAGTTTACTTGTCCTGATCACACTGAAGGCAGCCCACAGGTGGATGTTGAACAAGTGAGACCAGCCCTGGCTGGGTAGTTCAGTTGATTAGAGGATCATCCTTATACACCGAGGACGCAGGTTCGATCCCGGCTCACGAATTAGCCAATGAACGCATAACTATGAGGGATAACAAATTGATGTCTCTCTTTCTCTCTCTAAACATCAATTAAAAAAATAGTCAGGCTGGAGATGTGTACAGCCACTTCACAACTTTTCTTTTTATTTTTTATCTTTTCATTTTTTAAATTTATTTATTTTTTATTGCTTAAGCTATTACAGTTGTTCACGCTTTTTCTCCCTTTCTCCACCTCCACCCAACAACTTTTCTACTCATTGCCTCTCCTCTTGAGTCCCCGGTAAAATTTTCTTTTCAAAAATTCCATCCTTGTGTGCGCTGAGCTGATTTGTGTGGCAGTTCCCATCTTTCGGGTGAAAGTTCCCCAGAGCATCTCAGAATTATTGAAAAAGTTCTACACAGGATCTATTCTAGATGAACTTAAAAAAAAAATCTAAATGTTGTCTTTGGGATCCACAGCATTCCCGTATATTTAAAATCATAAGTAAATAGAGGACGCAGAGAGAACAAAATACCCTTGAGTTCAGGCCCAGCGATCACACTGGTCACCCTCGCCCATGCCTGGGGGGGAGCCGGGGCTACCAGACCCTGAGCACCCAGCACGGCAGGATCTGGAAGTGACAGATGCTACACTCCCGTTTTCCGGATGTGCCAGTAGTGGAACCAGGACTCCACCTTAGGCTTCTGAGCTGTGTTGCCTTGGGCCGCGAAGCAGAGCTCTGTGAGTAAGTGAAAGTAAGGGTTTACCTTCAGGCCAGTCACCCGTCCCACCCCCACCCCCACTCCACTACGTGGTCGCCTTCTCTCCCTCTCCAAACCATGGGTTTCTCACAGCTGAGCAGAACACACAATTTTCTCTCCATTGACTCTTCGCGGGGTGGTAGGTGTTGACAGCAAGACGCAAGGTAAGGGACAGGGCAGAAGCTGGAATTTAAGGGCCTGGGGAGGCCTCTCGTGCAACGTGACCACCAGGGGGCAGCCCTTGCCTTGCCTTGGCACCTCCGGTCCACACCCTCCGGCAGGGCCCCCAGGCCTGCCTGCTTGCCTAGATGGTTCAGGGTGAGTTAAATAACTTGTTCAAACTTATATACCTAGTTTGTTGGGGAGATGGCATTTGAACCTAACCCGACTCTAAGCCGGAATTCTTAAGCACACGACTTGCTTCTCCAGAAAAACAAAACACCCCAATTCACTGCAGTGAAGGGCGGACTGTGCAAAGGTGGAGGGGGCGGGGGGGACAGAGCTAGAAACACAGACGCGAAGAAAAACAATGTGTCGATCTAAGAGGAGCCAGAGAGACGTGTGTGGTGAGAGCTGGGCCGCGTTCACTAGACGCTCTTTCTGCTCTGCCTGCTGAGTTGTCTCACGGAGGTGTGAAGATGCAGGTGCCGCTTGCCCTGGTCGTAATCCCTGCGTGTAACGCCCTGCGTCTTTCATTGGTGTCCGTACAAACACGTTTCATGGAATGGACACTGTAATTTCTCAATAAATGTTAGTTAAACAATGAATAAAACAATAAATGGGTGAATGTGCCAGTGGGTGCTAAGTCCACACGCAGCCTTCTCCATAAAGCAGACCTCTGTGAGAGGTGCGTTCCTTTAATGGAGGTCTGAGCAGCACTCACTTCGCCAAACCTCCCTAGTCAGCAGCCTAAGTTAAACAGGGACTAAGTCCCTAGCAACCGGTTTGCTTCTCCTAAACCCTGCAATTACGGAATTTCTGGAGCTGCTCTGGGGGAGATCCAGGTTCAAGGGGGAAAAATGGATGGGGTGGGCCTGGGCCCTGTTGAGCCAAGGGGTG
This sequence comes from Desmodus rotundus, assembly GCF_022682495.2. Taxonomy (NCBI): domain Eukaryota; kingdom Metazoa; phylum Chordata; class Mammalia; order Chiroptera; family Phyllostomidae; genus Desmodus; species Desmodus rotundus. Next base: position 996,745 of record NC_071397.1, on the reverse strand, counting down.
GGAACGTAGGTTAGCTCTGAGCCAGGAGGGCTCTTGGAGGTGCTTCTGGGTTAAGGGTTGGTCTTCTTGAACATCGGAAGTTGGGGGAACCACATCCTGGTCTCACCTGCCCACCCACCCTGGCGTTACCAGACATCTAAGCCCTACCCTCTTTCTCAAATACTTAGGCAACCTGCTCCCACCCCCCGTGACCCAGATATCGCCATCAGCAGAGACCTCTCTCCTCAGAGAGGCATGCATTGCATGCCTAAGGTCCCAGGCGGTTGAGGTCCTTGGCAAGTGCTGTGTGAGTCCTGTGGGTCACAGAAAGCTTCCCACCCTCATCGCGACCAAAGACTGTTCCTCCGTCGCTCATACCTCACTGCCCAGGGTCCCTTCAACTGGAATGCCCTCCGGCACGGCCCAGATGCTGTTGCTCATCTTTATCGCGGTCCATCCAGGTGACAAGGCTGTCTCCCAGGGCCCTGAGGGCTACGACACTGGGAGTAGGAGGAATGGGGGAGGCTGGACATAGATGTCCTAGGGTGCAGGCTTGGTGGGGACTGAATGTTGAGCCCTGAGGGGGGTGACAAGGAAAGGAGAGTGGGCACAGGTGGCCCTCCAAAAAGCTGAAACCCCGGGACTCTCCAGTTCAGTTCCTTCCATGATGCCTGCTGGCGGGGTTGCTCCCCAGCTTCCACCCAGAGCTCTTTTCTTCTCAGCCACCTATAAAAGGATAAAGTTGAAAGGACCAATAAAATCGGCTTGAAGGGGTCTATTTTTTTTAAGGGGTCAGTTTTAATTTGATGAGCTTAATAAGCCTATTAAACAAGGCTTATTATCTGGGTCTAGATATAATTAGGAGTTTGGAAGACCTAATTAAATCTGAGATAAGTTTCTTAGTGAAACTGATTTTAATTAACGGAGAGACCTTACCGAATCAGACATATTCCTTAACTAAAGGCAGTGCGGACTCCAGACCTGTAGCTTCAGACCAGCTGGAACCTGGGGCAAATCCGGCCCGCTCCAGACCCGCAGAATAGAAAAGTCTAGAGGTGGGGCCCAGGGATCTGGTTGAACAAAGACTCCAGGTGATTTCAATGAGCTCTTAAGTTTGAGAACCACCGAAATAGAAGAATGACTGGTAAACTTCACTAATCAGAGAATTTGATCAGGGATTTTAATAACTGGTTTAATTCATCAATTCGGATCATTTAAATAGGGATTGCAATCAACTACAACCAGGTCCTCACCTGATGTTTTAAGTAGTTAATGCTCTTTAACAAAACCAAAGTAGCACAAAAGTAATACCTGGAATGATATAATTAATGCTGCCAGCGAACTAGGCAGCCACATTCACGAATGAGCTTCGATTTCATTGTGACAAGATAACTTTCAGCAAGTTGTTACCGGTGAGTGCAGCTGAAACATGATGAACGCTGAGTGTGCGGGTTGGTATAGGAAAGAATTTGAAAATGATCTGAAAAGCAATGTTAAGACATTAGATTGGTAAAAAGGAATGGGTTTAATGGGGCACCCGATGTGTTAGTCCCCTGACTCTCTGGGGGTTAGCAACGGCTGGGATATTGTGCTGCAAGCTCTCTTGTCTTTTCAGAGTAACGGGGGGAGGTGTTTATCCGGGTCTTCTCTCTGCCCTAGAATCCTGTGCTCTCTGGGTGTCCCAGCCCCCTGAGATTCGTACCCACGAGGGTGCCGCTGCCCTCCTGCCCTGCTCCTTCAATGCCACCCGAGGGGAACTGGCCATTGGCTCCGTCACGTGGTACCGGGATAAGGTGGCCCCAGGGAAGGAGGTGAGGAACGGGACTCCAGAGTTCAGGGGCCGCCTGGCCCCTCTTGCCTCTTCGCGCTTCCTCTGTGACCACCAGGCTGAGCTGCAGATCTGGGACGCCCGAGGCAGCGACGCTGGACTCTATGTGTGCAGTGTGGAGGTGCTGGGCCTGGGTGTCGGGACGGGGAATGGGACTCTGCTGGTGGTGGAGAAAGGTGAGGCCCTGGGAGGCTGTGTGTCCTTGGCTGGAGGCCCCACTCTCCCTGGAAGTTGAGAGCCCTTCCCTGAGGCTCCCTGCCCTCTGTCCCTCCCTGAGTCTGTGCACATTTATTCCCTGGGTCCCCTTTACCGCGCTCTTCGTCTTCACCACCCGTGTGCAGGGTCTCCTGGGCTAGGGCCCCTCACAGTCCTCCTCCTTCGGGCTGGATTCTATGCCTTCAGTTTTCTCTCCGTGGCCACGGGCAGCACCATCTATTACCAAGGCAAATGTGAGTGTTGGAGCCGCAGCAAAGGTGGCAGAGATGGAGGGGCGGTGGGAGAGCTGGAGGAGGGGGAGACAGAGACCAAGAGGAGAAGTGACTCTGGCCGTCTCACCGCCAGGCCACTGCCACATGGGAACGCACTGGCACAGCTCGGACGGCCTCTGACAAGTGACTCTAGACCGGTCGTCGCAGTACTCATCAGGAGACCCCAATAAATCTCTCTGTCCCACCACCAACTTCAAATGGGTCTCCTGTATTTCCATCTGCACTTCCTGGATACCCCAGTGTGTCCTTCTCCAGGCTCCCCTGATTCTTAACTCTCGCTTCTGCTAAGCCTGGCCTGGCAAGGTCCAAGAAGGGAGCTTCCCAGCAGTTGTGCCTAGAGCCCCTCCCACCACTATTCTGGGGCTCGACAGGATAGGACCCAACTGTCCCAGGCCCAGGAGGCGGGGGCTGGTTCTCCTGAGAAATGAGACGTATCAAATCTGATTGGTCCTATTTGTCAGTTGCCCCCAGACAAATATAAAAGCCTGCCCCAATCCACAGGAGATATGGTCCAAAACCCCTGTTGTTTTTTTTTTTCTGCACGTACATATCTATGATAAACTTTAATTTATAAATTAGGCACAGTAAGAGATCAAAAACAACAGCAATAAAATAGAACAATTGTAACAACACACTGTAATAAAAATTATGTGAATGTGGTTTCTCCCTCTCTCAAAATACCATATTGTCCTGTACCCTCCCTTCTTCTCGGGACAAGTGAGATGATACAATGCTCGCCTGTGTGACGAGATGAAGTGAGGTCAAAGACGTAGGCTCCGGCACTGTGACATAGCGTCGGGCTGCGGTAAAGGTGACTTCATCCCAAGCACGGCAACCTCGACAGTTGGTCGTGTAACGCAGTTGGATGCCCTACGGCCCGGTAGTGTGTCCAGGGTGGATTTGCGTACCAGGCAGGACTAAGCAGGACAGCAGGAAATGTCAGCAAACTATTCAGAATGGTGTGCAATTAGACACTTAGGAATTGTTTACCTCTCTAGTTTTCCATTGACTATTTTCTGCCTGCAGGTAACTGAGAGTAGAAAGCGAAACTGCATGGGGGTGGGGGGGGCTATGATACTCTTTTCTGGCCTCAGGGGAGCTCCGGTCCCTAAACACCCTTCTTCATCCAGTAAGTCACTACTTGGTCCCACAGTGGGTGGGAAAGGAAGTGAATTAAGTTCTGATGGCGGCCATGTCCAATGGGGGGCTTGGGGTGGACTGAGAAGTTGGAGACACGGGAGGCCTCAAGGCCATGGTCGCTGCTGGGTGAGCCCAGAACATTTGCCTCGGTTGAGGGCGGTGTCTGGGGCGCTCAGGTGGGTTTGTTTTCGGCAATGCAGGGGGAGGTGGTGCTGGGGTGCTCCGTGGAGCCTTCCCTTTCTGGATCGCCAGGGTCAGGTCGCTGGCCGCAGGGCAGGCAGCCTTGGCAGAGACACACAGTGGAGTTCCTGCTCCGAGAGGCCAGTGCCGAAGCTGACACCAGAGGGAGGGACAGGAGAGGCCTTCCTCCGCGGAGTCCCTGCCCCACCCCCGCTGCCCTGCATCACTGCCTCCTCGGTCTCTCCTCGCCCCGCCCCGCCCCTCCCTGCTCACCGACCTCCCTGGCCCGCAGCTCCCGCTCTTTTCCCGTTTCCCTTTCTCCCGCGTTACTCTCCCTCTCCGCCCCCCTCCGCCCCGCCCCTCACTCTAATTCTCCCTCACTTTTTCTCTGGGTATCTCTTTTTCCCAGAGTCTCTTTTATGCTCTCTCTTTCGCTCTCACTCTCTGTCTCTCTCATTTCGTCCCCTCCCTGTTTCTCTTTTGTTTTACTTCCTTTTCCTATCTCTACACCATTTCTTTTCTCTCTTCTACCCATGCTCTTATTTCTCTTTTTGCCTCTCTTAGTTTTTCTCTGAGTGACTCTTGCTCCCGCTACTCTCTCTTCCCTGGCCCCACCACCTCAAGCCTCAGCCTTCTCTTGTGGCCCCTCGCCCCCTTCCCTGCCCCACACTCACCCATCTCCTTTCCAGCTGCCTCACTGGAAGACAAAAAAGGTCAGCATGGCCCAAGCATTGTGCCTCCCAGCCCCCGGAGGCTGCTCCTCACTTGCTGACTTGCCTGTTGTTCCCACAGCCAAAGGCCTGGACTCTCTTTTTGGACATTCTCCCCCTCCCTCTCCCACCAGCTTCGCCCACCTTCCTCACCAGGGCACGGCAGGGTCGATGGGGGCTTCTGGGAAAGCGGTATGAAAGGGCGAGGGGGGGTCCCTTGGGGCATGCTGTGCAGTGATGACAGAGGTCAGGGTGGGCTCGCCTCTCCAATGGAGCCAACACGTACAGGAGGACAGAACCACAACCAGGAGCCCTCCCAGCCCCAAGCCACCAAAGAGGTAAAGGCTTTTGTCTGTAGGGAAAAGGAATGAGTATTAGGGGGCCCCTTTCCCTCTTCAGCTTACCTCACCCCGCTGGGGGGTGGGGGTATCTCAGTGCCCCTCCAGCAGTATTAGAGGCAGCCTAATACACGCTCAGAGATTCTGCCCTCACAGCCTACCAGAGGGACCCACCTGTCCTTGGTTAAGTCTCTCACGCCCGAGACCTCTTGTCCCTCCGAGGCTCCATTGCCATCCCTACTGCGTCTGGGTCTCCCTGTGAAGCCCCTTGCCCGCCTCACTGCTGGTCCTGAGAGGTCACCTACTCGTGAACTGCACACACCACTTTTCACACTGCGCCCTGTGCGAGGGTTACCTTGCCTGCTATCGAATCATTCAAATCTGCCATTAGGTTGGGGACGGAAGACTGGCCTGGGGGTCAGAAAACCTAGCCCCTGCCCTGCCAGCCTAAATGGCCTGCGGTGAGTCACGTTCCCCAACTGTGAAGCACAGGCTCTCTGTTACAATCCTCCCGGGCTGAGCACCCCCGCTCCCATCCAGCCCTGAACCGGGCACTTTCCATTCATCTCTGCACATAGGAGGGTGCGAGGAACCAGCCCAGAAGTGCCAGAGCTGGGGTTCAAGTTCAGCTCTGTCCAGCTCCAGAGCCCATGCCCTTTCCCCTGCCCCAGGCTGACCATTAGGGCCTCCCCAGCACTGGATACTTCTAAGTTCTGTTCAGAAAGGGAGTTGACAGAAAAGGAGGAGCCAGAGTTTGGAATGCCTGCGGGGACTGGTGGAAAGGGAGGGAGGGCAGCGTCTGTGAGAATGTACTGGGGCTTGGAGAACAAAGCCACCTCCTGTGCTACAACAAAGAAGGTGTGCCTCACCAGCTAAATACCTGACTGCTAACCCTGAGATTCCCTATTATCAGAAGCAACTGAGGCGTAGCTGCCGGCCTCCTTCTGGAAACCTGTGGAATCCTCGCTGCCCTCCCCTCTCCCTTGAGCTTTACCCAGAGGGAAAGCCCATACATCTCCCTGACTTTCTGTCCCCAAATCAGCCATGCCTGACCAGAGCACATGGTCTTGCAAACACCTGTACCCTGGACACCTGCGGCCTAGATCAGCAGGGTGACCCACCCTCCTCGGGCTCTGCTACACACCCTTAAAAGCCCTTCTGCCCTTTCCCTTGCTGCTGCAGTCTGCTCGGACTCCGCCCGCCTGATCTGTGTCTCAACTTGAATAAAAGTCCTTAATTGGACCTTTTTGTCTCCTGGTCCTTTCTTAACAGTACCCAGCACCACCTGGCCCCTGGGGCTGCTCCTTCAGCCCCCGAGCAACTCAGCAGAGCTTGGAGAGCTGCTTCTCAAGGGCAGATTCTGCTGGGCTGAAGTAGGCCATGGAGAAGTGTCTGGGGCCCCATAACTTCCCTTCAGGCACTTCCTGCCCTACAACCACTGGTTCCTGTTTGAAGGCAAAGAGGGGGCCGCTGACTTCACCCCAGAGCCAGATTCACTGACTAGGGTCTGAAAACTGAGACCCTTCTGGGTACAAGAGGAATTCTGGGCTGCGTGGGGTGGGGGTGGGGGAGCAGAGGGAGCAGAAGCCCAGCTGGAGAGGAGGGCCTGGGGTGGCCACGGAAGGCAGCAGGGGCAGAAGTGGATTGTTTTTAACCTTGGAAGGGAACAGAGACAGGGGGTGGACAGAGGATTCCTCCAGGGCCCAGGGGACCTCAAAGCTACACTTTCTTCGTCATAGCCTCGTGTTACTCTGGGGTGTGCCCATCCCACACCCTCGCCCAAGGGCCCCTGCACCCTTCCAGTTACCCAGAGCCTATGGCCTGCAGAGGGTTGAGGGCTGGGTGGGGCAACTCAAGACTGGCTGGATCTGCCTGGGTGGAAGGAATTGCCGCCACCTATGACATGCCTGCCCCTTCTGTGGCGTTAACTTCTCCCCCAGCCTCAAGGCCTCCCCAGCATCGTTTGAAGAGGAAGTTAGGCTTTGAGGGTTGGGGTCAGGCCACTTTCCCGTTCAGGCTCCTGGGACTGTAAAGAAGCCGGTACTCCCTCTCAGATCCCGCCATCCTACCGACCCCACAAGGAGTCAGCGACTGCAAGCATCCTCCGGGTGCCTTCCCTGACTGACGTTCTCCCAGTTACTGCTCGAACTGCATCCACCGAGAGCTCCTGACCTCAGTGTATGTGTGTGGGCGCACCCTAGCTCCTGCATCAGACTGGGAGCTCCGGTGGTGTTGGGTGACTCACCTCCTCGTGTTCCGGGCTCTATCTAGCAGGGCCCTGGGCTGACGGATTTACAAACAAAGGGAAAGTCAAGGCAGCCAGACTAGATCTGCGTGAGCACTGCTGTCAGATGTGGGATAGAAAGTTGACAGCAAATTGGTGTTCTGAAAAGAGGGATGGCTAATCCAGGTGGACTTTCGTTGGAGGCAGCATTCTGATACTCAGCACGAAAATAAGCAAGAGCAGTAGTCCCAGGCCCTCTGGACGGACAGTGTCGTGGACGAAGCCCTCTTAGTGGCACTGCGGTGGCGAGGGAGATGTGTGCTGGAGGGCTGCACCCCCATCCTTGACGAGGGCGGACTGGGGAACTCGTGCGGGCAGGGGTCAGGAGGAGACCTGGTGCCTGGGTTCGTAGGCATTTGCATTTTCTTCTCCAAATTCAGAAACTTTTTGCTATTGCCTCTCCCTCCCCCTTCACATTGTTTTTTTGTCCTCTTGCAGGACAGTAGGACAATATTCAGTTTTGGGAAGTTTTATACATTTATTATTAAAAAGTTTAAACATAGAAAAAAATGGAAAGAATTGTGCAGTGAACATATCCCTACCATCTAGATTCTACAATTAAACATTTTTCTATATTTGCTTTATCACTTATCTCATTTTTTGATACCTTTCAAAGTTGCAAACATCAATACAAAAAAATTCATCTCTAAACCCTCTGCCATGTTTAGCATTGACTGGAGTTCATTATTTGTTTCTCTGTTTCTCTTTTGGAGAGCGGAGGAAGGCAAAATTTACCTGTAGTGAAATGCACAAACCTGAACTCACTCAGCTTTTAAACTGTCTTTTGATCCAAGCTCTGGAGCCAGGCTGCCTGGGTCCCCATTCCAGCTCCACCACTACTGTGTGACTTTCTCCCAAGTTCCTTAACATCTCTCTGCCTCGGATTCCTCTTACAGGACTTTTACGGGGATTAAAAGAATTATTACATGTAAAGTGTATGCATCGGTTGCAGGCATATGCTAAGTGCTGTTTGTCTATTGTTATTATTCTCCAAACACGCAGAGACGGCATTGAGAAAGGGAGGTGATGTGCGACCACCTCTAACGTCCTTGGGCCTGGTCTTTCCCTCAACTCCCACCGCGTGGTCTGCCCTCACGTTCGTTGGGTCTGTGCTGCCTGGTCTTGCTTACTCATTCATGTGTCCTCTCTTCAATTATTCACAATCACTTAGTCAGCACCTACTCAATGGATGGGGCTCCTTCCGGGCTGCAAATCACTTTGAGGACAAGCTTTCTTGTGGCTTTCTTGTGTGTGCTCTGCAGCCAGGGAGGTAGTGCTCACTCCACGCCTCCGCAGGGAGACCCCCTTCAGCTGCCATTGCTGTGCACTCGGCTCTGGGGGCTGGGGGAGACAGGAATGGAGGAGGCCAGCCCAGTGTGGGGAAATGTTCTTCTTAGGGACCTGGACATCCATCCCTCAAGACCCCAGTTCTTGACATCAGGGACGAGGGTGCAGGCCTCTCTCCAGTACCCACCTCTGGGGTGCAGAAGCCTGCAGGATGCTCTGGATATCGGGAGCTCTGTGTTCTCATTGCAGCTTTACTGTCGGACTTTTCTGCAAGCTACCTGCCCTGACTGGGCCTCAGTTTCTCTCCCTATTGAGCCAGAAGATCTCTAAGACCCCCTCCAGATCTATGCCGAAAGCCTGTCTCTTCACCTCAACTCCTTCCCCAGTTCAAGGAACCCCGGCATCCAGCTGCCCCACCCCAGCTCTGGGTAAACAGGAAGCTGGGTGAGGGGAGCAGGGGTGTGTGGAAAGTCCCAACCAGGTGTGTGGGTCTATGGGGAGGGGGTGGCCCCACCCCTGAGATATGAAAGCCCCCCTCCTCTGGCCCTGGCTCATTCTCAATGGGGGCACTGGGGCTGGAAGACTGGGGGAGGAGGCCCCGGGGGAAGGGCTGCCTCCTGCTGGCTGTGGCAGGAACCACTTCCCTGGTGACCTTACTGCTGGCTGTGCCTATCACTGTCCTTGCTGTGCTGGCCGTGGTGCCCCAGAAGCAAGGAGGACCGGTGAGTGGCCCCAACAAGGACCCAGAGGGCTGTTGCTCATGCTCACTTATTTCTGGCTATGCCCGGGGTCTCTTGCGTCACCTGCTCAGCTGGCTTGGCTCGGCTCTCTCTGGCAGGGATGTCTGGTTCTCCTCTGTGCTGGCTCTGTCCATGTTCCTGGGATGCTGTTGCATCCTGCTGTCTCCAAGCCCTTCCTGGTTGTCTCTCTGTCTTCTTCCTCTTCCCAAGAAATACTTGGGCCTCAGTCTCCCCGTCCAAGTGCATCTACCCTGATTGCTCCCCTGCCAGGGGGATGGATGTTGGGCTGGGAGGTTGGGTCTTCGGTTGGGAGGGGTGGGATTGGCATCAACTGAGACTGAGTTCTGGCCACTGTGACCCCACCCACTCAGGTAACAGAGACCACTGACCCAGGGGCGCCAGCAAAGGCCCAGCAGCGACTGGGTAAGAGCAGATCATCTCCCCTCCCAGCTCCAGCCCCTCAGGGACTCCCAGCTCTCATGCATCTGCATCCCCAGATACCCTCTAGCTCGTCGTTCAGGAATCCAGGTGCCCCGTCCCTGGGCCCTGGCGCCCGGTCCTCTCAGGGCGATCATGCCCGGGTCGCCGCCCCGTCCCGATCCTGGACTCTTCGCCCCTCTCAGGGCCCCAGGAGCTGCCGGAGCAGGACCCAGAAACAGACCCCAGCCCCAGGCTCCCGGCTGCTCACCTCATAGGTAAGGGTCTCATAGGCCTGAACATCCAAGGGTGCAGGTCTGTTCGGCGGTTGTTAGAGACCCTTCGCTCCGCCAGTGCTCTGGGCCCGATTCCATCCACCACCTCTGGCCCCTAACGAGCCCACCCTCCACCAGCCCCGCGTTCCAGCTTCTTGCTTCCCTCTCGGAGCGGGCAAAGCCCGGCCTGGTCTCCTCCCCCGCGCGGCGCTCCGCACCCCACGCCCCGGTGCCCTCAGTCCCCAACTGCACCCACTGCGGAGGCAGCACCCTTACCCCACCCTCTCCCGGCCCGGCCCCCGGGGTCCCCCTGCCCGCCCTCCCCGCGGTCCCGGGCCTGAATCGCCTCTCCGGGGTCGGACGCCCGAGAGCCCACCCGCCCGTTTCTCCGCAGGCGCCTGGACGCAGGGACGCGGGCTGGGCTGGGAGGCGAAGAAAGAAGAGGCATTTCTGAGGAGCGGGGCGCAGTTCTCCAGCGCCCACGGGCTGGCCCTCCCGCGGGGCGGCCTCTACTACCTCTACTGCCAGGTCGGCTACCGGGGCCGGGCGCCCCCTGCGGACGCGGGGCCCCCGGAGCGCCCGCTCACGCTGCGCAGCCGGCTGTACCGCGCGGGGGGCGCCGACGCGCCCGGCGCTCCCGAGCTCCTGCTGGAGGGCGTGGAGACCGTGAGCCCCGCCGCGGACCGGGCCCGGAGGCTCTGGTACACGAGCGTGGGGGTCGGCGGCCTGGCGCAGCTGCAGAGCGGCGAGAGGGTGTACGTCAACATCAGCCACCCCGACCTGGTGGACTACAGGAGGGGGAAGACGTTCTTTGGGGCAGTGATGGTGGGGTGATGGTGTCAGCCCAGCCACGGGGGGCCCGGACTCCAGGGACCCCGTGGCGGGGGGAAAATGCAGGACACTGTTTGGAAGCTGATTTTGGTCCCGATGAAAATAAAGAATGGCGAGCTTTAGTGCCGTCCGTACGGATGCCCACGTGCCAACACGTCTCGGTTCAGGGCGGGCACGCGAAGTGGGTTGAGCGTTCTCCGCGTTGTTCTGGATGCTTGAAACAATCCGTACCGTGTTGTACGGGGGCTGATCCCTGCGATGGGGGTCTGGAGTCCCGCCCACCCTCTGCCTCCGAATGGCCTTGCCCCAGCATTGGCCCAGTTGGAGGGTAGAAGGAAGGGGATCCCCTTGGACTCCGAGCGTCTCCAAGCACCCCGGGTCTCAGAGCCACACGAACCCCACCACGCGGCGCGCTTCCCTCAGGTCCCTCCAACACTGAGAGAGGGGTCATTACCGGGGAAGGCAAACACCACGCAGAAAGGCCCAGCCCCAGAGGAACCCCGAAACTGGCTGAGAACTGGAGGCCTGAGGGGCCCAGCCCTGCTCGCCTGCCGGTACCCCGAAGGCCCTTCCGCCACTACCCCAGACTCAACTTTCCTTCCACGGAACGAAACCGACAGCTCACGGGATGTGAAGGGAGGAGGCTGGAGGAGAAAGCTGGGAGGGTGTTTGAGAGAGAGAGATGGTGTGGCCATGGTGTCTGAGGACGCCATGGAGAGCCTGGGCAGGAGAGGAGGAAAATCTGATGCCACCTGCTGAGGGGATGGAAAGTTCGCACCCCTCCTTCACACCTCAGGCCTCCTTCCCTTGGGTGGGCAAGCGTGGGGGCCTAGGGTGAGTAACAGCAGCCCTCTGGCCCAGTGACCGACTTTCAGCCCTGGGCTGAAGGAGGCACAGGGGGACTCGAGGCCCTATCGAGGTCACCCCAGTGGGTCACCCCACCCCTGCGGCACACCACGTGGTCTTCCTCTGCCTGCTGGTGACTCCTGGTGACTCTGTCTTATTTCTTCACTCTTCTCCTCATTTCCCCTTTTTGATTAGGATTTTTCTCCTAGAAAACACTGCAGATCACACAAAACATTTTAAAGTCCCTTAATGCCGAGGTGGCAGGGCCTTCCTTGGGTCCATCATGCCCCTCAGAGGGAAGACGTGGGCCAGAGACATGCTTGCCAACGGGGTTTAAGGGCAGCTCGGTATTTGTGCCAACTTTTAGATTGAAGCATTAGGAATGGACCAATTAAGACATTATCATTATTATTTATCAGTTTTATTTATTTTATTTTATTTATTTATTAATTGATTTTAGAGTAGAGAGAGGAGAAGGGAGAGAAGGAAGCCTCTACTTGTTGTTCTACTTAGTTATGCATGTATTGGTCAGTTCTCCTAAGTACCCTGACTGGGGGTCAAACTTGCAACCTTGGCCTATCAGTAGGGCGCGCTAACCAGCTGAGCTAAGTAAGCAGCCAGGGCTGTTAGATAGCAGCTTTAGAAACCAGTTTCAGCCTTGAGAATAGCTGAGTTCAGTTAAACAGTTGTCTCTCATTTTAGGAGGCCATGATGCAGGCAACTCCCAACATTAGGCCTCTGGTGAAAATAATCAGGTATTTAATAAGAGGCATCTCTATGGAAACAAAAGGAAAACGATGCTTAGTGATCGAAGCCGACTGGCTATACTCTCAGTTTGCGCGTTCTGAAGGCAGCCAGTCGAGAAGATTTGAAGATGTCCGGCTCGGATCACCTCCAGAAGGAGCGAAGACAGGCGCGCAACGGTCTGGTAGTTCTCTGGGTTTCCAACCTGAATGTCTTTTTTCTGCAACAGGCGAGAAAGCTGTTCATATGCGAGCTGTTGTGGTGATTTCTCCGAAGTTTTCATCAAGCCGCCCCACTTCTGCTCCTAGGGCTTTGGGAAAGGGGCAGTTTTAGTCCTCAGCGGTTTCTCTCTCTAAAATAAGCCTCATTTTTACCACATGTAGCCAAGACTAATTTGTTTGCGAAATAAGTCTAGTTTCAATCAAGTTGGCCTGTTATTTGCGTAGGAGCAGCAAGAATGGCAAGTAACCGTACAGGCTCTTTTAAACCTGCTTTGCTGGAATTTTTCATAAGGAAACTCCAGATGGAACTTTAAAGGCCCCTGAGGCCACAAAAGTCAGGGCGAGGACTTGCCATCAGACACCGTCTGCAGTACCTATATGTTTGGGTGAGGTTCTCTCTGCGTAATTGAGACTCCTGCACCTGCCAGGAAGCAACCTTCTTTGCTCACCTGGTTAAGGCTTCTGAGAACCCTGTAAGCAAAGTACCGGGGTGATATGTCCAAGGGTTTTTTGGCTTCCATAAATCAATCTCAATTCCTCAAAGCTGTCTGCTCATATCTGAGTCTATGCATATGTCTCTCCAATATGATATTCCAGTGAAAGCCTCCATCGTGTAATCAGTTTCCAGTTGGGTTCTGTTACAAGGAGAACAGATTCTTATTAACTTATACAAGTGACAATATTACCATGAAAGTAAGAGAAAAGTTTCCCCTGGCTTGTGTAGCTCAGTGGATTGAGTGCGGCCTGTGAACTAAAGGGTCACCAGTTCGATTCCCAGTCAGGGCACATGCCTGGGTTGTGCGCCAGGTCCCTGGTGAGGGGCACAGGAGAGACGACCAAACATTGGTGTTTCTCTTCCTCTCTTTCTCCCTCCCTTCCCCTCTCTCTAAAAATAAATAGATACAATCTTTAACAAAAAGAAAACTTCCCTTATATCTAGAAAAACAAAAGATTAAAGAACCAGCAGTATTTTAAATAAAATCATAAAAATTGTAATCATCCTCATCAGTTCATTCAGTCCCACGTTATTAATTCTTGTTGATCTTGCTCTTTTTGTTAACAGTTTTATGAATCCAGTTTTTCCTTAGACTTCTGCAAATCCTCATCCAGTTTAAAGGTATAATCTGAGAGTTAAACAGAAACATGTATTTTAAAGTAAGTGACCGAGTCTTCTCTGAAGATGAAACATATTTGCAAAAAAAAAAAAAAAAAAAAAATCAGAGCAAGACAGCAACTCTCTGTAAATGACAAAGACTTAACACCACACGGTTAAAGATCTGATTATGATGTAGTTGATGAATTTGCTTTCCTCTGCAGCACAGCATTTTAAGATAACTAGAATTACGAATGAAGACATTATATTAGAACATTGTAGATTTCAGGAATTTTAATATAATGTCTAGAACATTTATTTTAATAATAATAATATATGCATACAAGTATAACATATAATTATTATTTCTTATTTGACAATGCTTCTCATGTAATGTTGGCAACTCAAATAGACCTAATTAGTTTATTTCCGTTTTTATAAAGAGAGAGAGGGGGAGATCCTTTGGAATGTTTCAAGGATCCTTTTTTAAAATCTCAGTTATTTTTAGGTTAAGAAGAGGACTCTAATTTTTGAATTTTGGGAAGTTTGTCAAACATATAAAAACTTTAAAATAATTGGTCAGATAGGATCATAGGCCACTGTAAAACAATACTTAGTTATCTAGTTAGTCATGGTGACAAAGACTTCACTGGCAGCCCTGACTGGTGTGGCTCAGTGGACTGCGTGCCAGCCTGTGAATCCAAAAGTCGCCGGTTCAGTTCCCAGGCAGGGAACGTGCCTGGGTTGTGGGCCAGGTGCCCAGTTCCAGGTGCGTGAGAGGCAACCACACATTGATGTTTCTCTTCCTCTCTTTCTTCTTCCCTTCCCCTCTCTCTAAAAATAAACAAATAAAGTCTTTTAAAAAATAAGACATTCATTTACTTAATTAAACTCATTTTAACTTTATTTAGATTGACCACATGTAAAATTTCTTTCTCAAGTTTCTTTATTCACAAACCTTTCACAACTTTCCTTGTCCCTCTTAGCTTGTCTCTTTTTACTCATTCAGAAATAATCAACTTATTTTAGCACAAACTATTTTCTTTTTAATTTCTTAACAAATGCACTTCCAGGCCCTGGCCAGGTAGCTCAGTTTGTTAAAGCATCGTCCTAATGCACCAAGATCTTGGGTTCAATCCCTGGTCAGGGCACGTACAAGAAGCAACAATGAATGTACAAATAAGTGGAACAACAAATCAACATTTTCCTCTCTCTCTCTCTTCCTCTTCCTGTCTGTCTCTGTAAACACAATCAATAAAAAAAAGTTTTTAAAAGGCATTTCCATGCCTTATATCTTCTTTTCCTGAACACTTATATTATTTCCTTCCATAGTAATTAGAATTCTTAACCCTTAGAAACCTTAATTTCTTTTTTAAAAATATTTTATTTACTTATTTTTGGAGAGAGAGGAAGGGAGGAAAAGAGGGAGATAAACATCAATGTGCTAGAGATACATCGATTAGTTGCTTCTTCCACATCCCCCGACTGGGGACCTGGCCTGCAGCCCCAGCACGTGCCCTGACTGGGAATTGAACCGGCGACCTTTGGGTTCATAGGCTGGCACTCAGTCCACTGAGCCACACCAGCCAGGGCAAAACCTTAATTTCTAATGACAACTGAAAAGTGAGCAAAGCAAGCAACTGAAAAGTTAGCATTCTGTAGATTGGCAAATTTATGAATGAATTTCCTAACCTCTGGAAACATAGTGTCTTTTACCGGCAAATACATTTCATCATTTTTAGGTGACATATGCTTCCTCAACAAAGTATGAAACATGTTCGTTAACAGATCCAAATTTATCTTTTAGTTTCTCTGTAATAAGAAGTCAAAGGAGATAAACTTAGACTTATTTAGCAATTGATGTTTTAGTATTTTATCTTACAGGGAAATGATGTAGATAGTTAATGAATTTAACTTGACTCATCATTTAACTTAACTTGGCAAAACTCTAGGATACAAGTTACCAAAAGATTTTGATAAACTATTTAAATAAATATACCATGAAACATAAATATTGCTGAAAATTTCACCTAAAACTTTTAACTCATTTACATCTATTTATTTTACTTGTTCTCAATAATTTGTTTAGGTCACTTGAAAATTTTATTATACCAAGTTATTTTTCTTGCTGACAAATTTTGCAACAGAGATAGTGTGAATTTATTTAACTAATAAACGCAGGTAGAATAAAAATACTGTACATAATTATGACAACTGTAAAAATATGCTCATTTAACCAAACCAAACTCAAACCAGTTTTAATATCAAATATCTTCCCAGAGCACTTTATCCTGAAAAAGCACTTGGAGTAGTGTCTTCTTTTTTTAAAAAGATTTTATTCATTTATTTTTAGAGAGGGGAAGGGAGAGAGAACACGAGAGAGAGAAACATCAGTGTCAGAGCGAAACATTGATTGGTTGCCTCCCCTATGCACCCCGACCCAGGGCGGAATTCACAACCCAGGCACGTGCCCTGATCGGAGATCAAACCCGGTATCAACCTTTCACTTTGCGGGATAACACGCAGCTAACTGAGCCACACCGGTCAAGGCTGGATTGGTTTTTTATAGTATTTTCAGAATTTTATGTAAGCATTTAATTTCTTTAAGCCAGGTAAACACACCTCTTACCTAAATTAGCAGTATTACCCAGAGATAAAAAATACCACACAACACACACGAATGCACAGACAGGTGCAGACTAAGACCTAACAGTTTGGTTTTCAAAATTTTGGCCATGAGTCAGTACAACACGGCAAAACCGCACTAATTTTTAAGTTAATTTTTTAGATGGCTACCCTTTTCTTAGTAATATTTGTAGATAAAACAATTACGATTTGTATTTGTCCTTGGCAGGAGTCTTGGAATCAGAGAAGCAGTTTATGCTTTAAAAAAAAAAACAAAACCATTTCTGTACAGGTGGATTTGACCTGCTTCTGGAGCTGCATTTCTGGCTTCACAACGATTTGTAAGATAAAGCCAGTTGCTCTCAACTTCCCCAAAACTGGGTTTTAACTTATGTGGCATCATAGATTGAGCTACCTGTTCAACTACATCATTCCTAATTTGCTTCTTTCTCTCTGGATGCATAGTTTTATTTCAGTTTAGGGAAGGAGGATTTAAAAAAAAATTCCCATTAAACTTTGAATCTTTAGCTTCCAATTTTGCCAAATTTCTGATCATAGAGTCCTTAAATTATTTGAAATATCAGGTTCTGGTGGAGAGAAACAGCAAAAAAATTTTAAAGCATCTGTTCAGATGGGCAAAGTTTCTTTTAGAATCCTTTTAGAGCTCTTTTTAATTAATTAATTAATTATTTAAAAGACTTCATTTATTTAGTTTTTTAGAGAGGGGGGCAGGGAGGGAGAAAGAGAGGGAGAGAAACATCAGTGTGTGGTTGCTTCTTGCACAACCCCCACTGGGGACCTGGCCTGCCGCCCAGGCATGTGCCCTGACTGGGAATTGAACCAGCGACCCTTTGGTTCTCAGCCTGCACTCAACCCAGTGAGCTACACAGCCAGGGATAGGCTACCTTTGAATAATTCAATTTCTGGGTCCTATAAATACCAGTTGAAAACTGCTTTAAATGTTGAACAAGAAATGTTAAACAAACTTTACATTCAGCTTGTTTAACATTTCTAAGGTTTTCCAATTGTGTATGCAATTTTGGAATTTCAAAAGATCCCTCAGCTTGGCGGGGTAGCTCAGATGGTTGGAGCATCATACCACACTACACCGGGGTTTTAGTGCCCTACACCAGACAGGGCACATACAAGAATCAGCCCATGAATGCACCAATAAGTGAAACACCAAATTGATGTTTCTCTTTCTCTCATCAATCAATCAATCAATCAATCAATTTTTTAAAAATCTCTGAAGTGGCCACTGCGGTTCTAAGTTATCTTTTGTGTATGAGGTCCTTTGGGGTAATAACTTAATCGAGAATAAACCATCAGTTTTGAACATATATACAGCTGGTGTTTCAGGTGGGGACTGTCCTTCTGAGGCAAATTTAGACAGAGGACATCCCATTACAAAAACAGGTACCAGAGGACTGGAGGATATAAGCTCTGAACCCCAACCGGACGAAGGAGGTTCAGAACTCAGAGGGTGCACTGCCAGAGCCCCAGGACTGTCACGGAGATGACAGAACACAGAGGGCTCGAACAGCCACCTTGTTATTCAGGTCACATCGCTGCCTCCATGGCGTCGAGTGAGCGTAAATGCATCAGAAGGCTTCAGCTAGTAATAAATGATAAAGATTTATCCAAGGGTTTTAGGGTTTGCAAAGTGGAAAAAAAGAAATGTCACTAGACAATATGCAGAGTGGTGTTCTGAGGAAGAAAGGAAAGCTGAGGGCTCTTTTAGCAAATGGTACATTCTTGAGAAGAGGCAGCTCTGCATTCTTAGTCTCTGGATTCGTCCAAGATGGTAAACTCTAGATGCCTGGTGTCCCGGATGTCAGGCGGTCTGGCTACGTGAGCATTCTTTCCCTACTCCTTCAGGGGGTGGTCGGAGTTCTGTCAGGCCGAGGGTTTGAGGTACATCTAAGCATCGACACAGGAAAGGAAAGCTCAGAAGTTCAGGTTCTCAGGCTAATTAACACAAGAATAGAATTGTTTCCTCGGGCCTCAACCTACCTGATTTTAGTAGTTTAGTGGCTTGACAATAGTGACTCCATTTTATTTTTTCATGCTGTTTCTCAGCGGCAGGGGGAAAGCCCAACTTCTGAGCCCCGTGTGGGCTCACATTCTCTGGGCCTCCATTTCTGACTTAATACTTGTTTGTGACTGGGCCCAGAAGAGCCTCCTGGGGGTGAGAGGTGCTTTTCTCTTGCCTACTCACCCCACCTCGCATCCCTCCCCTCATCAATTGCCAAGAAAATCCGTGAGACCAAGCTGGCACATGAACCCTTCACCCACATCTTATTCCTGGTTTTTTAGTTTCTTCTAGCTCTTCCATTTCACCCACTGAGAGATGGAAGGGGATAGAATGGCTGGGGGCCGAATAAAGGAAAAAAAGCCAGAATTCACTGAGTACCCACCATGCCATGTGCTATGCCCAGTGCCCTGAGGTAGCTTACATCTTCTCTGCTCTTGTGGTCCCACAGGTGATGGGCATTCTTCTCTCCATCTGATGGATGAGGTTCAGTGATTGGCTCAGGTTGCACAGTTAGGCAAGGGTTGGCTGAGGGCCCCACAGGGTGATTTGGAGTCCAGATGCTTGAATGTGTGGAAGTCCCTTGGCTGTGATTCAGGTGTCAGAGAATATGGCTCCTCCCCGTTCTCTCTCACAGGCAACAGCCGGAAATCTCACCTGAGCACCCTAGCTGCAGGACTTCCCCGCTGGACTGGAATTCCCGGAGTTGGAAATTCCCACGTCCTGAGGGAAAGGTAATTAGGTTCAGGCCCCAGTTTCCTGGGGGCGGGGCATATCTGGCTGAGCTTTGTTTTATGTAGGGTCTCCTGAGCCCCAGCAGTCCTAGGACTGAAGACTGGGTCCAAGGATCTTAAGCCTGGTGGAAGAGGACTTCAGGGAGCAGCCTCCCACCCCCAGTACAGACTTAATTCCAAGAAAGAGACCGTGTTTCTTTTCTAAGCATACTTTATTTCTCGCCACTGACCAGTAGGGCGGTTACAGACACAACTCCCCTGGGGAGCAGAGGTTGTGCGATGTAGCGACGGTTCGTCACCAAATCAGCATTATTTAGACAACTTGATCGGATAAATATTTTTTAAAAACATAAGCAAAAGGAGGCACAGAGGCTGGGATGCCAGGTGGTAATAGCCTGAAGGTCAGCTCCATTTTCACAGAAAATATGTCTGAGCCAAGGCAGCCCCTGTGTTGGGTCTCCCAGGACACCCAACATCCTGAATAAATAACTTTCATCAGTAAATAAATAAATAATAAATAAATAATAAATAATCACAAGTGCAAACATAAATAGAAGGAGCTGGCCCCGTGGAGGAGGGGCTGGGCTCTCCATCTCAGGGAAGCTTCTGGAAACATTTGAAGCCATGGAGGCATGCGGTCCACTTAAGTCAATTTGTAGGTAAGATCTTCTCACGGGACGTTCTGAAGTGTTCTGGCCAGAACTAAAGTTTCTGTGGCCCCACATTCCAGGTGACCTAGGTTGCATTCACAGGTCCAAACCTGAGGTCCCGTTGCATTCTGGAAGCCCCAGTCTGAACACCTGGTGGTGGCCAGTGCCCCATGGTCCAGGCCACAGTTCACGCATCCTAGGTTTCTAAGTGTTTAAAGTTCTAAGTGCGGGGCGGCCTTGAGCCGCTAATTCCCTTCTTAAACCAGAAGGGATGAAGAGGTCTGAAGGAGAGGTTGATAAAGGGATTAAGGTGGACCAGGACGGACATTCTGCTCCCTCACAGGGCAATGATCCCAAAGTAGACCTGCCCGGATTCGGCAAAATCGAGATAGTCGGGCAGGTTGATCTCGGCGCTGAGTTGATCCCCTTTCTCCAGCTGGAAGACCCCTCCCAGGTAGATGGGTTCATACCAGGGCTTGGCCTCAGTCCCCTCTGGGGTCTCCCTCTGGCAAGGGCTCTTGATGGCAGAGAGGAGGCTGACCTTTCGGGGGTAAGAGACGGCAAAGCGGCTGATGGTGTGGGTGAGGAGCAAGTGGGTTGGAGGGCAGCCTTGGCCCTTGAAGAGGACCTGGGAGTAGATGAGGTACAGCCCGTCCGAGGGCACAACCAACTGGTTGTCTGTCAGTCGCACGCCATTGGCCAGGAGAGCGTTGGCAACCTGGCTCTTCCACTGCAGCTTCCCCACAGTTTGCTGGTTTGCTGGAGGGAGGGGGGAGAGGTGAGTCAGTGCGAACCTGTCAGTTCCACTCTCCACATCCTGGCCCTCAAGTTCTGCCCACCCCCCACATCCTGTTTCTGTCCCCTCAGCCTGTCTCCCCAAATCCCATCGGGCCTCGAGGCTCTGCTATACCTGCAAGGCCTGTGCTGTTTCTCCACCCTCCCCTTGCAGTCAGGGAGTTCTTCTCATCCTGCCGCCGAGGTCTGTCTACCTTCAGCTGGGGCTCAGCCTCCAAATCCCATCCTTCCCCAGCCCACCTGCTTCTTCATTCCCTGGACACATCCTCAGAACTCTTACCTACAACATGGGCAACAGGCTTGTCACTTGGGGTTCGAGAAGATAATCCTGAGGAGGGAAGAGGAAAGAAAGAGATGAGACCCTTACGCTTCCAAAAAAATACCCTGACCCTCTGACTTCCATTCCTCATCCCCCCAAACCCCAAGTCTAAATTTCCCCCACTGCTACCACCCCAGGACTGACCCCAATTCTACCCAAACCCAGAAGTAGGAGAGGGGCTTTGGAGACACTTACCAAGGGTCTGGGCCAGTGAGGGGCCAATTAGGAACTGCTGTGGAGAAGGAGGAAGATTGGATCAGAGCAAGTCACCCCTGGATGGAAACAGCTGGCTACTTCTCTAGTGAGTGTTCGCTGTCTGATGTGTCTAGTTTTCTCTCTCCATTTGTCCGTTCATTCACTCATTTGTCCACTCAACAATCCTTTGTTGAGTGCCTTCCACATGGCAGACACTCTGTCTTCATCTCTCCTTATCTCTCCTTCCCTCACCAGTCTTTCACATCTCCCTTATCTCGCCATCTTTATTCATATCACTTGTTTTCTCCCCATCTCTCTACCCACACCCCACATCTTTCCACATATCTCTCTGTATATGTGTTTATCTCTTGCTCATTCATTCATTCAACAAATGTTTAGTTAGCACTTCCCAGGTGACAGATATTCTATCTCTCCACCCTTCTCTCTTCCCTGATCTGTCTCCACTTCTCTTTCTGTCTTCCCATCTTTCTCCAGTGTTTTCTCCCCATCTCTCACCCTCCTTCACCCACCCCCATTTCTCTCTGGGTGGGAGAAGGAGCCCAGGCTGGTGAGGCACTCACCTCTTCCCTCTGGGGGCCGATCACCCCGAAGTGCAACAGGCAGAAGAGTGTGGTGGCTCCTGCCACAAGGAGGAAGGAGAAGAGGCTGAGGCACAAGCACCGTCTGGAGCCCTGGAGACCCCCTGCCTTCTTGGGGAGCACCGTCTCAGCCAGCTCCACGTCCCGGATCATGCTCTCAGTGCTCATGGTGTCCTTCCCAGAGGGGCTCACGTCTAGCTGGGAAATGGTGTCGGCGGGAGAGTCTCCTGGCTGCTTCTCTGGGAGCTGTGTCGCCTGAGAGATTACTTCCAGGGGGTCTGCAGTTGCTTCTCTCTCTCTTGGCTGGTCCCCTGGTGTCCTCGCTGAGGGAGCTTCTGCTGGCAGGCTGTGCAAACAGCTGCCTTTATACGCCTGAGGAGAGGAGGGCGGGGAAAGGCTCTCATTCAACCAGCGGAAAACTTCCTTTGTGGAGAAACCCATGAGCTCATCTGGAGGAAGCGGTAGTGGGCCCTACACCTTCTGTCTCGGTTTCTTCTCCATTGCGGGGGCGGGGATTTGGAAAGTTGGGGACACCCAGGCATCAGGGATACTTGCCACCCTCCCCGCTTGGATTCTGAGAGGGCTTGCTGGGCCAGTTACTTACTGCTGTGACTGTAGGACCTTGAAGGCTGGACCCCATCCCCATCTGACACAATTTCCACTGACCCCATTCCTTTTGGGGACCAGGGCTGTGGCCTGTTTCCCTCCGATTTCCAGAGAGGACTCACATAGGGGCAGAACTAGAAATGGAAGGGGCTACAGAAAGCTGAGTCCTTGATGGTGAGAAAAAAGGGGGGAAGCTGTGCTGGGTCCTGAGACAAGAGTGTGGGGCCCTGGAGTAAGAAAGAGCTGGGGAAAGGGAGCTGGCGGTGTGGATAGGGCCTCTGGAAGGGCTTGGGGGTGCATAGCAGGGACAGTCGTGGGACAGCCCCAGAGGGAATGAAGGCAACCCTGGGAATTCACAAACTCCACGAGGGCAGGCCTTCTCCTTTCATTCTGACCAGGGACTCACAGTGCTGGTTTCAGTCTTGGCTCCCAAAGACCCTAAGGCCCTGGTTTTTGCCTGAAGGCCCCACCCCTCAGAACCCCCATGGATCCCCAAAGAACACCTGCTCTCTCCAGGTTCCCGGAGACAGCCCCAGACCTCAGAGCCCCTGTGTGTGACCATGTCCCCTCAAATGTCCTCTGTATCTCCCAGGCCCCTAGCCTTGGAGGCTTTCCAACTCCCAAGGGCCCTTGCATGGCCCTGTCTTCCAGGGGACCCCCATGCTCCATCCCCATGGTCCTGAAGACCCTTTGGGGAAGTCGCTTCTCTATGGAGGCTTCCTGTAGCCCCTAGTCCTCACAGCCTCGACGTGTGGCCGTGTCTGCCAGGGGCCCTCTGACTTTCGCTTCTCCAGACCTTGAACCCCGTTTTTTTTTGTCTTCTCAGCTTACCCTTTGGTTCCCCCGCAGGGCCTGGCTGCCTTGCACCACCCCCACTCCCACTCCCCATCCCCGCACCAGCTGTAGGGCTCCTTAGCCCCCCCCCCCCCGCCCCCGTGTCTCTTTGTAGGCCCCCAGCTCCTCCGCCCTCTGAGGCTTCCGTCCTCCCTTCATTCCTTAGAGAGACCCGAGAAATTCTTCTTTCCCAGAGACAGACACAGGCAGACAGCATTTCAAAGAAAAAAAGGTTTATTGGGCTTGACCGAGGCTGCAGGCAGGGCCTCATGGGGTGTCTGGTCAGGCAGGGCTGGCCCTTCAGAGCCCTCGTGTGCTTCTGGAGCCCCTCAGTCCCCAGCTCCACCTGTGTTCTCTCTTGGCCTTTCTGGTGCAATGCCTCTCAGCTTCATCTCTGGGGCGTATTGATCTCTTTCTCTTCTGATGTCCCTCTATTATTACCTTCTCTCCATTCTCCATAAATAAATAACTTAATTTTTTCTCTTCATAAATAATCCCCCCTCCCTGCCTCCAGACATCCACCTGAGCTCCCAACATGTCTGCTCTGCTCCACGCCCAGGGGGAAGCCCTTGCACTGGGAGCACCAAGCAGAGCTAGGAGCGGGATCTCTGGGCAGGCTAAATCCTCAGCCGAGCACCGAGCATCGAGCAGAGAGCACCAGGGTGATTCAAGGAGGCGGGAGTCCTGGGGTGCCGAGACTCCTTCTTTGGAAGCTCCAGATGACGTGAGCAGGGAAGATGTGAGACTGTTGGAATAGTCGAAGGAGAGGTGTCGTGACCCTCGAAATAGTCAGGATGGAGGCAAGATGGGGAGAAGGCCGTGAAACCAATTTTTTCTTTCTGCATTTTCCTACAGAGCAAAGGCTCCGAAGAAGACACTACTGGGACTGAGGAGGAGGTGGGGAATGCCGTCCGTGTGAGTGGACAGCTGGTCTCCTTGGGTAAGCAGGAACACCGCTCCTTGGTACACCGAGCGTACCCAAGGTCCCTGTGGCCCTGGGCACACGGACTTCTGAGCGCTGAGGAGAGACACATGGAAGGGGTACTGGGAGGAGAAGAGCTGGACTTCATGGGCCAGGTAGAGAGGGGTAGGGGTGGTCTTGGGGAAGCAGCCTTCCCCAGCAAACACCACCTGGGAATAGACGAAGTAGAGGCCACTGGCAGGGACCAGGAGTGAATTGTTGCTCAAAGAGAAGCCGTGGTGGAGGAAGGCACGATCCGTGTTCGCTCTCCAGCGCAGTGAGTTCTGGGTGCTTGGGTCTCCTAGGAAGAGCCATAGGTACGTGTGTTTGGGGGTGAGTCAAGGACCTGGGGGCCAGAAGTCTTAACCCCTGAAGAAGCAGATGCTGGACTGAGTTCCTGAAGGATGGTTGGGAGGACAGAAGGGAGCAGGAGCCTCTGTTTTGGAGGGTGGGGAAAGTTGGGGAAAGGCGGGGTAGATAGATAATTGGAGGAGGCTAGGAGGGGCTGAGGGGTACGTGTCTGGGAGAGCAGGAGGGTGTTTACCAACAAGGTGAGCGGCAGGTTTGAGGGCGCCTTGTGAGAAGTGCCTCTGGGAGTGATAGTGGGCAGTCCGTGCAGCTGAGAGGCCCACATCAGGGAGCCCCTAGGGGGAGAACAGAGTGTGGTGGGCTCTAGGGTCCAACGCTCAGCTGGGCTGCCCCTGCAACCTCCTTCTCATGCTGCCTCACCTGGGCCTCGGGCAGCAGGGCCAGCAGCAGCCCCAGAAGGAGGAGGAGGAGGAGGTGGGCACCACGCACCCTCAGGAGGTAGAGATGTCCCAGTGGTGTCATGAGGAGAACCTGCAGGGAGAGAGACAGTGATTGGGTTGGGTGGATGGGGGCGGGGGGGTGCTGCGCAAGACTGGCCTGCTCCTGAGGAGACAGCCACCGCGAGACATAGGGTGACAGACAGAGAAGGGGACAAGAAGCAGTCAGGGAAACCCCGAGGTAAGCAGTGGGAGACAGAAAGACAGACAGAGAGATCGCGGCAGAAACAGAGAAGACAGAGACAGAGAGAGAGGAAGAGACTGACAGGTAGAGAGCCAGAGGAGGGAAACAAACCAAAACCAAACCCACTAAGGCTGGGCCCAGGCAGGAGGTGCAGGAGGGGCTGGGAAGCGTCCACAGCCGGCCGGGCAGCCCAAGGAGATGGGGTGGGTGAGTCTCACCTGCTATGCGAGGCCCCTGGGTCCCTTTATAGAGGAAGCGGCAGTGGCAGGCAGGCGGCAGGCGGGTTCTAGGCCAGGGCTGGGGCCGGGGAAGCCCCCAGGGCTTAGAAGATGCTGCAGTTTCAGCCGAAGGCAGGAAAGGCTGAGGCCTAGGAGAGAACCGCAGGCTGGGGGCTCAGACAACTGAGTTCTGGGAAGGGGAGTGGGGTCAGGGGAATTGTGGGCTGGTAGGGCCAGGGAGTGGGGTCAGGCTTAGGAGTTCCAGAGAAAGACAGTAAATTCGGGGGAGCCAGAACGGTATCAGCTGGGGTGTGGGCTGGAGGCCTGTTTCCCTGAAGAGCGATTAGGTATAACACCTCGGCATCCTTGGCTGATCACAGGCTTCTCTCTGTGCCCATTTCCTCTTCTTTACCCCTGTCCTTGTCTCAAATGGCCCAGGTCACACTTGTCCCGGCGTGGGTACTTGCCAGGTTGTCTGGCATGTTTCAGATCAAGAAACCTGGGACATACCCCTTTCCTCGGACATTCTGGTTTCTGCCTGCTGTCCTGGTGGGACAGCTCGTGGAGCACATTTCAAAGTGCCCTGGAAGATAGATGTCCCGCTCCCCAGAGACGATTCCACACAGCCATGTACGATGGGGCCCTCCACCTCACCCCCAGGTCAGGCTTACGTAACTGCAAACACACACATTCCAGGGTCAAGGTGAGTGGCAGCTAAGCCGTTGGCCTTGAAGCTGCAGTTGTCGAACCAATACAGTGTTTTGAAATCGTTAAGGGTTTCCCTGGTTTTTGATGTGTGACTTAGATATGGCGAGATGCCCATTTTCTAAGGGAGCAGCCTGCCAGACTCTTCCATCTGCTCATAGCCATGTAGCCACCGCCCGGTGCAACGTATTTCCAGGTCCCCGGAGTTTCTCTCAAGCTCCCTCCCAGTTAATATCCTCCAAAGATCACCAACCACTTTCTGACCTCCATTACTGTAGATTACTGCTTCCTGCTTTTGAACTTGAGGTAAATGAAACCACACAGAGTGTACTCACTGGAGATCTGCTCCTTCCAGGCAGCGCTGTCTGTGGGTACCAGCAGCATGGCTGCACAGGTCGTAGTGGCTTTTCACCGTGGAATAATTTCTATTTAGAGTCTGGTGAGTAGACTCTAATTCATTTATCTATTCTCCTGCCGAGGGGAATTGGGTGGGTATGCAGGTTTTGGCGAGTATGAAAACCATTGATGTGAACATGAGCCAGTTATCACTTAGCTTATAAGTTGCAGGTTAAAAAAAAAATCAGGTTTCTAAACAGGACTTTATTCATGTGTCACGGGATTGAGAAAACAGTAATCACTCTTACTAACGTTGCTATGCTTCCATGTGGGGAGTCTGGAGGGGCCGGTGCTGAGGGTGGCAGTCACGGAGGCTGGGCCCTTCCCGCTCCGGCACTGGGCAGATTGCCACTCTCCTCTTGCACAATGTCCCCGAGGGGTCCCGGTGTCCTGCGGCTCGTAAGTAATGTTCAGGATGTGTACAAACTACTTTCCTGTCTTCCTCCCGGTGCCTGAAATCCTGCAACTTTGCCTTTCACGCCTTACTAGTCCTATCTATTATTTCCTTTTGTTCTCATTCCATCTCCTTAGCTGTCTTTCTATTCCACTAACATTTATTGAGCACCTCGTATAAGACCTTGAGAACAGTCTTCCTCCAGGACCTCAAAGACCCATGAGGGAGATGGGAAAGCTCTCAGAAACTTACAGTAAGGTACAATAAGTTCCGTGACAATGAGCACCCTACAGAAAAGCTGTCGGACTTGGGGAGAGGTGACTCAGGCACTGGTATTGAGGCAAAGAAGATGGTGAGGAGTATTCCAGATGGAAGGAACAGGATGTGCAAAGACTGGAATTAAACGATGGTGTGCGGCCCTGACTGGTGTGGCTCAGGGGACTGAGTGCTGGCCTGTGAACCAAATCAAGCGGCTTCAACTCCCAGTGAGGGCACAGGTCTGGGCGGTGGGCTGGTCCCTAGCTAGGGTGTGTGCAAGAGGCAACCCATCAATGTTCTTCTCTTTCTCCCTTCCTTCCCCTCTCTCTAAAATTAAATACATTTTTTTAAAATAAAAGGACCCTATTAAAAGATGGTATGCAGTGTGCTGAGCTATGCCATTGGGTGCAGACAGAAGAGGAAGCCGCGAGCTTGGGAGGGAAGCTGAGAACTCATCCTGAAGGTTTGAAACAACAAAAAGAAGTTTGCATTTCACTCTAATCATGATGGAAGCCACCAAAAATTTTGAGTGAGCAAGGGCCCTACCAGATTAATGTACTAGAAAAATGAGTCTGGAGGCTACACAGCAGGTGGACTGAGGTTAGGGAGTTGGGGGTGCTGGAGGGGAAACCGGAAGTGTTCAGACCAGTTAGGGGGGTTTTGCATAACCAAGCAAATAGGTGACAAGAGCCTGCATTTATACTGAGACCACAGCAGGAGAATGGAGAGGAGGAGAGAGTTTCTAGGCAAAATCTACGGGTCTTGATGACTCAGCGGATGTGATGGAGAAGAGAGAATGGTCACAGACGCCCCTTTTAATTTCTTGGTCTGCATCTCAGCTTCTTATTCTTCTAACCTCACTGTCTGTTGTGTTGCTCTTGGTTCCCCTCCTGGTCTGTGCCCCTTTCCTTTCTTTTCTGTCCCTCTTTCTCTGGGGCCCTTTTTTCTTCCTCTCTAATGGTAGGAGCTGGTGAACAGAGACCTCCGCTCTCTAAAAACCTAAAAGGACGTTGCAGTTAACAGTGAGAAGTAGAAATGGAGAAATTGAGGTCAGAGAGAAAGACTGATGCGTGGACGGACAGAAAGGGGAAGGTGAGGAGCGGCAGGGAGAGACAGAGAGGAAGGAAGGGCAGGCAGAGTTGGGCCGGGCTGTCATGGGGTTTGTGCTGAGTTGAAGGATGCTCCTTGACATGGGCCAATCTTGGTTTCAATCTCGGTTTCAGAGGTTGTGTGAAATTTGGTTTCTTTCTTGGGGTGGCCAGCAGTTGGTCTGGGGCTTTCCCTGAGTGGGAGTGGTCATGACTGGAGCCTTGTGCTCCAGACTCAGGGAAATACAGTCTCTACAGTGGTCTCTGTGGAGAAACCAGTGAAATCTCTGAGGCTCCCAATGAGGTTGAAATGACATTAGTCTGAAACCTGAACTTAGCCTCAAAAATCAAAATTGGATTTAATACCAACATTGACCTTAACCCAAATTTAACCTCAACCCAAATCACAACCCACACTCAACCCTAACGCCAAATCTAAGTACATCCCAATAAATGACCCCCAAACAAACTTATTCTCTAATCTAACACACCCCGTTTCTAGAGCTAATCTGCAAACAAACCAGTCGCCATGTGTAGCCCTATATTTAACCCTGACTCTAAATGTAAGCCCAGTCTGAGCCACAGACCTGAAGTTGAGCTTTATCCTGCTTTTCCCCATTATGCACCCACCCTTCCACTTAATAACTCCTCGTGGGGAGGTTCCTGCGCCCTGGGTGCTGTTCTCGGCAGGAGGGGCACTGTGGCAAACCAGTTGGACAGTGTCCTGGCGCTCTTGGAGCTCATATCCGAGGGAGGCACGGTGGAAAAGAAATACACTAAAGAGAAGTCAGTAAGGAGCGCTGCGAGGAAGACAGACAGAGGTGCGAAGACAGGGGCAGGAAGCTGCTTTAGACACAGTGGTCAGACCAGTCCTCAGTAAGCCGCATTTAAGGTGGGACCCAAATGGCAAGAGTGATTGGGTGGGGGTTTGGAGGAAAAGCATTCCAGGCAAAGGGAAGAGATTCTGCAAAGGCCAGAAGGTGGCCACCTGCTAGGAGCGCTGAAGGAAAGGAGCCAGTGCGGCTGGAGCAGAGAGAGGCATGGGAGAGGGCTAGGAAATGATGTCAAAGGCAAGATCAGGGCCCAGCTCACAGAGAGCCGGGCAAGGAGGGGTAAAGCATCTGGGTTTTGTTCAACTGTGGGAAGCTTTGAAGGATGTCAGTGCATGTGCACACACACACGTGTGTGTGTGTGTGTGTGTGTGTGAGAGAGTGAGAGAGAGAGAGAGAGGGAGGGAGAGAGACAGGGAGGTGAGAGGCAGAGGTGATTGGATTTATGGTTTTAAATGATCGAGGTGGCTCCTCTGTTTAGACTGGATTGTAGGACGTGACACTGAGAGCCGGGACACTGGTTAGCAGGCAATTGCTATAATCCTGGAGAGAGATGGTGGCGGCCGAGGAAAGTCTGTCTACTGGAGAAAAGTAGACAAATTTGGGATATACTTCAGGGGTAGAATTGACAGGACTAGATGATAGATTGGAGGGAGGGATGGTGGGGGTGAAGATGGGGAGACTGGGAGAGATGCAGGATTCTGAAGGGGTGGGAGAACCCAAAGTTCAATTTTGGGTTCCTTAACTCTAAACCTATGGATCCAAGCGGAGATGTCACTTGGCAGTTGGGTTGGGTCTAGACCTCCCAGGCCAGGTCAGAGCTAGGAAGGCGCTGTCAGCAGAGCAGGCATTTAAAGCCACGGGGCCGGATGATACACCTTATCTTGTGTGCTCCCACAGGACCCCTTCAAGGTATTTATATTTTGCCATAATAAATGCTGTGCATCTTCCATCTTAAAATTCCAGAAGCAGCAACCTCTTGCTTCTAGGGGCAAAACTGTCCAGATTTTGTCAGCTTCTGAACTCTCAGTGGGATTTCTCTCCCTGCTCCACAGGGACACGTCTACTGACCCACTTCACAACATTCTGTGGAGCTCCTCTCACGTCGAGTCCTCTATTTCATTTCTGAAAGCATCTTCCTCTGGCACTTGGGAACCTGGATTTCTCCTAATGATGCTCCTTCTCTCTGGGGAAGCCTGCCTGCTCTTTCTTCCCACTCATCACTAGGGGCAGGGGGTGGAGGAGAAGCCACGGTTTCCCTCTCGCCTGCGCCATTGGAAACGCCTTCTCCTCTTGCCTTCTGCATCTGCCATGCTCCTCCTGTGTGCACAGTCTTCACTGACATCTCTACTGTGCTGTTAACAAGCTGTATGTCTAACTCAGTTTTTCTCCATATCTCACCTCTTACCACCATTTTTAGAGACTTTGAGACCACAAAGATGAGACCTACACCCCGGCCTCTCAGTAACTCAGCTTTGGAATCACTCACCTACCTGATGCTCTAGCAAGAAGGCCTGAAACACGCGACTTGGGTAAATTTAATGGCCTCGTCCTTGAGTCCTTGAGTGTTTCTCCTAGGCTGCCAAGCATTGCGGCAGTCGTCACCGTAAGAGGCCTACGGCTAACCCTGTCTGACCTGAGAGCCCCGTGGTTCTTAGTTCTTTGCTGACTACGTCCGTCACACTGCAGGTGATGTTCCACGTCTCCATTCCACCTCTTCCCTCTCAGTGGGTGAGGCTGCCGTGGACTCCACTGAGCTCAAGGCCATCCAAGGTACAGCTCCTGACTTCTCTTTTACCTTCATGTTTGATCTTCCCTTTCTTCTTGACCAGGAAGTGCTCTTTCCTTTGTACTCTGCATCCCATTTCCTCTATTGTGTCCCCTCTCCTTTCTTAGGTTTTCAGTATCTCTCTTCATGCTCCTCCCCTTCATTTGCAGGTGGTTTTTCCTTGAAAATAAAAAATCCTTACTCTCTCTCTCTCTCAAATGTCCACTCCATCTCTCACCTCCCTTTTCTATGTGCTGTCTTAAGACTAACCCCTTTAACCCCTTTTTTCGGAACTGGTAAAATTTTCCTCATCTATAAAATTCGTGGGTTGAACTAGAGGCAATTCTTAGTTTCTTCTGTGTTCAGCATTCGATGACTTTGTACCCACCACCTCCCACTCATTCCTCGTCTTATGTAAAGTGGTTTCTGCCCCTCCGTTAAGTGGAAACTGTTTTCTCGAAATTCGTAATCGCCTAGTTCTCGAACCTACAGGATCTTTTCAACGCTCACCTACTCGACGTCTTGGAAGCAGCGGACAGGCCCCTGCTCGGCACCGCGCTTCCTCGCCCCACTCACCCCACTGCTCCCTGACCTCGCTCCTTCACTGGCTCTTCTCCCTTTGACCACCCTCAGGGCTGCCTGGTCACCTTCTCTTTTGGAAATCCTGTCAGCTCAGAGGCTCAACCTTCACTGGCAGAGAAGTAATGCTCCAATCTATTCTCCCAGCCCACATGTCCCGCTCGTGCTCCACACTGGCTTGCTGGAACGCCCCACCTGCTAGCGCCCCACCTGCTAGCGCCCCGGGCTCCGTGGGCCTTCTGTGCGCACTTCATTATTCTAAGCCAGCGATTTGCAACCGGCGTGCTGCAAGAATTTTTAAAACATGCAATACCTGACTATTTAGTGAGGGGCACTGACCTCTTTTCCTGAGACTGTCAAATTAAAACTGACGACACCCAACACAACAGCCCTCCAGCGTGAATGAATCAAAGTGATACACATCTTTTGTGCACTGCAGAATGCCAAGTTCGGGTGCCATGCGATGAGAAGGGCTGGAAATCGCTGCTCTAAGCAGATGCAGCCCCCATTGTTCTGTGCAGCTGTCCCGCTTACACCTGAGTGGTGTCTGTCCCGTGAGACCACGCGCTGAGGGCAGGAGGTGACTTCCCTTTGTCGCCATGCTTCTGTCCGCTGACGAATACAAATTTCCTGACTGAATGACCCAGGTTAACTCCTTACCTTGCCCTGGGCCTCGCACCTCCTTGGGTTAGGACGACTTTCCAATCCCTTGGCTCAAAACTTGGAGTCATTCGACTCCTCTTCTCTCTCTCTCACCACCCATCAGCTGCCGTGTCTTGACTGACCCTCCTGAAGTTTATAAAACCTGTCTCCTCTTTGAATCGAACCAGCGACCCTTCGGACCGCAGCCCGCGCTCAGTCCACTGAGCCACAGCAGCCAGGGCGTTTGCTCTTGTAATGGCGTTTGGAGTTACTGAGACCTACGCAGAAATACACACGGGCCTTCCAGCAAGATGCGTTTAATGATCCCACTACTCTTTAGCTGCGTGGCCCGAAGCAAGTAACAGGACAAGCATGAGCCTCAGTTTCCTCATCTGTACAATGGAGACCCCCACACACACACTTCTGGACAGTGGTCGGCAGCACTGCTGATGACAAGAAAGGGACCTGCCATGGTCACACACAGTAGGTGTTCTAAACACCGCTGTCGTCTCCCTCCCTCGGAGCCGGTGCCTGCAGCACCTCTGGCACCGCGGTCACAGCGCCCTCACACGGCCCGCGGCCCGCATTGTCTCTCCAATACCTGCTCACTCACACCTGGGCCTCGTCCACCTCGGGGCACTCTGTTCCTCCGAGTACCGCTTTTCTGACTTCCTCCCCTGCTCAAGCCGCTTCCTGTACCCACAGAGCCCCTCTGCCTCTGCCCACAGAAACTCGCCCCACTGGTCAGTGCCAGCTATCATGCCCCCTCCGCCTCAGAGGCCCCTCTTCTGTACCCACCACGCCTCCCCTATGGGACTGGAAAGTTGAAGCGGAGTCTGAATTTGTCTCTGGGCTACTTGATGCTGGGTGGAACCGTGCTGAAAGAGTTCCTCTGGGTCCTTTTCCTGACTTAACCCAGACCTGCCCTGACCCCAGTTCCCAAACAGTCCCGCTTCAGTCTCACTCCCAATTCTGTTTCTCTAACTGAAACCCAGGCATCCTCACTGAGAACCGATTCCTCGCTCCGACTCTCGAGAGGACACATACTCTTCCACCTCCCCAGTGTTCTGGGGTAGGCACTGAGTCACCCCTTGGGGATCCCTGGGCCCCCTCCCTGCCCCCACTGTGGGGACAGGATGCTTGCTGCCTGGCCCCAGGGGGTCAGAGGAAGCCAGGGCCTCTAGGGCTCAGTATTTTTATCGGCCTAGGAAAAAGAGACACAGAAGCGGAAACCGTGTGGTCAGAGAAAGTGAACAGCCCTCTTCTTAGGGGAACCCCCAACAGGGCTGGGGGCCAGACATCAGGGAGAAACACTGAAAACAGGGAGGTCTGGGGGCCAGGTATCGGGGCTTATTTTGCTGTGGTTTTATGTAACTCTTGCAAACGGTTAGTGATGTGCTGAAAAACCAGAGAAAAACCTAGACGGAGGCAAAGTTGGACACCAAAGTTTTCTGCTGTTTACCTGTCAACCTCCAGCTTTGGATCCTCACCACCCCCCGCCAAACCTGAGCTCTTTGCATGCCACTTCCGAAATCTCCGGCCTGTGAAAGGGACCGGACGCCTGGGCTGCTCACAGCTCAGTCTCTTCTCTGAATCACAGCAGCTTCCTCTCACAGGCTCTTTCTCACCAGCCCTTCCGCCTCCTGCTCCTGGAGCATCTGGCTGGTCCCTTGGGGGCCTTGCGCCTCTTGGCTCTATCTTCTCCAATGGCTGCGTGCTCACCCCACGTTCCTGAGGCTGCCCCTCCATGTCCTCCAAAGACCTCGACCCTTGGGCTTCTCCTGTGCAGACCAGGCCCCGGCCTGAAAAATAAGGTTCTGATTCCTAAGCTTCTCTGATGCGGACAAGTGCAGACTACATGCCCGCTCACGCCCGCACTCAGCCCTGCCCTTTCTCGTCACCAAGTTCACCAAGTTCGCTGCTGGGCCCTGGGGGCGGCAGTGGGTTTGCTGCTCTCCACAACGTCCTATCCCAGGCCAGGGGGCGGGAGTGACAACTGAGTCTGAGCAGTGGGAGCTCCAGGCCTTCTCCCTCCATCCCTCAGCCTCAGGAAAAGGAGAAGTTTATCTGGAAGGCCTGCCTGCCTGCCCAGAGGTAGTTGGGATGGGGGCAGAAGCTGGATGGAGGGAGTTGAGAACTGAGGCTGTCAAAAAAAAAAACAAACCCTCAAAAAGTATTCGGAGGCTTTGGCTAGAAATAAATGATAAAGATTTATTCAAGGTTTTGTACCCTGGAAACATAACTAGGCAAAACCCCAGAAATGTTTCTGAAGAAGAAAGAAAAGTTAAGAGTTTATAGTAAAAAGTGTATCCTTGAATGCTAGATTTGGTCCAGGAAAGTTATCCGCCGGGTGTCAGGTGGTCTGGATGATGGATGCCAGGTGAATGTGTACGTGAGTCCTTCAGGGGTGGTCAGAGGATCACCTGGAGGTCAGGTATGCGCCCAGGCATTGAGGCAGGACTGGAAAATTCAGAAGTTTAAGTCCCCAGGCTAGTGAAAATGAGAATGGAATCATTTCCTCAGGCCTCAACCTACCTGACGTTGCTTTTTAACAACTTGACTGTAGTGAGTCCATTTTACTTCAGGCTTTCCTCAGGGCCCAGAGGAGAGAGAGCTGTGGACTGGAGGGGAGAGACGGCCTTGGGTTGGATTCCATGTTGCCCAAGAGCAGACAACCCAGGTTACATAATTTGGCTCTTTCCGCCTGCTTCCCCTGCTTCTAATTTTAGCAACTGAAATTCCACTCCCCCACAGAGCTCTTCCTCCATCCATCCTGCTTCTATCCTCTGACCTCCAACAACCTCCTTATGTCCCCCAGCTCTGGCTGCCCCCAATTTGGACCATTCAGTGACTCAGCAAAGGGAAAGCCCTGTCTATGCTGGGGGAGGGCTGCTAGCGGGGAGGAGGATGTGGTTCTGGCTGGGGAGGGGAGGGGAACTGGGTTTGTTCCTTTTTTTCTTTTCTTTTCTTTTTTTCTTTTGGTCTCTCTTCCATCTATTTCTCCAGCGGCTGATAGCAGGGGGAGCCCAGCGTAGGGAGTGGAGTCACTCTGGAGGGCAAACCGGGCCTTCTCAGCACCAGCCTTATGGGTGGGCCAGCAGGGGGCTTCTTGTCGCCAGCTGAGGGCATGTGTTAGTGCGTGCATGCATGTCACAGGTGTGTGGGAGCTGTGGGTTTTGGCTGGTGGGGTGGGAAAGGAGATGTCATGGGTGATGAAAACCACAGCAATGGAAAAAGGCAGAGGAGACACCAGGAGTGAGATGTGAACCAGGTCTTATTAGGAAATGGCAGAGTCAAGGAGCAGGGGAGGCGGCCTGTCCTCCCCACCCCCGCTCACTACCAGTTTCGCTCCCACCCCGTATCCTCTTCTGTGTAGCAGCGGCCTGGCCCTTGTCGTTCCTGTCTCCAACTGTACCCTTCCTGCCACCCTGCAGGTCCTCCCTGTTTTCCTGAGGTCATCTGAGGGCCTGAGAAAGGGCTGTCACAGCGCCCATCACCTGGCCCAGCTCCCAGGTCTCAATCTGGCTCCATAATCGCTGTAGGAAGTGGTCAGGGTGCCAGCGAATGCGCTGGACCCTCAGAGCCACCTGCTCCTCTAAGGGGGGCGGGCCCTGGCCACCAGGACTGCAGCCATGGCCTCTGGGTCTCCTCCCCCAGGGTGGGGCCTGGGCACACCGTCTATGTGCCCCTGCCTGCTCTGCGGGGTGTTCGGGCCCCGGGCCCGGGCCCCTGAGAGCCTGTGGCGCTGGCCTGGCTTTGGCTCACTCTCGGAAGAGCTGCTGCTCCTTCTCCTGCTGCCACCAGCTGAGACTGGAGCCCTCAGCCTGCGGGCGTCTACAAGCTGCCTCTGCCTCATGCTGCTGCAGCTGCTGCTGGCACTGCTGGGCATTCTCCCAGGCCAGGTGATCTGTCCAGACTGAGAAGGACTCAGGTTCCTGGGCCTCTTGGGAAGTGTCCTGTGTTTGGGAGGGTGGGATGGGGGTGGCTAGGAAGAGTCTGTGAGAAGGTCACGGGGCAAGAGAAGCAGGTGGGACAGAGGGAGGGCGTACAGGTAACGCAGCCTGCAGGGAAAGGCAGCTGTGGGTGGGAAAGGGCTCCTCACCTTTAAGTGGCCCAAAGACCTCCTGCCCCTCCACTCGTCCTCCAGCTCTCCCTGCGGCCTCTGCCTTCATTGTGCTCCCTGGACACCTTGTCTTCCTCCCCCTCTTCAGCAGAGTCCCAGGGTGCGGTCCAGCCCAGAATTTGCCCAGGGGTCTCTTCATCCTTATTCTTTATTCCCGTGGCAGATGGACAGCGACCGGCAGTGGCAGGAAGAGGTCTGTGTAGGCTGTGGGTGGCAGAGCAGTAAGAGGAGTTAGCTGGCGCTGCCCCCCGCCCCCCCGGCAGGGCACCACCCGGGATCCTGCTGGCCACTCACGCCCTTTGGGTCGGACGGATTATGTACTGACAGTTTACCACACGCACCTGTGTCCCCACAAACTAGTTTAGTTTCCTGGGGGTTCTACTATGTCAAATGATATTTCCCGGCCTCCAGCCACCAGGGCCATGTCACAAACCTCCATGAATTCCATTTTTGACTTGGAAATACGGCCACTTTCCACCTCTCATAGTGTCTGTCACCCCACGTTATAGTTCAGATGACAAAATATCTGAACATCCCATTCTGTACCATTATAAACACGCAGACACATAGGAAGTACCTCTTTATACCACTTTTCAGTGACTGCATGAAGCAAATGTTTTCAGGGGAGTTTCCCCGGCCAGCCTCCCCCAGGCCGCGCTGAGAGGAGTGTGGGGCGGTGGAGGGCCCAGGTCAGCAGTGAGCGTGAGCCACAGGAGAGTCCGTGGCAGTGAGCAAGCTCTTTCCAAATGACTGTGGGCCTAAGGGCGCGTTGGGGGCAGGAGGGGAAGGACTGAGATAGAGGGTCCCTCCCGGGGGCTGTCTGACAAGAGGCTGGGGGATCAGAGGAGAGAGACTGCCATTGCTGAGCCCCCCCTTCTGTGCCCTGCCCTCACTGTGTCTGCTCCAGGGTAGGCTGGCTAAGGGCTGTGCTGTTCACTTCACTGCCAACCCAGGCACCTCACTCCTGGCCAGGCCCACCCACCAAGGCCACCAAGCACCTCTTCCACCCTTGGGACAGAGGAAGGTGAGCGAGGCACCCTCTCTTCCTGTAGACCTACTTACTCTCTCCCCCGAAGGCTGGAGGACCGCAACCCTTTTGTGGTGCTGGCAAGTACTGGCTACCCAGGAAAGGGGTGGGGCAGCAGAGGGGCTGTTCTGTCACCACCAGGAGGGCAGGAAGACAGAACGGGCCGGTCTTGGCTGGCCAGGGCGCACTGCCCCCACCCGTCCTGGCACCCTTGGGTGCCACGCACCCACACCACATCAGGACGAGGGGGCTCGTCTCTTTAGTGCTGATGCAGTCTGTCACGAGCCCTCCCGACCTGTCCCACCCAACAAGTACGCAGTCCGGTCTTTCAACTGCTCAGCCCTCCCTGGGTTCATCCCAGGGCCGGAGTGAGGAGAGTGGGCACATGCTCGGTCTTGCACGGGTGTTTCTAAGGTCATAGGTTTTAAGGCTTCCAACTATAAAACATAAGTGAAATATGATACAGGGTGTCAGACAGGGACTGAACACGATGTCTGTGTGGAGATAAGGTGGCTACAAAGCTGCACGTGGGGTCTGATCACAACTGTGACCACATGCTGCGACTGCAGAGCCCAGACTGCAGATGCATGAGTCCAGTCCCTGGGTGGCTGCCCCCCACCTTATTCACTGACATGTTAATGTGAAGGGGTATAGCTAATGTAAAAACCTCCTCTCATTTATTTATTGTTACTATTTCATCCTCACTCGAGGACGTGCTTCTTTATTTTTAGAGAGAGGGAATGGTAGGGAGACAGAAAGGGAGAGAAACATCGACTGGTTGCCTCTTGTACACACCCCGACTGGGGACCGAACCTACAACCTAGGCATGTGCCCTGACCGGGAATCAAACCCTTGACCTTATGGTTTAGAGGATGATGCTCCAACCAGCTGAGCCACACCAGTCAGGGTGCCTTTTTTTTTTTTTTTAAGAATAAAGAATAAATTTAATCACTCTTAAGAGTCTGCTGTGTTCCCTTCCAATCCTGCCTCGGTGTATATAAATGCACACATATGACAATTTTTTTCAGAGGCCTGTGACCACACTGTAAGCATTATTTGGCAACTTGCTTTTTTCACTTAACACCCCATTTATATTTTTCCACAAGAGTAAACACAGTTGATCTCATTCTTTTTTATGACTGTGTAGGGTTCCACTGAGCATGAAACAAACATCTCCTACCCCCAATTTATAGGCTTGTTTCCAAAACTGTTCGGCCTCATACTCGTGTCTCTGTGGACTCCTTACGGTATTTCTGCGGGGTAAATTCTCAGAAGTGGAATTTCTGAGTAAAGAACATGCGCGAGTTTGCCAAAGCGCCCTCGAGTTTGTGCCAATGTACACCCTTACCGAGAAAATGAGTGCCTGCGTCGTCCTTCTCCCAAGTGAATCTCATCAACCTTTCGATTTTGCCCATCTGACAGATTAAAAACTAATTCTAACTATGACATTTTCTTCTTCATATGCTTTTTGTGTTTCTTTTGTGAATGGCTTGTTCACATACACTTCAGATAGCAACCCTGTATGTCTGTTATATATGTTGTAAATATTTTCTCCACGAAAAAAATTTCTATGTACAATATGCCAAGGTTGTGGGTTCGATCCCCAGTCAGGGCACATTCAAGCATCAACCAATGCATGCATAAGTAAGTGAAACAACAAATCGATGTTTCTCTCTCCTCCCTTCCTCTCTCTCTGAAATCAACCAATAAAAACAAGTTTTAAAAATGTAATGTAGTTAAATCTGTATTAATAGCTTTTGACTTTATTTCATTCTTAGAAAGGTTTTCTCCACTCCAAGATTATAAAACTATTCCTGTGTGTTTTTTCTACCATAATCCCTTTTTTGGGGGGGAAATTAAAAAAATTAAAAAGTACAAAGTATAGTACATAAGTACCCCATTCCCACCACAGGGTATGTTAACATATTGTCATTTTTGCAACACCACTTTATTTTATTTATTTTTTTAAAAAATGTTTATTTATTTTTAGAGAGAGGGGAAGGGAGAGAGAGACAGGGAGAGAAACATCGATGTGCGAGAGATACATCAATCAGTTGCCTCTCGCACGCTCCCCACTGGGGACCCAGCCCACAACCCAGGCATGTGCCCTGACTAGGAATTGAACCAGAGATCCTTTGGTTCACAGGCTGGCACTCAATCCACTGAGCCACACCAGCCAGGGCAACACCATTTTATTTTAAAGAAATAAAGCCATCATAGGTAAGCTAAAAGTTTTCTTTGATGCTGCCTTCTAAGTTTTATTGCCCCCACAGGAACCGTGCCCATAAATTTGGTACGTAGCCTTCCTGTGACATTTAGGTGTTTAATCTGCTGTAACTCACTTTCAAGGTAGGTGTGAGGAAGGACTCTATCTTTTCACCTCCCTCCAGTGATCTGAAACGCCAACTTTACCATCACTTTAGCAGTACAGGTCAACTTTTCCCAATGCACTTTTATATTGGGAAGAATGTATATGAAAAGAATTTTCTGGAGTATAAATGGACTTAGTCTTAGTGATGAAAGACTGCTCTTCCCCTTCCCATAAGGAGATGATTTCTACCTTAAAGCAAAGTTCACACTAACTGGTACAAGTCAGTCAAAAAAGACACCAATATCAGAAGCTGGTATTGAGGACAACTGACCAAGGCAGGTGCAGAGGAAGAAAAGGTAGCGGGCAGGAGGGTCAGAGAGGGCTTCCAGGAGGAGGTGTGGCTTACGTTGGGCTGAAAAGGCAAAATAACTTAGCGAAGTGGCAATCAGGAGGATGGGAAGGCAGCGAGCAAGAGACAGACAGACTTGTGAGAAACACGAGGGGGTCGCTGGACACAGACCCCAGGGGCCGGAGCTGTGGGTTTGAGGGTATGCTGCGGCAGCAAGGCTGGAGAGGCAGACGGGGCCCAGACTAGATGGCTCCGCCGCCCGTGGAAGAGGGCCGCTGCCTAGTGCTGCGGCCAGGGCTGGAGTGGGTGGTGGATGGCGAGTGTCGGCGCTGTCCGCCCACGCGGCAGAAGTGCAGTGAGTGTCGCATTAAGAGAGTCCGTGCCTGTGCATCTGTATCATATAGCAGGCGGGCACTGGATTTTA
Source organism: Desmodus rotundus (assembly GCF_022682495.2). NCBI lineage: Eukaryota > Metazoa > Chordata > Mammalia > Chiroptera > Phyllostomidae > Desmodus > Desmodus rotundus. Next base: position 956,892 of record NC_071397.1, on the reverse strand, counting down.
TTATTTTGTAAAGATTGAGAAAATGACCCTGTTTGGGGGGGTTTGCTAATTCTTTTTGTATGCAGCGAATGGTAATTGCCGGACATGTGTTTATAAAGGGGTCTCTGACAGCTGAGACCACTTCCCTCTGAGGTGATGGGTCCAAAGAGAAGTTACCAAAAGCCCAAAGGTAGGGAGGGGCCATTCACCAGCACCTCCTGGTACCACAGCTCAGCCCAGCCTGCCCAGCAAGAACCGGCAAGTCCCTCGGGCCTAACAAGGGAGCTGAGGGGCATGCTGTCTCCTCAGGGGACCCTAGATCATCTCATCAGTTAGAAAAAATTGCGTTTAAAGGCACAGTGGTTTCTAACGCAGGGGGCAACTGAACGGGATGGACCTTTTCACTTAGGAGTTAGAAGGCCCCCTGGTGGCGGGGCTGGCAGGGACCAGGAGAAAGTAAGGCCTGAGAGGATGGACAGCGTGTGGGGTAATAATATTAATCTTCCAGGCTTCTGAGAAGCCAGTACAACGAAGGAAGCAATTACCATACAGTGGGGGATATTTTTATTATTCAAATATCCTTAATTGAATAGTATCAGAATAAAAAGTACACTACTTATCATCTAGTTAGTACCAAGCTGCACCAGGCTCTTGCCTCTTACACAGCCTGCGTCTTAGAGGCAAACCAGGCTCACCAGGGGTGAGCTGCCTGTCCCAGTCACACAGCCTGCAGAGGTGGGCCTGCGACGGGGAGGAGGTCTCCCGCCTGTCTCGGGGTGCTTGCTTCTTACCACCCACAATGCCAGTTCGGCTAGATTCCTGCACTTTATAAACCTCCTCTCCTTGTTTTTAAGTTAAGGAAATCCCAGTGTGCCAGCCTATCTCACTTATGGTAAGGAGAATTAAAGGGGATTTTTTTTTCCTTTTTACTATAAGGCAGATACTGGGAAGTGGGAGTGGGTTCCTATACTTGGGGAGCTGGGAGATGGTAATAGCACTAATCAAGTTAAGTGAAGGCTGTTCATCCCAATCTAGAGGTTCTCGAATGCTCTTACTCTGGAAGGAAAATCCCCAGATGGGAAATGAGGGTTTCACCTTTCCTTTTTGTAAGGAGGGTTATACCCCTACAGAGCTGCCTCCACTGCCACTGCAGTATCAACAGGCCCCACAGGACACCGCAGTGTGAAAAGTTTTTCAGGTCTCCGTGCTTTGGGATTCGGTAGAGCTGATGTGAAAGTACACACACTGTGTACTAGGTAGCCCCGAAGGGCCTGGGCAGCCCCAGGAACCAGACACATGAGCGTCTGCAGCAAAAGGTCTGGATACTGACATCAGTACAATAAAAACAAATCATTAGTTCAGGTCAATACAAGCAAATGAGTTTGGTGGCAGACTGATAGCAAACGCCTGTGTCTCGGAGTGTGCTCTGAGCTGCAGCACTGTGGGTAAGGGAGCACGGACCTGGTGACAAATACAGGGACAATGTGGCCAGTGTCAACGGAGTGCCTATGACGCATACTGTTTCAGCTGGGTCTCAAAACACCCACCCCAGCTGGGGTCTGTGAGCGCCGGCACTATCCCCGAACAATTCTGTAGCGCATCACACAGCATCACACTCCGGCTGGCCTGCCCGCGTTAGTCACAGTCCCTGCTCTACCGCTCTGGCAAGTTACTTAACCTCTCTGTGCTGTATCCTCACCTGGGAAATATTCGTACTTACTACCTCGAAGGATTGTTGCGAGGATTAAACAAGTTACTTTGATTAAAAGAGTTACTTTGTGAGAAGTGCTGGCCACATAGCAAGGGTTGTTACTATTTAATTTTGCACATGGCAAACTAAGCCTCAGCGAAGTTGTGTTGAGCTGGGATTTGAATGCAGGCGATCGAACTCCAGAGCCTACCCCCTATGCTACTTTTTGTGCTATTGGCAAACAACCCCTCAAAAGACAGGGTGGCTACTAATTTAGAAAGATGTGAAATTTGAAGACCAGTTGCTGTTTGAGGAATGGTGGGCTCTTCAGGCAATGGTAGCTCAGTATTGTAATGGCACAGGTGACAGCCACATGCCAACTGGGTCAAATACACCTCTAAGTCCCACGACCAAATAACTAGCTTATTTTTCAACTGCTGGCCTTCATCTCAGACCCGGTCAGTTGCTCAGGACCTTGTTCCCCACAGGTGGACTCACCATCAGGGGCCTGGCGGGCAGTAGCCTGCAGCTCCATGTTCCAGTGGCAGCCGTGGTGGGCGGGGTTAGTTCGGAGCCCCAGCAGCAGGCAGAAGGCAGAGACGTCATGGCGGGCACAGGCCTGCTGCACGTGGGGCCAGGCATCTACATCAAGGCCTGGGTGTCGCTGGAGCAGGGCCTGGGCCGAGACTAGCCGACCTGCAAGCGAGTACCGACGGGAGCGACGCACAGCGCCGGCGGCAGGAAGCGGAGGCCATGGAACTCCGGCTGAGAAAGTAAAAGGCATCGTGGGACCGCAGCCTTGGCGGGCCCGACCCTCTCCCTCTGCCTTTCCCTCCGTCCCTCCCTTCGGTACCTGGTTTTCATATCTTCAGCAAGAGATGGCGACTGTTCTAACACGCATCCCTTACAAGGTGATATGTTTGAAAAATTTTAAGGGGGGGCTGGGGTCAAAGGTTTAATTTTTTCTTGTAAAATTGAGAAAGGACAAATTATTACTTCGCAGCTCATTGAAAAAGTCAAATCGAGACTGATAGGGAAAGTTTTTGTCAACAGAAATGTGAGTTAAAAAGTTATTTCAAATAAGGAGCTAGAAGTAGAATATAACGCACCCGGCTGACTGATGGAGAGGCTTCTCTCCCTGTGGGACCTGGGGATCGGGTTACTCATCAGACCTGCCCCCCGCCCGCCCAAGTGCCCCCGGAGCAGGAGGTCGGAGGCCAGCTGGTGGGACGCTGGGGACACTCTACGTTGGCAGAAGTGCAGCAGCAAGACGCAGGCAAAGGGCGGAAATGACTTAAGGCATGTTACCGGATGTTGTTATTCCCAAGGAGGCGCAGTGGTGTGGGCGGGGAAGTGTTTCCGCTGTCTGGCCTCCGGGGGGAAACTAGGGTTAAGATAAAGGGTCCTCCTGACACCAGGAGGCGAGGATAGGCGAGAAAAAGGGGCAGAGAGGCAAGGGCAAGGATAAAGGAGGGCGTTTTGGAGGTTTATCCTTGCTTCCCCCAAACTGGGAGGAGAGAGGAATGGTTCAGTGGTAGACGAAAAGATGAGAAGGGAAAGAGAGAAAACGGGGGAGATAAGGACTGAATAAAAAATTACAGTGAACCCCAGCTGGTGGGGCTCAGTGGATTGAGCGCCAGCCTCCCAACCAAACGGTGGCTGATTCGATTCCCAGTCAGGGCACATGCTTGGGTTGCAGGCCAAGTTCCCAGTAGGGGGCGCACGAGAGGCAACCACACATTGATGTTTCTCTCCCTTCCCCTCTCTCTGAAAATAAACAAAATTTTTAAAAAATCACAGTGAAAATGAAACACAAAAAAACACAGTAAGGCCAAGAACAGGGACAGATCAAAAAAGGGAAAAACACAGGCATGGAAAAACATAGCAATTGTAGGATAAGGCAAGTGGGATGGATGCAGAAGTTTGGACTTGGGAAAGATGTAGGAGAAGAGATAGAAACGGAAGGGAGTGAGAAAAAAAAGAGGGGAAAAGATCTTGAAAGAACTCGGAGAAGTTCAGCGTACTCTTTTTTCCAATGCTCCACGCATGGTGACTTCCTCACCTTCTCACCTCATTCTAAACTCCTCTTTGCCTTCTCTCCCAAATTGCCTCCTCTCCGCCCCTGCCTCCATTCCTAGATCTTCCGACTGGGAAAGCTTTTCGCTCCTGCTGAAGTTAATGGGCAGCTTTGGGTCTGGTCTCTGCTGCCCCCGAGCGTTCCTTCTGGGTACTGCCGGAGTGAGGTGGGAGAGGAAGACCTGCCACCATTGGGAGATCAGTTTGGGGGAGACTGCTGGTGCAGGAGGCTGAGCGAAAAGGGGAGCACTAAGACCCAGCGGTAGTGGGGGACTGCAGCAACGAGCTGGAAGAGGAGAAGTAGGCGGTGGAGGGTGGGGTGGGAGCCATTTGGTACCTTGGTAGCATCCTAAACAGAATCTGCCATAACGACAGAAATGGCCAGCCAATCCCAGGGTATCCAGCAACTCCTGCAAGCCGAGAAACGAGCGGCTGAGAAGGTGGCAGATGCCAGAAAGAGTGAGTCTTCTCCTTCCCTTAGGAATCTGGAAAGAAAATTGGGGGTGGTTGACAGCAAACATTTGAGTCCTTAGGAAAACCCAAGCCTGACTGGGGGGGGGGAGAGCTGGGGGCTGGGGTGATTGATTAGAAGGGAAGAAATGGGTGAGTGTTAGAATCATGCACCTGGTTGGCTGAGAGAAGGCAGAATAACTTCTTGGAAAGGACTGACCCCCTACTATCACATTTTGTGTGAGGCTCATCCTGATCCTGTCCTTTCTTTTGCTTCCAGGAAAGGCCAGGCGTCTGAAGCAGGCAAAGGAGGAGGCACAGATGGAAGTGGAACAATACCGACGAGAGCGAGAGCAGGAATTCCAGAGCAAGCAGCAGGCGGTGAGTCTGAGGAGAGTTGGGGAGGCACCCCGGGGTGTAAGTTGGTGCCGTGTGTACAGGGTGATTCTACAAGAAAATAAGGTGGTAAAGGACAGAAGGGGATTCTGGTGGGGACCATGCCAATGGTCAAGCTTTGTTTATGTAACGGCATCTGGGCATTCGGAGAACATGCACAGCTTGTGGGGGAATTGCCAGACTGCGTGGAGTATGGCGATATTTGGGGTGGAGGGCAGATTTTAGTGGTCACGGGTGGTAAGGTGGGGATTGTACAATCTGTTTTAGGAAGAAGTTACATGTCAGGTCTTGGAGCAAAGGGGACTGTGTCGCTTTCCTTGGTCTCTGGGTATTTCGTGGGATGTGGTCTTTGGAGAGGGCCTTTCTTCCTGGTCTTGCTCCAGGATCTTTCCTTCCACACTCCTGGACCCTTTCTGTTTCTTCCTTTCTGTCTTCTACTCCCCACCCCCCAGGCCATGGGCTCCCAGGGGAACCTGTCCGCCGAAGTGGAGCAAGCTACGAGGCGCCAGGTGCAGGTCATGCAGAGCTCCCAGCAGAAAAACCGTGAACGTGTCCTGGCCCAGCTTCTTGGCATGGTCTGCGATGTCAGGCCCCAGGTCCACCCCAACTACCGGATCGCTGCCTAGGACAAATCCTGGGGCCTGTCTTTCCTGCTGGTTCCCTCCCTCAAAGAAATCCCCAAATCAGAATCACCTTCCGCCCTAATCCTACTCTCCATTTCCTAGAAATTCTAGGAGGCAGGACCCAGTAACTCTGAAATACAGGTATCCTGCTCAGACCTGAATCTCCTTATTGTTCTTTACCCTTCATTGGGACCTCGTAAACTCCCAAGTCATCCTCACCCAACCCCTGTGTGAAATTTGTAGAATGGAGAAGTAGGGATGTAGAAAACATCCTGACTCCAGAGGCTCGCGGGCTTGGGTCCCTCTTCTGACCCTGCTGCTTGTTGGCTGCTTGGCCAGGGCCAGCTATGTAACCTGCGGCTTCAGTGTTGTCCTCCGCTAGACTGGAACAATGCTGCCTACCTTCCAGGGCTGCTGCAGTGATTAGGGATCACTCTGTAAAGACCCGAGCATGGTTTCCGGCTTGTAGTAGCTGTGATTCAATTAATGGCAACCCTGTGATATTATTACCACCCCGTCCACCCGCCTAAACCTAAACACAGCTGTTTTCTCACTCCGTGGCTCTCAATTTTACTCACGGATTCTGTAATGCAGCAGTTCTCTGGAGAATTGCCTCTTCCCACCGTTCTTTGTCCCCAGAGAACTTATGATCCCTAAAAAGATGAAGTGATTTCATTTAGCCCCTCTACTGTAGTTCCAGAAAAATGGGGCATTTCATAGGCTGTCTTTTGTCTCTCTTAAGCTGGTCTTTCTCTTTATTGGATTCTCCCTTTTCTTATTCCCCCAAAGACCCATCAAATGGTCACTGCTTCCTGAGATCTGAAGTGATGCTGTGTCCCTGTATATGCATGGACTTCCTTTGTGACAATAAAAATGGTCAATAAAATGACTATGGGCAAATTCTTTTTTAAAAAACGACTATTTATTTTTAGAGAGAAGGAACAGAAGGAGAAAGACAGGGAAAGAAACATCAATGTGTGCTTACCTCCTGTGCATCTCCCACTGGGGATCTGGCTCACAACCAAGACATGTGCCCTCACCAGGAATTGAACCGGTGACCCTTTGGTTCACAGGCTGGTGCTCAGTCCACTGAGCCACACTGGCCAGAGCCAAATCCTTTAAAAAAATTTTTTTTTAATTCTCACCTGAGGATATGTTTATTGATTTCAGAGAGAAAGGGAGAAACATTGATCAGTTGCCCCCCCACCCCGTACTCACCCCGACCGGGGATTGAACCTGCAAACTAGGTATGTGCCCTGACTGGGAATTGAACCCTGAAACCTTTTGGTGAACAGGACAACACTCCAACCAAATGAGCCACCAGGCCAGGGCTGTAGGCAGATCTTTTTGCTTCATTATTTCTCATTTTCAGTCACTCTCTTGTGTCTTGTTTTCATATTCCCCAAACACCCAAAAGGGCTGTCCTTTGAAACTTGTTGGAGAAACAGCAAATAATACGTTATCATGTCTCTAAAGTTGAGAAACATGTGATTCCTGGTTTGGGAACTTGAGGACTACAGATGGCAGCTGTAGAGGAAAGCTGGGCTGTAGGAACCAGCACTCCGCCCCTTCGTTAACCACAGAGGCCCAGGCTACAATAAGAACAAAAGGCGTTTATTTGAGCAAAAGGACTGCACTTCTGCTCCCGTGGACGCAGATTCACTTAACTACCCAAACTGCTCCCTGAGAAAACAAAGAAAGGCAGGGTATGTAAAGGCAAAAACCACACAGTGCAGTTCTTTCATGCAAATAAAGGATCGCTGGCTAGGGATTGGTGAGTCCCGACATGCAAATGAAGGAGGCAAAAACTAAGAGGAGCAGGTAAGGTCCATGCGTCCACGCAGCAGTTGTTCCAAGGTGTTTATGGCTCAGCCTTGAACTGAGTTTAGCGAGTTTAGCAACTTTATAGTAGCTCTGAGAACTGAGGCACAAGGTGTGCGTGGGCCCTGCGTCCTCAGTGGCCTCTGCCTCTGTTTTAGGCGACTCCATTAGCACTGCTTGTCCCACTTCACTCCCTCCATTGTCACCTTGCTTTATTTCTCTTCGCAGCACTTGCTACTACTTGACATATTTGTGTTTGAGTGCTGTCTCCCCCATTATGTGAACGCCGTGGCATGGCAGGGCTGTTGATTGACTGCTGTGTCCCCAGATCCTCGGGTAGCACTTTGGATGAATACTGATCAATTCAAAACACTGTCCTTCTCTGACACCATCCTTGGATCACCTACAGCATTTCTCTTGGCCACGGAAAACAAGCCTGCTTCCCGAAGGACTTGAACTAATGAGGGAATGGATCCATAGTGCATTTATTAACCAGCACCCTTGGCAGGCAGGTCCTGGCTCTGTCACCTTACTGGCCGTATTACTTCCCATCAGTTGCTTTATTCTTCAAGTCTGGGCTTGTCGATAGAATGGGAATACTGGTCCCCACTCCTTAGTGTTACCGGGTAATAGTTAAAGAGCCAAACGTTTACTGTCATTTTTGTCAAGCAGCCTGCAGCCAACAAGTCTGACTTCCGTAGCATACCAAAGATGGGGTGGGGGCGGGGAGAGGTATCAAACGCTTAATTCGGGGGAAAAAATCCGGGCTGAACAATGGGGCTACTGGGGACGGCGCTAGAAACATTCTGCTCGCATTAACGATACTTAATGAAATGTTGTGTAACCCTCAACCCAGACCGCGTCTTCCACTCGCCACTTAGGGCCCGTTAGGGTATCTGCTACATCGGCCAACATCACTTTGGGCCGATGCCGTTCCACGGTCCCAATGGTTGCGAAGAGGGGAAGGACAGGGCCCCGGAGCACCGAGAACTCTCACCGGGGCTGGGGTCGACCTTCCCTAGCAGCAGCGCGGAAGCCCCCGGGTCACCTTGACGACCAGGCCTAGGACCCCGTGGGAAATCGCAGCCCCGCCAGCCTCGTCCCTCTCCATAGAGGGGTGCCCGGAGAGAAGACCTCCTTGGCAAGGACGTAGAAAGAGATGGGGGGCGTGGAGAAGAGTAGGACAAGAGAAGAAAGATTATCCGTGGAAGGGGCCGCGTGATTCCTCTACGCCTTTTGTCACTGACAGTAGCGGAGGAATTAGAAGTGACTTTTAAAAAATATTGCAGACAGGCAGTTTCCAAAGGCACCCCTGCAGAGCGCGGAACTGCAGAAGCGCGGCAGGTCCTCCGTCGCGTCCCCTGCGCCTGCCCGCTGGCGGCCCAGGAGGCGGAAGGCCGGGGTCGAGGGGAACCGGGAACCGGAAGTGCAGGCAGGCTGCCTCCTTCGTTGCTGTTGCTGCCGCCATATGCGTTCGCTTTGCTCAGGTAAGGTTTGGCCTTCTGTACCATCCATTTCCATCTGCGTTTCTCTGCATCCGCCCTGTTGCGTGGACTCCTGATGCGCCTTCCGCAGGCTATAGCCTGGTCTGTGGGGCCTAGTTGGGTTGTTATTTTCATCACTTGCCTCCCTTTGGAGAGCAAAGAGCTGGCGGGGGGGCGGTAGGGAAGCTAGAAAGGCTCAATTCAAGATGGTGGCCGCGGCGCCATTGTGTTCCCTCGCTTTCGGCGCCTCCGGCGGGTCCCTTGTTTACTGGCGACCCTGGAGACGGTGAGAGGCGGCGCTAGGCGTCCTCTGCCCTGGGCATTTTGCGGAGGGCGGGGCTCTTTTCACGCCCCCTCTGATTTTTGGGTCTTCTTGGCCCGCGGTGGGACTCGGAGGAGTTTTTTTATCTCGACTTGCTCGCCTTGATGGTGAGCGCTTTCCAGATGTTTTGGAGAGATGTCGTTGTGTGTGTTTCGGAGAGGAGCCTCCCCTGCGGAGTGACGCGGCGGTGACGCGGCGCCGCTGGGTTAAGGCTCCGTGAAAGCCGGGTGTCAGGCTCGCAGCTGGTACCCTTCTCCGTCGTGTGATGCAGAGGTGAACGTTCTTCTCCCGGCGGAGCCGCGTCTCTTGCCCCCGCTCCCGCCATTAGCCAATTACACAGCGGTTTCCTGGGCTCCAGGTGGAGGTCACCGAGCTGGGAGGGGAAGGGCAGCCACATGATGTTTTCATTTTGACAGGTGAGCGCTTTGCGCCGTGATGACGCTCATCTATCACCCTGGACTGATGGCTGCCGCTTTAGGGGCTCGCCGTTCGGGATCGCGGGGAAAGGGCCGCAGGGGCTGTCTTGGTTCTATTTCCGTTCTGCACTCGTCGTATTTTGCCTTTCATCACCTGTTCTTTTTCCTTCGCGGTGGTGTTTACAGGGGAGTGTGTGAGCGGAGACCCCCCCCCTTCCCTTTCCTTGGTTTCTCCTCTGATGATGAGCTTGTTGGGAACGTGCGGCCTGGCTGCCTCCCCTGAAGCCACGTTTTCTGTTCCCTGGTTACCTTTGCGTTTGCGTTTTGCGCTTATGTTTTACTGGCAGGTCAAGGCTTTACAGTTTAGGGACAGTGGGGTCTGGGGAGGATGCCGCAGAGGTGCTGAAGGCGCTGCTTGTGACTGGTGTCCTTTTTTCCTTCTAGCTCTTCTGTCAAACCAGTGTGTCTTCTGCTCCCTAAGCCCCCGCCGTCCTCCCTCGTTTTAGCTTACTCTCCAGCGAACCCGTTCAGAGACCCCTCCCTCTCACCCACCTGCCGCCCAGTTATGGCAGAGAATGACGTGGACAATGAGCTCTTGGACTATGAAGACGACGAGGTGGAGACGGCAGCGGGGGGAGACGGGACTGAGGCCCCTGCCAAGAAGGACGTTAAGGGCTCCTACGTCTCCATCCACAGCTCTGGCTTTCGGGACTTCCTGCTCAAGCCAGAGTTGCTCCGGGCCATTGTTGACTGTGGTTTCGAGCATCCGTCGGAAGGTAAATCTCCTCTCGGGCACAGGGCACTTGTTCGGTGCCGGAAAGGTCCCAGAAACACGTGTTTGTGGTCTCTCAGTGGCCCGGGCTTAGGTTGGGGTAGACTAGGGGACGCGGAGGTGCTGGAAGGACCGGGAACTGTCTGGTCAGTAGTGGAAGAGTCTGGCGTAGGGGGTGGCGTTACCTACAACGGTGTGTGAGTGCTGGTGACCCAGAAACAGCTTCGAGGACTACCCTTCGTCTGGCGACTGGCTGTTCTCGTCTGCTAGTTCTTAATTTTATCACCTCGACTCGTAGTTTTGAGTTTCTGGAGAGCAGCTGGCTGCCCCTGCAGTTCTGCTCTTTTGGGCCAGGCCAGCTCTGGTCTCTGGAGAGCTTTGTGGCTGGTGTGAAGGTGGCTGGCTTCTGGGTCAGGTACCCAGTTCTCTGTTCAGTAGGGTTACCTGACCCGAAGCGGGGCAGTCTAAGTGTGAGAAATGGCTGTGGCAGGCACTCAAATGTCATGGGTTGTTTAAGGGGAAGGCAGTGAGGACAGAGCCAGGAGCTTCACAGGTGAGCTGTTGGTAGGTGCAGGTGGGTTGTTAGGACTGGGGGCGGGGGGTTGGTTGGAGCTGGAGGAGGCTAAAGCTGGAAGGAACCAGGAGGGTCTTATTTGTCCCTTTTCTTCTATTTAGTTCAGCATGAGTGCATCCCTCAGGCCATTCTGGGGATGGATGTCCTGTGCCAGGCCAAGTCAGGCATGGGGAAGACGGCAGTGTTCGTGCTGGCCACGCTGCAGCAGCTGGAGCCGGTCACTGGGCAGGTACAGCTGCGGGGAGCTCTGCGGAGGGCATTTCGGTTAGGAATGTTTGGGCAGGGTGTTTGGTTTTTTTTAAGGTCCTCACCTGAGAATATGTTTGTTGATTTTAGTGAGGGGGGGAGAGAAAGAGAAAAGGGAAACACCAGTGTGAGAGAAGCATTGTCTGCCTCCCGGATGTGCCTGACTGGGGGCTGAACGCCCTAGCAGAATTTGGTGTTTGGGGTGACGCCCCAACCCGCTGAGCCACCTGGCCAGGGCGGAGCATGGTGTTCTCACCTTAACTGCGAGGTGATGCCTTGGGAGCCTTGAGTGCTTGTTGCTAAGATGGCCTCTGTCACCCTGGAGGCCATGGGGAGTATTTTGTAGCAGTCCTGGCTTAATGAATGAGATCTCAGAGTTGACGTTGTTCGTGTCCTTCCCGGTGTGCTCTGGTGATAGTCCCTTCCCCAGAGGGACAGCGAAGGGGTTACTATTTTTCCGTCTCCTTACCCCCAAGGTGTCTGTGCTGGTGATGTGTCACACTCGGGAGCTGGCTTTTCAGATCAGCAAGGAGTACGAGCGCTTCTCTAAATACATGCCCAATGTCAAGGTAAGCCAGGGTAGAGAGACCTGGGGGTGTGAGCGTTTGGGGAGTTGGAGGCATTAGAGACCTGGAGACCGGCAGGCCTTATGTTCCGCAGAAGTCGAACACCTGTGTGTGAACCTCTGTTCCATCTCGTGGTGAGTTCCTGCAGACTCCGGGGTACAAGGGGTTTACGTTCTGGGGCTTACTTGGATTCGCATTATAAATTTTGGAGAAGCTTTAGCTTTCCGGGGTTTTTAACACATCGTATAAATACCCTTGTGCAGCAGGAGACTGGGCGACTGGGCTAGAGAGGGTGCTTACCACGGCACCCTCCTCCTGCCTGCTGCTTCTTGATGCTGACATTCCGAACCGTTTCAGTGTGCTGTGGTGACAGTTTGAGATTTGGGGGGGATATGTATGGCAAGAGAAGGCCAGAAATTCCAACATGGCTGTAGTGTGATGGGATTTTTGAGAATTAAGAAAAGAAAAGGTTTTATTTATTTTTAGAGAGAGGGGAAGGGAGTGAGAAAGGGCAGGGGGAGAAACATCAGTATGTGGTTGCCTCTAGCACGCCCCCTACTGGGGGCCTGGCCCACAGCCCAGGCACCTGTCCTGAGCGGGGATCGAGCGGAGACCTTTTAGTTTGCTGATTGGCACGCAGCCCACTGACCCAGACCGTTCAGGGCTGAGAATCTTTAAAGGGGCAGAAATGGAAAGCTGTCTGGGGCCACAACAAAACTGGCTTGAGTTGTTCCTCTTGTATAAAGTTGATGTATATAACTTCCTACTGTCCTGGCTAGAAGGGTGTGAAGAGTAGTACCTTTGTTGAGAGTGTTACAGTTTTTCCTTGTTATAGTTAAATAAAGAAATTGAAGTACTGGCCGGCAATGCCTGCATGGTAAAAATGCTTCTGTAGTCTGGAAGGCCTCGTAACGAAGAGATTTGTGTTGTCACATGTCTTATTCCACTTTATAGAAGATAATCACACGTTGACTCTTTAAGTTCTAATCGTTCTTTGAAACCAAGCATTGGGCACTGTTTCCTCCAATTTATCAACTTACAGGCTTTTTGACTTAGTTCCTCTGTGGTGGTCTTTTTGAAACGTTAGTTTTAACTTTCTAAATACGATCCGAATGCTACACACACGCACACACACACGTGCGCACGCGTGTAGGTGTCTTCACGTAAACCTCTGTTTTTACACCGTCAGCGGTGCTTACTTTCCGTCCTTTCTCCCAACAGTCTTGGAGGCCAGAAGGGAGTTTCCATTGTTAGGACAATGGAAGTAATTTATTACTGAGCACGGTCGTGAGCTCGGATTGCCCTTGCTCCTCTGCAGGTCCAGCTCGTCACCTTGGTGACAATGTTCTTGGTGTCAAGATCAAATACAAATTGTCAAGACTTTTTTTTTTTTTTCCCTTAAAATTATGCTACAGTGACTTGAAGCTGGGCCAGTTCTGCAGAGTCCTGTCTCTGGATTCATCTGGTTTCTCCTTCATGGTTGTGTTCAGCTTGTGCTTTTCCCCCAGTATTTCCTATAAACTAAGTTTATATTTGAAAGCTAAACTAATTAAACATTTTTGGCAAGAATTCTTCATAGGTGATGCTGTATACCTCCTGTTTTGTTGTAAACCTGGGTGTCCCACAATTAGTGATTTTAGATTTCCTCTGGAATTACAGTCACCACAGTCTGTCTTACCCATCCCCCCACCCCACCCCACCAGCTAGAAAGCAACTTACGGTGTTGATACTGTACTAGGACCCACAATTGCTTCATTGTGAGACACTCCTTTCTCCTGCATTGGCAGGTCGCGGTGTTTTTTGGTGGTCTGTCTATCAAGAAGGATGAAGAGGTGCTGAAGAAGAACTGCCCGCATATCGTCGTGGGGACCCCTGGCCGCATTCTCGCCCTTGCTCGAAATAAGAGCCTCAACCTCAAACACATTAAACATTTCATCTTGGATGAATGTGATAAGATGCTTGAACAGCTCGGTGAGCGGCAGTGCTGGGGCTGGGCTAGGGGTCTGGGACCGTCCCTTTGGAGCCAGATGATACTACCTGATTCGGGAGCATTAGGGCCAGGACGACTCAGTCTGTTGCCCCTGACGGATGGCTCCGGCTCCCTGGGTTGGTCTTTGTTGTGCTTTTGAAGCAACCTTGGTGCTAGATAGGACAGTGTGACCCAGGGCAAGCACGCAGTGGGCCCGACAGCTGGAGTGTGATACGTGCGCAGTGTTTGCAGGTGGCTGGGGCTTGGGGAGAGGGCAGTGGGGAGAAGGGACTCGTAAGGGGCAGTGGTTTTCAAAGGTCGTGTTCTTGGGTGTCTCTATGATGGGCTCTGTCCCTGTCTCATAGTTGTGGGCTTTGGGGTTTCGTCATATTTCTTTCCTGGGTAAAATACACAGCTGGAATCTGATCCCAAATCTTTATCCCAAATTCATTGCTCTTTCTACTGTATTATTAGTGTGGATGTGGTTTCATAAGGGTGGAGAAAATGGAGTAGAGAGAGACCTGAAGCAAGTCTGTCCTTGAATTGATGCTTGTTTACCTACTCCCAGCAGTCTTAACCTCGCCGGGAAGCATGTCTCTGGTCTTTGTGGAAGCCGCGAGCCGCTCTTCCCCTTTTGTCCCCTGCAGACATGCGTCGGGATGTGCAGGAAATTTTTCGCATGACCCCCCACGAGAAGCAGGTCATGATGTTCAGTGCCACCTTGAGCAAAGAGATCCGCCCAGTCTGCCGCAAGTTCATGCAAGACGTAAATACCCTTCTACCTTCTCCCCTTCCGCTCCCCGCCCACTGCCTTCTCCCCGTCCGTGCCCTCCTCCTCCAGACTCCCTGGTCCTTCAAGTGCCGAGAAGGGGCACGATCCCATCTGGGAGTGACGACTCCTTGAAGAGACGAACAGAGGCAGAGATAGCTAGTGTCAGGTTCCGCGCGGGCGCCAGGGAAATTCCGGAAGACTTGGTCGGGTTAACTTGAGAGCGGGTAGTGTTCCGACTTTTTTTTTTTAAAAAATCACAGCATTTTTGAACCTCTTCTCCCTCTTGGGCGAGGGCAGGATTTTCTGCCCTACCACCTGCCCGTCGACTCCTACATACCCCTACAGCCACGCACCCTCAAGGTGGCATCCAGCATACAACTGGAGCCTTGTGCTCCCCAAAACTCATTACCTCCCGGTGGCAGGAGAGCAAGAGAGGGACAGACGGCAGGGCATGTCTGAAAGAAGAGCAAGCAGCACAATGAATGTGCTCCCTCCCCGCCTTCGGCACCTCAGTCCCCACCCCTACTCCTTCCCACGCACACCTCACACCCACATGGAACTCCGGTTGATGTGAGCTGGCGGCAGAGAGAAGCTTCGTGGCGCGGCGGGAGAATTCGGACAGCACCCAGCGGTGGATGGCGGCAGCGGAGGCCGCAGGGAAACCTGACCAGGAAGCTGAGGACCAGCCAGCCTCTTTTTCCGTTCCCGGTTTTTTTGCTGAACCCAAGGCGTGCCGTGCTCCTCGTTTCTCCCTTATGTATTGGGGTGGGGAAGGGTGTCCTGAATGGGGTGGCAGGTTTTTTTTCTTTTATTTCGTACTCAGGGCAGAGGGGTGTAGGAAAGGTAAAGGGAGGCGGTCCACTTAATGAGACCAGGTGGGTGAGGGACTGGGCTGGATGGCCCGGTGCATAAGCAGCGGAGTGCGTCGCTCCCCTCCCCGCTCTGCCCCTTGTCTGTAACTGGACTTAGGGCTGCAGTGAGATGCGAAGGGGGCTGTGCACCTTCCTTTTGGGAAGCCCGCCTTCTGCACTCAGCTCCTGGTCACGTCCTTGTGACGCACGTCCGTTCCCGAAGTCTTGGACCCTGGGGCTTGACGTTAACTATGTCCCCGAGTTAGTGAAGAGTGCTAGGAAATTTGGGCTCTGAAATTGGGTTTTGTGTCAGTTTCTTTTTAACGCTACCTTCCTTCCCTTCAAGGGTTGTGTTGTTTTGGTTTTTTAAAAGGTAACTGCATATCCGCATCTCTTGAGTTTCTAAGTGTCACTTCCTGGCACCTTCCCTGTAACACTGCGGATGGTCTGACTCTTAGCTCAGAGACCAGTCTCATCCAGAACTATTCCCTCGTGGTCCAGGCAAGTCGTTACGCACCTGGAGTGATTTTTGCTGCTGCTTTCATGGCATTTTGATTATATCTAGTTGAGCGTTCCGTCGCAACGTGGACGTGACCGTCCTAGCGGAGAGAGCACTCAAATGGAGCAGTCTGTCCTCCCCCCACACTCCTGCACCTGCTCCGATGGAATCGTCCTGACCTCGAGTCAGTGCTTCCGATCATTTCCCAGTTTGGGTCATATTTCTTCCTTTGAAAAGCTTGTATTTTTTCTTTCATCACCTCCATTTGAGGTAGTGGCATCTTGCCACTGGGTGGTTTCTCTATTCCTTTTCCTCCTTGCACAGGTCCTTTCTCATGAGTTTTCAGTTTAGAACCTCACAGATAGGAAGGGCGTTAGGTCTAAGATGGAAGAGAGCATATTAAACGGGGTGTTTTGGGGGTGGGGTGAGGTTTTCAGTCTTCTCTCTCCTCCCCATCCCCCCATGGGGTGTATTGGAGATCAGCTTCCTCCACCCCCCCAGGTTTAACCCCCCCACTCTGCCCTCCCGTTCCCTACCCCTTCCTCCCCTCCCCCTCAGCCAATGGAGATCTTCGTGGATGATGAGACGAAGCTGACGCTGCATGGGTTGCAGCAGTACTACGTGAAACTGAAGGACAACGAGAAGAACCGGAAGCTCTTTGACCTTCTGGATGTCCTTGAGTTCAACCAGGTCAGTCGTTCAAGGTCCAGTAGGAGGACGAGCACATCTCCCAACAGGAGCGGAAATCTGTGTTCGGTACCCTGTTACTGAAAAAACTGCATATGTGATGTGAGAGTGTCAGAACTTCTATTAACTGGAATTTATTGTAAAGTGAGAATGTCTTGGAGCCAAATATGAGCGAGGTGGGAACTGCTGTACTGCTCTTGCTGGCACAGACAGGCAGTCAGTAAACAGAGTAGTGAACGTCAAACAGTAAAACCCTTAAAGGGCTTTTTAGTCAGGTGGTAAAAGTCCCAAAATACTTTCATTCTGTTAGGTTCTTAAGTTTATTTTTGCACTATTTATGTATTTATTTTTTAAGGTTTTATTTACTGTTTAGAGAGAGAGGAAGGAAGGAAGGAAGGAAGAGGGAGAGAAATATCAATGTGTGGTTGCATCTTATGCACCCCATGCTGGGGACCTGCCCTGCAACCCAGCCATGTGCTCTGACTGGGAATCGAACCAGCGACCCTTTGGTTTGCAGGCCGGCAGTCAATCCACTGAGCCACACCAGCCAGGGCTGTTTTTGTACTATTTATTGAGAAGTGTTTCATCACTTTACCTGTTACACAGCTTATTTGCACTAAAAATGATCTAGGATTAGGATAAAGTTAGTATTTATAGCAGAAGAGGAAGTACATGGTAGGAACAGAGGAATTCCTGTAGAAGAGTAATTGCTGAAGACTCCTTTCCCACACAATCTCGCACATGCACGGACCCACGTCCCTGCGCGTCGCAGGTGGTGATCTTTGTGAAGTCCGTGCAGCGCTGCATTGCCCTGGCCCAGCTCCTGGTGGAGCAGAACTTCCCAGCCATCGCCATCCACCGTGGGATGCCCCAGGAGGAGAGGTACACTGGACATGGGGAAGGTCTTGTGTGTCCTTGGGAGAACAAGACTATGACAAAGAGAGAAGGGACTCACATATTTCTAATTTCCTTTCTTACAAAGGCTTTCTCGCTATCAGCAGTTTAAAGATTTTCAACGACGAATTCTTGTGGCTACCAACCTGTTTGGCCGAGGCATGGACATCGAACGGGTGAACATCGCCTTTAACTACGACATGCCTGAGGACTCCGACACCTACCTGCACCGGGTACGCCCCGCAGCCACCGGGCACTCGGTGGCCTCTCCCGCTTGTGCTGCTTTCCGTGTCCTCACAGCACACGTCTTCACCCCTCCTCTCCGATGTTCTCTTCCTTGGGGTCTTCCGGTCCTACCTTCCGTCTCCTTCCAGGTGGCCAGAGCAGGCCGGTTTGGCACCAAGGGTTTGGCGATCACGTTTGTGTCGGATGAGAACGACGCCAAGATCCTCAACGACGTGCAGGACCGCTTTGAGGTCAACATCAGCGAGCTGCCTGACGAGATAGACATCTCCTCCTACAGTGAGTCCTGGCGACAGCAGTCGGCTCCTCCAGCCTCTGTGACTCCTCGTTCCTTAGTGTGTTTGTCTTCAGTCCCGTAATGTGCGTAAAACCCTAGCACGTGATGGATGCTTGCCCGGTCGAGATGTTTAATTGACCTTCATGTGGGGTCTTTTCTCTCATCAAATTTTGTCTTTCCCACCCCCAAGTCTGCCCTTCGGCCCCAGACCCTGCCCAGACATCTGCACGTGTGGGCGTGTGTACTTCTGCCACCCTCACTTCTCCTGTTTCCTGTCTTACTCTGACTGCCCTGTTTTCTCTTCAGTCGAACAGACACGATAGAGGACTCGGCCACCGCTCCTGGACTGTGGCGGTCTGTTCCTCTTCAAGAGATGACACCAGGCGTGGGGGTGAAGGAGACACTACTGCCACCTACCCCGACAGCCCCCAGCCCCGCCCCATGCCTTCCCTCTTTTGCATCATCCCTTCTAAACCCCCATTTCCTTATTTGTCAGAACTTTTTTTTAAACAAAACTAAAAAACACATGCGTCTCTTGTGTCTGTGAGCACTCCTTCCTTTTATTGGATCTGGGGTGAGGCGGTTTCAGGTCATGTGGAGCTGAGGTGGTCGGGGGAAGGAGCATAGAGGGGATGTGACTAAAAAGACCGCAGAGGTCGCCGCCCCCGCACCGCTGTCTGGCTTCCGGCCCTCCGTGCAGGTGACCTGTTTTCCTTAGTAGCTTGGGGGAGGCTGCTACGTTTCCAGCCAGAAGGACTCGGGGTCGCAGGTAGCGTGTGGTGTTCCAGTGCAGGAGAGCGAAGTGGGAGCTGGCGGGAAGCTTAGGTTTCTCTCCCCAGGCTCTCACGGTGTCTCCTCATCTGCTCCTTCAGCTTCTGGATCTTGAGCACCAGGGCCTGTGCTTCCCAGGCCCCCTCTTGCCCTTCCAGCAAGGCCTGGTATATCTCCAGCTGCTGCTCCAGCAGCTCCTCGGCCTGGGCCAGCGCCGCGCTGTGCCTGGGGCCCTGGGGGAGGGGACAGAGAGGGCGCTGAGGCTTGCTGGGAGTCAGGAATTCTGCCTCTAGGTTTTGATTAGATTGAGCGGAGCTTCCTTTCTGGGCATAGGCCCTTCAGGAAGGGGGTGGGCAGATACAGGTCACTGGCCCAGGGGCTGTAACTGGACTCATTGTAGAAGGAGGAAGGAGAGAACTGCTTGCCCCTGTCCCTCCCCCCCACCACCAGAAATAATTAACTGTTAGATGAGGGGAAATTCCTGCTCTAGAACTCAGTGGACTGTGGGGTGGGGGGTGCTGGGAAAGTGAGCCCTGAGGTCTAGCAGGGTTGGGGTGGGGGACCAGCTCCAGGGATCTGGATTGGCTACCCTCAGCAGGCCTGTGGTGCTGGATGACAATGAGGCCCCCCTCCCAATCTCCCCTCATGCTTTGCACTCCTGGTGCCACTTACCGTGCTGGGGGGCCTCATCTTCCCACTGCCTCTGGAGCTGGTCTGCTCTTCCGTGCTTGCCTCAGGGCTCTGGGAGCAGCAGCACCTCTGGGATCCTTCAGGGGCCAGGGGCCAGGAAGGCAGGAGGAGGCGGCGGCCACAACATCGGGAGAGCCAGGTTAGGAGGACCATGGCGGGTGAGGCAGAGAGCTATCTGAGCTGCCCAACAGCCACCGGGAACTGGCTTCTCCCGGCCTGTTGTCTCGCTTCAGTGCCTGGCCCTGCCCCGGCCCCTGCCCTCACCTCCCTCCCAGCCTGGCACTGGGCAGAATCCTGTTCCTGCTGTGAAAATGTTCCTGCTAGTTAAGGCAGAACTGGATTTAGAACACATGCTCAGCCTGCCACACCTTGCACCCATTTTTCTTAGCCCCGTACCTGTACTTCCTCCCCTCCGTTTTGTAGGGTGGGGGTTACATCATTGGTTTTGTGGAGGAGGAAGTGGGCTCACAGGGTTTCGCCCATCGCTCGTCGGGCAAGCACCTGTTGGTGCCTGCTCCAGGCTCCGCAGCTGGGGGCTCACACTGAAGACTGCCTGGCATGGTTTTTGAAACAACCTAACACTCCCAGTAGCCATAGAAACAGGTAAAATAAAATTTGCTGTGAAAGCCCCTATGTCACGTTTTATGTAAGAACCAGGACACACGACATTGTATCTACAACTTCTGTTTGTCCTACTGATGCTGTTGTTTCAAAACTCACTATCTCCATCTTCAGACTGCAGGTCTTCAGCATTTTTGAGCAACTACACAAACTTTTCATTTGTTCAAGGAAGACACTTTTCCCCTTTGCAACACGTGTATCTCTGTACCACTTCAGAATGGGCTCCTCACGCAGGACTTCAGCTTTGTAAAAAAGCACCACTATTTGCTGGAAGGCTTTCATGAAGGGAACGTTGTCATAGCAATACCCCTGAATCTTCAGTAACAGAGTCAGCCTGAGTAGTAACGGCCGCAGGGAGAGGGCTGCATTGCTCCTGGGGCTTGATGGCCTCCTCTGCTACAAGCTCCTCGGTTTGTTCCATGGCATGGTGCCCACTGCACCAGCCCAGGCCATTCAGTGACAATGGGTTTAGGGATGTTTTTCATCTCCTCGATACACAAAATTATATCCTCAAATGCATCACCATGGGACATTTGTTCTTGAAGTTCTTTCTGGAGTTCCTATGGTCTGCTGATTCTGAACATACTCCGAAGGCTCTTTTAAGCGTGCCTCACTAAAGTACTTTGTGAAGCGCTCGATGCTTTGCTTATTGGCAGGAAAAAGTTCCATCGGTCTGTTATCCATGCTGACTTTCTGAAGACTTGCAGCTACTGCACTGAATCTTTTTCATTTACCCATGATTTAAAGAGCCTGAAAAAAGCTGCTGAAACCTTTAACCAAATTCTCACTATAAAGGCCATTAAGAATGGATGCATTAAGTGTTCTATTAGCTGGAAGAACATCAGTCAACATAGCCAGCTGGTTCCTTTCCAACTCTGAAAAACCCTTTAAGAACGGCAGCCCTGGCTGGTGGGGCTCAGTGGACTGAGCATTTGCTTGTGAACCTAAAGGTTGCTGGTTCAATTCCCAGTCAGGGCATGTGCCTGGTTTGTGGCCAGTTCCATGGCTAGGGGAGTTCAAGTTAAAAAACATCAATCAGCGGAAGAAACGTCAAACATGATTGATCAAACATCAATCAAACATGCCTGCAACCGAGGCATGCACCCTGACTAGGAGTTGAGCCCGCTACCCCTTGTTTGGCAGGCCAGCACTCAATCCACTGAGCCACACCAAAATGCTCTTCTGAAGCAGGTGCTAGGCAGACCTGAGAGCTGGTGTGAGTTCATGCCCACCCCACAAGGGTCAGCAGTGAACCCACGGATTAACCTCTAAGACCCCTTCTCCTCCAGGGTTTCCACCCTACAATCAGGGTGTCAAGAAAGGCTCCACACACTGGGACTAAGACCCCACCACCCAACCTCCTCATCCCCATCGACAGAGCCCAAGTGAGGACCCAACCCCCTGCTCCTCCCCCCTCTCTCACGGACTCACCACCATCTGCCCTGAAGCCACCAGGACTGACCTCATTGTGTCCTTTTCCCTGTTTGTCTCAGTCACCCCTGGTCCCCCAAACATCCTGCACACTCATCTCCACAGGCTCTGAAGACCCCACTCTGTCCTCTCACACACCCCTCCTCCCCAACCCCTGAAACCTGCCACTGCACCCTAGGGCCAGCTGAACCTGCACAGCCCTCCCCCAGGATGTCCCTGTACCTCGCAGCTGTGACAGGAACCCGGGGCTCCCTGAGGCCACGGCTGCCTCTGAATCCTCCTTGGGGTTTCTTCCCTCTGATAGACCTTGTACCATAAGTTCCGCACTCTTCCCTAAACATTTTCCTTCCTTCCTTCCTTCCTTCCTTCCTTCCTTCCTTCCTTCCTTCCTTCCTTCCTTCCTTCCTTCTTTCCTTCCTTATTCCTTCCTTCCTTCCTTCCTTCCTTCCTTCCTTCCTTCCTTCCTTCCTTCCTTCCTTCCTTATTCCTTCCTTCCTTCCTTCATTCCTTTTTTAAAAAGATTTTATTAATTTATTCCTAGAGAGAGAGGAGGGAGGGTAAAGAGTGAGAGAAACATCAATGTGTGGTTGCCTCTCACACAACCCCCACCAGGGACCTGACCCATAACGCAGGCATGTGCCCTGACTGGGAATCAAACCAGCGACCCTTTGGTTTGCAGGCCGGCACTCAATCCACTGAGCCACACCAGCCAGGGCTAATTTTGGTTTTTATATATATGCAAATTCTTCGATACTCTTCCCTTTCAGAGATGGAGTAATTTTCTCCTCTTGAGTATAGGCTGGACTGACTTCTGACTGATGAGTAAGGCTGATGTCATGGTGCGTGACACGTGGTCTAGGACACAAGATTCGTTGCAGCTTCTGTCTTGGTTGCTCTCTCTTTGGTCACTTGCTCTGGGGGAAGAAGCTACCCAGTCATTCAATGCCTTGTGGAAATGTCCGCATGGTTAGGTACTGAGGTCTCCTGGGACTACCCGGGAAGGAAATCAGGCCTCTTCCAGCAGCTACATGGGCAGGCCGTGTTTCCTGCAAGCCCTCCAGCCCAGTGAGCCGTCTCAGATACAGCCCTGACTGCCAACTTGACCGCCACCTTGAGAGAGGCCCTTGATCTAGCAGCACTTAGGTAAACCTCTCTGGGATTCCCGACCCGGGGAAACTGTGGAAGGTCACAAATATTTTGTTGCTGTGACCTGCTAAGTTTTGGTAATTTTTATGCTGCAATACATAATAGTGTCCAAAGAAAGGATGAACTATTGCACTTTAGTTTTCATTTCCTTTAAATGAATTATAAGATATTAAACATGTCATTTGATTTTAAGATTTAAGAATTTCCATGGTTAAGAGGCAGGATGCATTTTATTATCAGTCATAACAATCTATTTCTTTGAACTTCAGTATTTAACCATGACCCAAATAAACACTGAAGACTAGGTTGTGCCAGGTTGATTCTATGATGGTCTGTAACAGTCACTCCGGTTATTCACCTTCCCCAGTTATTCAATCAAACACTAACGTAGGTACTGCTTGGAAGGGATTTTGCAGCTATTAACTAAGGTCTCAAATCAGTTGACCTTAAGACAAGGGACTATGCTGGGTGGGACTGTCCTAAGCAGGTGAGTCATGATTGGGGTTCCTCCTAAACAAGGAGATTCCAAGGCTGAGCATAATTCAGTGTGATATTTTGTCCACTGAGGGCTTTAAAAACAGGCCTTCCTGGGAAGCAGACTGCTGGTGGGCACTAGGTCTTGGGAGTAGCCCTCCCTCAAACAGGGACCTCAGACCTACAAGTGGAAAAACTAAATTCTGCTAAAAATCTCTACATGTTTAAAGGACCCTGAACTCAGGGTGAAGACACAGCTTTGTGACACCCTGACCTGAGAACCCACCCACACCCCGCCTGGGTTTCTCACTAAGGAACCGTGAGCAAATAAATGGGGGTTGTTTTTCAGACACTAAGTTGTGGTTGAAATCATCTTTCCTTTATTCAATAATTAATTCAATACCTAGAATGTACCAGGAACAGCTTCATGGGCTGGGATACGACTTTGACCTAGACAGCCCAAAGTCCGTATGCTCACGTGTCTTACATTCTAGAGGCTTTGTGTGAGTGGCATGGGAGACACTGGAGTTTTGTAAGAAATGACGCATCCTGACTCAGCAGGATCGCCATTCCCTGGGGAGAGAATCTCCACAGAGGGCAGGTGAGGGGGTGGCGCTAATCACAATCAAGAGTGAGAAGGGGATGGAGACAAAGGGGAGAAAAGGCCTGAGGGGTGAGAGAGACAGAGCGGCTGGAGAAGCAGAAAGTGAGGAAAAGAAGTGGAGGTAGAGATTCAAACGCAGTGGAACTCTCGGATCTAAATATGTTGGCTTACAGATCGTTCATAAACCTATCTACAGAGCCTGGCGGGATGTTCTTTGCATTTGGGATTGTGAACCCTGAGAAAGAAGACGCCTACTAAGATGGGCTCCTGGTGGCTAACTGGGCTAAAATTTAAAACAAACAAATCAAACCAAACCCCAGAACAGAGCCTAGCAGCCATTTCCACCCAGGGGCCTCTCAAGTAAACTGCATTTCAGGGGGAGGGGCCTGTTTGGATGGCCTGCTCTGCATTGGTCTCCAAACCGACAGCGGCTCTCTTCAGACCAATCAGGACAGTCACTTTTGGACAAATCAACTGGCCGTATTTGGAGCCTTCACTTTCAGGTTGAGGAAACAGTCATCAGGGACCAGGAGCAGGGACTTCTGTCCAAATAAGCCACTTCCCCTGGGCTGTGAGTCTCGTTCTGGCAGGTGTGGCTCAGTTGATTGGAGCGCCCTCACAGTCCTCTGAAAGGTCACCTGTTTCATCCCTGTTCAGGGCACATACTCAGGTTGCGAGTTGGATCCCCAATTGGGGTGCGCCTGGAGGAAGGTCACGGGTCTCAGCCTCTCCCCACCCCCAGGTCCTCACACCCTGAGATATTTCTACACCGTAATGTCTCCGCCGGGCGGCGGGGAGACCAGTCGACGTGTCTTTCTCTCTCTCCCTCCCTTCCTCTCTTTGCACAATGAAAAATTGTGCAGGATTAAAAAAAAAAAAAAAAAAAACCCAAAACAGTCTTCGGGCTGAATTTCACTAGAGCAGAAACCAGCGAACCAGCGTAGGCCAGGGCAGACTGGTTACAACTGTTTTTGCACGGAATCAGGTTTCCTTCACCAGCACCCCAAATAAAGGATTCCTGCTGCGTTGACACTGGCGCCAACGACCACCGGGAAGAGAAGAAAACGGGGCTGAACCCAGCCGAGGGTGTCTCTGGCTGGCTTCCTCAGACGGACCCTAGGGCACAACTTCGGGATACAGTGCGATAAAGAGCTCCCGGAGCAGGAGGAGGAGTCAGGACAAAGACCCAGGTCCCCAAGCCTGGCTCTCAGGGACTCAGCCTCCAGGACGAGTCTGGGCGGGGAAGCGCAGTGCAGGGCAGCACCCAGCAGTTTCACTTCTCTCTCTCTCAACCTGTGCGGCTCCCGGCTTCCTGGATACTCCTGACGCTGCCCCAACAGCCACTCAGAATGGTGTCTGGTTTCCAGAGAAGCCAATCAGCGTCACCACGGCCGCTCACACTGCCATTCCTCCGCGGACCCGCAGGAACTCTAGAAGCCCCGGAGCTCCAGAATGCGGACCGTGAGTTCCCTAGCCGTCCTTCTCCTCTTCGAGGCCGTGGCGTGGATCGAGGCCTGGGCTGGTGAGTGCGGAGTCGGGAGGGAAGGGCCTCTGTGGGGGGAGGAAGGTGCGTTTCCAGTGTCCCAGCGCAGATTCCAGACCCCTGCCCGACTTTCTCCTCGCCCCGCCCGGTCGTCACCTCGCCCCCTGTCTTCAGACCCCAGGGTTTCCCGGGCAGGGGTCTGGCGCCTGGAGGAAGGTCACGGGTCTCAGCCCCTGCCCGCCCCCAGGTCCTCACACCCTGAGATATTTCTACACCGTCATGTCCCCGCCGGGCGGCGGGGAGACCCACTTCGTTGCCGTCGGCTACGTGGACGACACGCAGTTCGTGCGGTTCGACAGCCACTACGTGAATGCGAGGATGGAGCCGCGGGCGCCGTGGATGGAGGGGCCGTGGGTGGAGGAGGAGGACCCACAGTATTGGGACGTAGAGACGGGGAATGTTAAGGAAACCGCACAGAATTTCCGAGTGAACCTGAACAAACTGCGCTCTCACTACAACCAGAGCCTGCACGGTGAGCACGCGGGTCCGGGTCCGGTGACAACCCCCATCCCCAGGGAGCGGCGGGGGTCGCCCCGAGCTTTACCCCGGGGCCGCAGGACCTCCCCACCGGGAGGGGCCCGGGGCGGCGGGGCAGAGGCGGGGCTGACCCCGGCTCGAGGCCAAGCCTGGGGCTGACCTCGGGGGCGGGGCCAGAGCCTCACACCTTCCAGTGGACCTACGGCTGCGAGATGGGATCGGATGGCAGCTTCCTCCGCGGTTTTGACCAGTTCGCGTACGACGGCGCCGACTATATCACTTTGAACGAGGACCTGAGCTCTTGGACCGCGGCCCGCGCGGAGGCTCAGGTGTCCCAGCGCATATATGAAGCTATGCATGAGGCGGAGGTCCAGAGGCACTACCTGGAGAGGGAGTGCATAAAGTGGCTCAAAAGATACCTGGAAAAAGGGAAGGAGTCTCTGCAGCGCTCAGGTACCTGGGGCAGAGGGCCTGTCTCTTCTCCCCTCGGGCTGGGTGTCTACTCAGGGGAGAGGAAATGGGACCGCACTAAAATAAGGCCTCCTGTGGGCGGGGAGACTGAAGACCCAGTACCCGAGAGTGATGAGTGACTCCCACCCTTTTCTCAGGGACAGTTAGGGGTGCAGTCTCTGGCGGTGGAGGGGGCCCAACCCTGAAATAACTGATCAGCGCATACCCCAGACCAGGGGCGTCAAAATCATTTCGGGGGGGGGGGCTGGGGGCCACAGCAGCCTCGCGGTTGCCTGCAAAGGGCCGAATGTAATTTTAGGACTGTGCGAATGTGGCTTCTCCCTAACCAGGGGCAGGGAGCCTGGCGTTGCCGCAGGGTGGAAAGCAGGTGCCGGGCGGATAAAACCAGGTGGAGGCCGGATTCGGCCTGGGGGCCGTGTGTTTGCCACCCATGCCTTAGACACTGGCGGTGGCTCTGGGGCCCACGGAGAGCTAACTTTCTCTCAGACCTTGTTTGCTGCCCCACGCCCACTGTGTCTGAGGTATGACCCTGGGTTTTCTGAGTCCTTTGGCCTCCACTGTGGTCTGAACCAGAAATCGATTATCTCCCCTCAGAGGTCTGCCTCCCACCCTGGGCTGTGTCTTTCTGATTCTAGAACTTTCCCAACACTAGGGGATCATCCCAGACGCCTTATATGCGGGCTGGTGTCTGGGTTTTGTGCTCCCTCCCCCACCCCAGTTGTCTGTCCTCTCTCGGGATGGTCACGTGCGCGCTGCTGGAGTGGCCTACGATGGATGAAAAGTTCCTGAATTTTCTGACCCTTCTCTCAGATCCTCCAATGACACATGTGACCCACCACCCCGCCTCCGAGCGGGAGGCCACCCTGAGGTGCTGGGCGCAGGGCTTCTACCCCGCGGACATCGCCCTGACCTGGCAGCGGGATGGGGAGGACCTGACCCAGTACATGGAGCTTGTGGAGACCAGGCCCGAGGGGGACGGGACCTTCCAGACGTGGGCGGCGGTGGTGGTGCCTCGAGGAGAGGAGCAGAGATACACGTGCCACGTGGTGCACACGGGGCTGCCCGAGCCCCTGAGGCTGCAGTGGGGTGAGGAGGGGCCTCTGGGGACTTTAGGGGGGTCTGGCGGGGCCTGGGGGCGGGGCCCTGACCTTCCTGTCACTTTACAGAGCCGCCTTCTCAGACCATCAGCAGCATCATCATCATCCTGGGCGTTGTCATTGGCCTGGCCCTGCTGGGAGCAGTGGCAGTTGCAGCTGTGATGTGGGCGAGGAGGCGCTCAGGTAGGGGCGGGTGGGGTCTGATTTCTTGTCCCACCTGGGGTTTCAAGCCCAGGAGACATGTGTCCTGTGTCATCAGAAGGAAGCATCGTGTTCATCACGTGCTTGCTGGTCTGGGGCCCTGTCTGCCACACTGACTGTTTAGAATGGTGCCTGTGAAGTAAGGGACAGATTTGTCACCATGATGGTCCAGGTGCTGGGGACCTGGCTCCCACAGCCACAGGTGCGAGGGGAGGGTCCCTGCCGAGGACAGACCTGCAGGAGGGAGGTTGGTCCCGTTCCTGCACAGGCATTTCCCTCGGGTTTCCCATCCTGCCCTGGGTCTGTAGCCACAGTTCTGGAAACTTCCCTGGGGCCCAGCACTAGGGCTTCCTTTAGGACCACGTGGCCCCGCCTCCTCCCGGGTGTCTCACAGGGTGTTTTCTTCCCGCAGGTGAAAAAAGAGGGAGCTGCGCTTGGGCTGCCAGTGAGTATGGAGGGGGACCCCTGAGACCCTGTGTCAGCGCAGACAGGAGCCCATGGGGGACCTCCTCCTCCCCCCATAGTTCCTCCTTTAGTGTCCTCTCCTGGGGCTCTGACTATGCCCTGTTTTGTGCCACTCCAGGCAGTGACAGTGACCGGGGCTTGGATGTGTCTTTCATAGCTTCTAAAGGTGAGACCCTGATGTAGGGAGGGGTTGGTGCAGAGGGGACGGAACTGGTGGGGATTTTCTGGGACATTTTGAGCATGAGGTAGACTTTTGAAAATGTCACCACTTAAAGCAAATGACCTGAATTTGTTCATGATTATTTTTTTCTCCAGCGTGAGACAGCTGTCCTGTCGGGGAATGAGGGATGGAAGGTTTATCACACATGAACACCTGCCAACCCGTTTGTGACTTCAGGGACATCCCACTTCTCTTTCTGCAGCTGGCATCTCAATGTCTGCGTTCCTATCAGCAGCAGCATCTGAGAAGGTGGGAGGCTGGCCCACCCCGCCCACCACACCCCCTCCCCACACTTTCCTGTTCCAGCAAAGAGATAGATCAGTGTGGCCAGAGAAGGAATGAAGGATTTGGGGACAGAGGTGGGACTGGTGAGGGAAATAGCTTGCTTACTTATAGTATATACTATTTGCCAGGAACTTTATATTAGTATCTTCCTTAATCTTTACAACGGTCCTTTGAGGACAAACCTTCCATTTCCAAGATCTGTAACTAAGAGTCAGAATTTAAGTAACAGCCTACAAAGTCACCCAGAAGCACAGCTGGATCGGTGCCCAGGACTCCTGTCCCTAAGTCTGCCCTGTTTCCACATCCCACCTCAGAACTCTGGTATAGGGCTTTCTGGACACCTTTTGACAATCCAGCATGGAGTCACTACCAGCCATGACAGCTAGGTCAGGGGGCAGTATGCCCAAGACTGAGGGGATAGGGTGTAACAGGGATGCCCTTGGGAGGAGCAGGAACGCCTAAACCAGGAGTCTGGATACTTGAATAAGGACTCCATCTCCATGTGGACGTGAGTGGGACCACCGCCCATTGTGGGCTGTAGGAACTCAGAGCTCCCACCATTTGACCCTGAGCTTGGCTGTAGCACTGTAACAGGGGCAGGGGGGCACGTGCCCCCAGACACTGGAGACTTTGCCCCCTTGCTGACTATGGAGCCTGGAAGAGGAGCGAAGGCAAATATGGCTGACAGTGGCCCTCATTACTTGGAAAGCTGGACCTTCCCGCTGGCTTTTGGCATGCATGCCTGGGAGAAGACTTTTGAAACGGAGCTTCAAAGGAACTTTTGAAACGGAAGTTTTTGTGGCGAAGTGAAAAGTCAGTTGGTTCTGACTTTTCTCCGCCTAGTCTTCCCGCCTAGTCTTCCTGGCGCCCTGACTTGGAAGGCTGGGGAGATGAGATGGTCACGGGTGGGACTGCCAGCAGTGGCCAGTGCAGGCCCGTGTGCAGAGGCCTCAGAGCACAGACGCCGGTGCCTGGAGCTGGCCAGTGGTTGGGGAGTGTTGCACCCACTGACGCAAGAAACAGACATTCGGAGCCTTTCAGGACGTTTACAGAGATGTTACTTTAATGGCCAACTCTTTTAACCTGCGCAGGGGCGGACTCTCGATGTGTCCCGGAGACACGGTGCTCAGAAGAGCTGCAGATGAGAGCCGCCCCGAACGCTCACAGGCTAGCCCTTTTATACGCGCGCGAAGCAAGCAAGCAAGTTACAAAAGCAGATGTGGCAGTTAGCAATTGGCTATTATTTCTTGGCACACTCAGGGTTGGTTACCAGGACAGGGGAGATGTTCACAAGAATAAAATGTTCTCTTAAGCTGCTGTTACAACAGGGAGCAGCTAAGCCCCCTCCATCTGTGATGCTTTTGGGCAGGAAAAGAGGCTCCTGGTGCCACCTTAAACTGAGCTGGCAGAGGGTGGTGACATGGTGATTTTTCTTTGGTGTCTTGGAGGAGACACCAAAGAAAAATCTGGGACGATGCTCTAACCCATTGAGCTACCTGGCCAGGGCAAGATTCCTTTCTTTTCCACCCAACTGTGTCTTTGGAGATTTGCCTGGCAGGTGGTGAGCGGTAGGACGCCTCCCAGCGGTTGGGTTCGATAACTACGGGTCCTGTTCAGAGCCAACAGGACACTCCCTCCCCTGGATGCCACCTGCTTGAGACTGACGCCCGCCTTTCCGTCCGCTCAAGCCACCTCAGGACGTGGTCCTGGGTGCTTGCTCTCTGCCTGGCTGTGTTGCGTAAGCTCCCCCTTTCTGTTTGTAACCTGCCTGTAACCCTGTTGGCTTACTGGGGGGACTTTTCCTAAAAAAGCTTGCCCTGCAGACACAACTGTGTGTGAGCGACTCCTCTCTGGATGCTCCCTTGTTCACGATAGCTCCTGAGAAGGGGGGGTTCGGGACGCGTCTTGAGACTGGAGACAGTGCTTTCCGGGGAGAGTGGATCTGTACTCAGACAGTAGGGGGCTCCCTCCTCCCCTACACCTATGCCCTCATCAGACACCTGGAATCTCGCCTTTGACCCAGCAAGCACCCCTCCTCTCCCCATAGTGACTAGAACAGGAGAGGAAGAACAAGGAGTTGCCTCTTCCCTCCTTGGGCCCTCCCTCTCCCGGGGTCTCTGCCTTTCCACCATTACCCTTTCCCCGCACCGGTCCATTCACTTCACAATTGAGTGCCTACTGTGGACCAAGAGCTGTGCTTGCCTTGGGGATAACCAAATGAGTGAGATAGCCCCAGCTCTCAAGGACTTGACTGTCTAGCCAGGAACAAAGACACTGGAGCAGAAGGAAATAATCTTCTGTGTTAAAACTAGGTGTCGTGGCCCTTGGAGGGAGGACAGGAGTTCAGAGAAGGGGACCTGGACAGAGCCGACACAGGGCATGGCAGCTTCCAGAACTCTCGTTATTGGGGTTCAAGTCTAAACACTGGAAAACAATGTCCTGCTGACTGGACGCCTTTCAGGCTTCTGGAGGGAAGGGCAAGCTCATTCCAAAACAAGGAGCACAGGTAGGGTGGGGAGGCCGACTGAAGGGCTGCAAATAAGACACCACTCTCCAGGGAAGGCGAATGGCCAGAGGCAAGCCGCCAAAGGCAATCCTCATTGTCCAAGCTTCTGATATATAGCCCATTGTTCTATAACTTTGTTACATAAAGTGTTTTTCTTTTTTACACACATGATTCCGTTATAGGCTGTAACATAGCAATCGCCATGGTAGGCTTGTTATGTGTTCCTGGTACTAAGGTTACCTCTGTAGTAACTTACTTCTGTATACCCAGTGGGGTGAGCCTTAGGTTACTTTTATGGTAACCTGGGGTGAGACTGAGGCTACCTCTATGGTAACTTTACCTCGGCCAGTGAGGGTTTGTTATGTGGTTATGATTCCATTGGTTACAGAGCCAGCCTCGGTTATGGAGCATGTGGCCTTCCACAGCGTCTCTGTAACCAGGTTTTATGGTCTGTAACCAAGGACGAGGAATCTAGGTTTTGATCACCACAGCCAATCCCAAGGACTTTGGCCCAGGACACTGACTTAGGTTCTGCTGGTCACCACTGCCTACCTGGACTTCTAGGTCCAGCCTTCTTCCAAGCCTCTCACAGCCCTTGGCTGCATCCCATGGTGTTCCCCACGGACATCACGGGCACGGCCAGACTGCGGAAATGAAGCAACACTGACCCTGGCTAAATTAACAAGGGAGCTGAAATCTCCTTGAGACAGAGATAAACTTGGCACTTCAGCCTCTTTAAAGGTTTAATTACAAATCCCAAAGGCCTGCAAATCCAGGGACGATGTCTCAACTGATTAGCTATAACATCTGCAGCTGGTAAAGACACAGGGCAATGGGCATCCGTGAGCACAAAAGCTGCGGAGACTGGAATTTATTTCCACTGTTGGTGAATGTAATCGGACAGTATCAAGGAAAATATCCCGCACCCCCTCACCCAGCAGTCCACTGTGGGAAACACCCCTATAGAAATAAGAGCTGGAGGGCAGGGGTGTGTACGGATGTTTATTGTAGTTTCAGCTGTACTGCTGAACTGGAAAGGACCCAAAGGTCCATCCGGAGTGCAAAGACTAAAGAGACGGATTCGTACCTACTACGGACTGTCGCGCAGTCACCAAGCGGGAGTTGAGCATGTATGTACGGAGGGGTGTTTGAGTTGCAGAGAATTAGAAAGAGCATACTGCCTTCGTGAGAGCCACATATACGTGCCTCAGATCTGCAGCTATCTGTTGGTATGGTCCTCAGACAACTGTGTCGCTGGGGACACAGCCAAGCAGAGTGCGTTCGGTAACGTCTGTAAATTTCCGGATTGTTCACCTGTCCGCAACCGCGCGCATTTGCTCGTTCCGTAGTTTAAATCGTAGGCGCATCAAAACCGTCTTGGTGGTGGCTGGGCAACAGTGTGAATGTACTTGATGCCACCGGGTGGTGCACTTAAAAACGGTCAGAATGGTAAGTCGCATATTGTATGTACTTTACCATAAGTTTTAAAAAACAAAATAGAATCAGAGGAACCTGACGCATCCGCAGATCATGCTGTGACTGAAAATGGAAGTTGGGGCCCGTCAGAGGCTAGGAAATCAGGCGTGAAGGTAGATTTTTAAAAACGACATTTACTTGTGAGCGTGGGTCTTTCATCTTTACTATGTGATCATGAAAACATCATCCACCCCGCGATCACAGAGGAAGAACAACGTAAAGCCAGAACCACAACCGGTCCGCGTCGCCTGGGCCTCGGGCCTGCACGAGGCCCGGACGGGATGCGACCCCCACCCCACTCCCACGCGCGAGCCCGCCGCCCCTTCTCCCGCTGCTGTGCTTGCTGGGGCCACTCTTTCCAGAAGCGCGGCCAGAGAGTGCGGGAGGCCGAGTGTGCAGGGCCCATCCTGCCTTCAGGTTTGCTGGCCGCCTCCCGGGCCCGCAGAGACGTGTTAGCCCTCCGGGGGAAGTCGAGGCCGCAGGCCCCAGCCCGCCCCCAGGCGGTGTGACGGTACCTCTCGCGGGCGCCGCGTCTGGGGGGGGCCGATCGTGTGGACCCCTCCCCTTCACCGCAGCCTCCCCGCCTCCAAGCCGCGGCCTTTTTGAGCCCTTTGCGACCACATCCCGGAGCCCTGCCTGGAGGGCTGCTGCGAGGAGGGTTGCTAAGGCTACAAGACCCGGCCTGGGGCTCTGGTGTCCTCTGAGACGAGCTGCCTCCCACAGGCAGGTTACCCCAATCCTCTGCACGACACTTAGTCCTGCAGCATCGCAGGAGAGGAACAGAGGACATATTTTATATCATATTGATTTTTGCAACCCCCCCACTCACTGGTGAACACTTCCTGCCTGGTAGGAGGGCCACAAAGATGAGTAAGGTCTGATCTGGAAGGGTGTCAGTCTGGTGAGGGACCATCTGAGCGGATTAGTGCGGTAGACGTCACAGGTGCCACCAGCGCAATGGGCAGGGTCTTGGGGCTTCGCAGAGGAGGGGTGAGTCCTGCCTCTGGAGGTTCAGAAGGAGTTGAAGGGAGGTTGCTGAGGTTCGATGTGGGAAGGTAAGCAGGGGCTTAGGTAGAAAAACGGAGCACTCCCAACCACTGGACAGCGAGACCACAGGGCTTGTGGGGACAGGTCACATTGTGAAAACCTGAGTGGCTGGGGAGGCACAGGCTGAGTCAGCCTGTGGATTGTTAGAGTGCTGCTCTCTGGGTATTTACCAACATCAACTACGGAACCTCAGCCACACCCCTCCCTGGTGGATCTTGTTTTCTCAGGTTGCAGAGGAGAGAGGGAGGGTTAGAAGTTACTGGATTTCCCTAAATTCACACAGCTGGTATGTTGGTGAGTGAGGGATGTTACTTTTCTTAGTCTTTCTGCTTCCAAAACCTAGGCAGGTCCTCGTTTCCCGCAGGAGCCAGGCCAGGAAGTTGCGCTTTTGAAGGCAGTAGGGAGGGCGTCAGTGGAGGATCTCGCGCAGGGCAGTGAGATCATCGGGCTCGTGTATGGGAAGATCACTGAGCCGCTGCGTGGAGGAGAGACGCTGGGAGCTGGGGGTAAGGGGAGAAGTCCAGAGGTGAGTGGTTTCTGCAGGCAATGCTGTAGGATGGGCAGAGGGAGGCTGAGGAGCGGAGTCCACTCGCCAGCAGGAGAGTGACCAGTCTGGAGTCATCCGCTGCTGAGATCACAGATAAAGGCGAAAGTGTTGGCGGAGTTAGCAGTTGGGAAGTGGCTGGTGACCTCAGCCCTAACAGTGTCGTGCTGAGGTGGAGGAAAAAGCCAGATTTGATGAGACACATATTTACTAAGTGAAAAAAAGAAGTTACATCTCAGTTTTTGTTTAAAAAAGCCAGTGCTGTATTCATGAAAAGTAACCGGGAGGATCGTTCACCATGCTGACCACAGTGGTTGCCCAGGGAGGAAGGTGCGGGGGAGTCTGCCACCCCCTGCCTAGCACTGTTCTGAGATAGTTGATGTTACTCTTATTTCTCAGAAGAAACAACCAAGTAACATATTTTGTTAGTTAAAAGTGAGCAGGGGCTAAAGTAGTAAAAGGACGATTTATTCCAGGAGCTTGTTTGCAAAGAGGAGTAGTGAGTGGGACTAAAGGAAGACATTTCTGAGAAAAGGGGCCAATAATGGCGGCAATGTTCGATTAAAAATATGTTTTGCAGTACCTACCGGGTGCTTGGGGGATATCACCTTTAATCCTCTAAGATAGGCATATTTCCTTATTTTTTTAAAAAGATTTTATCTATTTATAGACAGAGGGGATGGGAGGGAGAGGGAGAGAAACATCAACATGTGGTTGCCTCTCGTGTGCCCCCTACTGGGGGCCTGCCCGCCACACAGGCGTGTGCCCTAGACTGGGAATCGAACCGGTGACCCCTTGGTTCGCAGGCCAGTGCTCAGTCCACTGAGCCACACCAGCCAGGGCTATATTTCCCTATTTTATAGTACATCTGGTAAGGATTATCAATGAGGGGCTTGTTAGGAATGGCTTCTTGGGCCCCACCCAAACCTCAGGCTCTGGAGAGGAAAGGCCAAGGTCACTCACAGACTCTGCAAGCTTGGGGAGCGTGGCACTGTGCCCTTTTCTCTCTCTCAGGAGCTGGTGTTCAGGGGAGGGTTTCCGTGCTGGGCAGAGGGCAATAATCCAGAGATCCAAGGGAGGCTGAGGAATGAAATTTGAACAGGAAACGAATGGCCCACTAGGGAGTACAGTGTGCCGTGGGTCAGCCCACCATTCCGAGGGAGCCAGAGGTCATCTCTGAGATAAAGGGCACAGCAGCATGGTGGGTGGTGTGAGGCGGGGAAAGGCTTAAAGCAGCTGCTGGATGGAGCAGACGGGGGAATGATTCTTCCCTTGAGGGTGGACAGTCTCTGGAAGACACTGGGACATGCAGCAGCAGGGGTACAGAGATGTTCGAACAGTCCTTTTCTGGGCCTGAAGGCAGGGAGTGGGGACATGGGGGTGGAGAAGTCGGCCCTGGAGGGGGCTTGTTCAGCCTGCTGAGGAGCTCGGAAGCCATCCTGGCGACAAAAGGGAGCCCTCGACGGAGCAGCAGAGTGTACGCAAACACACGTGTCCCCAGGTAGGTCACCGACACGGAGGGGACGGACTGTCAGTGGGTAAGACTGGAGGGAGGAGACCAGCTGGAAGCCATGCTATGCCAATAGAGAGGAATGTCCTCTCTATTTTACCTCCTGTTTGAGAAACAGGAGGTAAAAATGGCAGGGTTGGCAGCTGCTTGGAGCCGGGAGGGGCTCAGAGGATGAGCACCCACGCGGACCACACTCGCTGACTGGTGGGGAATAGCCGATTCTGGCGCAGGAAAAGCAAGCAGGCGGGATGGGTAGAAGGCAACGCATCCCGTGCGGATAAGCGAGCGCAACGCCTGAGGCAGCGGTGAGTAGACCCTACTTTTGTGAACGGAAGTAGAAAGGGAGGGAAGAACCAAGTAGCTGCTAAATACCGGGAGGCATCCGAGGCGCTCAGTACTCCGGGGGCCTCCGTCAGACAGGACCGATGCCGCCGCAAACCCCAGCACTCAGGCCGTGTGACTCCCCCCCCCCCCACTGCGCCCAGTCCCGAATGTGTTAGTCTCCCCTGTTGCTGTTACCTCGCTCCTCACCCTGCCTTTTACATTTGTTGAATAAACCATGTGATCCGAGCATCTTAATCCGGTCCGGGAGCCTTTTGGTTCTGTGGCCTGTGGGACCCTGGGTTCTATACCAGAAGGCTACCCACTGTGGCTCACGGCCATTGCCCCACTGCAACCCAGTGCCAACTCGAGTGAGTGGGTAGACTGGATGGTGATACCACCTACCAGGATTACAGGGTGAGGATCAGGTGGTTCTATAGCGCGGGCTGAGAGGATAAGCTCGTCTGACGTGTTGGGTGTGAGGCGATGTAGGGCATTGGGCCAAGGTGGCCCACAGCTGTTTGGATGCACTGGTGTGAATGCAGGGATTTAGAGACTTGGAGTCATCGCTATTTAGCTCAATGAGCCTGGACGAGATCCTGCAGGGAAGCAAAGTTTTCTCTCACTGTCCACTCCGCGTTCCCCTTACCCACTCTTTGGGTGCCCTAAAGCCGTACCTCACCGGAGCCTTGTGGGACCATCTCCGAGTGTTGACACCTGTAAGCGATAATCCTTCCCCACCATTTCTTTTCCCCTCAGCAGCCCTTTCTCTGTGCTGTGACTGCATTGCTCTTTCCCAGCCCAGCCCAGGACAGTCCCCTGTGAGTTCTTAGGCTCCTTGAATGACCAGCATTGGGCATCCTGGTCCCTGGTCCCCGTCCAGGCACCCAGGGGCTTGGGAGAAGCTATCCTCAGACTGGAAGCCAGAGTCTTGTCATTGCCCTCAGGAGCCTCGTGGAAAAGAACTTCCAGAGCCACAGTGATGGGGGCCAGGGCCGGGACTCAGCGCAGTCCTCAAGATACGGAGTTGTGCACTTGCTATTGTTCAGCGGGTGTTTATGAAGCTTGGTGCTGGCCACCTCTAGATATGGGTCCACTGAGATTCTGCTATTATCTCCTCCTCCTGTCGCCTTTCATCCCTGACACCAGACCCCGTTATGCACCCGGTAGTGCCAAATGGACTGGATATTGGGTATTGGGAATTGGAAAGGCTAGAACATAAGTCTAAGACGCCACCCTTTTCCTAGGCACGGAACAGGACCAGGGGGTCCCCGTCGTCTCTCGGCTCTGAAGCCGTATCTTCAGGTGAGAAAAATTATATCCAACCTTTTCAAATCCAGGGTCTGGGAAATCAGTGGCCTTTTTCTGACACAGCCACCTCCTCACCAGCGACAGTAGTTACAGGAATCCTGGAAACCTGGCCAGGGTCCCAAGGAAAGAGTATGTCTAACCTACGTTTTCTTTTCATCGAGCAAACATTTGAGGGCGTAGTACCTGCTGTTCATTGTGCTATTACCAGTAACCAACATGACGGAGCAGCTACTGGTTTTGACTTCTGATTGGCATGTACTGCATTAACACTGGCACGCATTGTCTCATTTTGATCTTCGCTTGTGAAACAAGGACTACTATTCTCTTTCATCCCCAGGTGAGGAAAGTGAGGCTTAAGAGGTTCAGGTACATTTGCTATGGGCAGTATGGCCAGTAGTGGCCTTTACACCAAGGATTTGAACACCATGCTGTGCTGGGCACGGGACACGGGCCCCTGCCTTCAGAAGGACTCAGTGTGGTAGGTTAGCTCAGGCTCATAACTGTGGCGTGAGCAACACAAGCTGGGGATGCAGCGGGGTGGACTCAGGGCTAGGGATAGAGGTTGGGGCGCAGCAAGACTGCTGGGCATGTGCGTGACAGAGAAGGTATGTCCTGGAGAATGAGGGAGGGTGTATTAGCTGGAGGGGGAATTCCAGGCATTTTGGGAAGTGGTGGAAATAGAGCTGGAGAAGGCCACTGTTTGGCCCTCCTGTAACCTTGGAGTTTTCCAGAGTCAACACATCCGTGCGCTGTGGAGGAAGCAGAGTAGCCAGGGGCACTGCAGATGAGAAGGGAGAGGCGCAGTCCTTCGTGACCAAGAGCTGCGTCTACCCTCTCGAGCACAGGAGTGGGGAAGGAGGAAGGGCTGAGGACACTGTGGGGTGGATGGGACAGCAGGCCTCTAGCCAGCCCCACAAACTCCGTCGCATTTCCTGTGTCCCCTGTGAGCACATCTCCGTAGCTGACCAGCCCAGTCATTGTGTTGCCTTCTCTCACACATACTTGGTCAGTCCTTTCTCCACTTGGTGTTCGAGTTCTAACCCAGGGCTTAGCATCGCAGGACACTCAGTTCTGACCAACAGCCACTGTGGAAGGCAGTGTGAATGATGCCCAGGGGCAGCCGCCGCATGTGAGGGACTGTGCAGTTTGCAAGTGTCCCCTGGTCTGGGGAGTCTTTAGGTCTCCTCCTGTCCTGGCAGCCCCTCAGAGCATGTGACTCTCTACAAAGCCCCTGGAGGGAAACCATCCCAACACGTGAGGCCCCTGACTTCTGTCCTCCATGGTCTGGTTCACCTAGTTCAGCCACTCCTGAACCCTAGTCCCTGGGACCTCAGCCACTTGACTCCAGGAGGGTGGGACTGCTCAGATCAGCAGTCTCACGGAGATGCCCTTTAAAGTGCACAGGGGCTCTCTTGTCTGGTGCAGCAGGCCAAGGCTGGCTCTCTGCAGGACCTCGGGTGAGCAGCCAGAGTGGCCCAGGTGAGGCAGGAGACAGGAAGGAGGAAACGCTGCAGGTGCCCCAGGGCTGAGATAAAGGGCATCGACACAGGACAGAGACCCTGGGCTGAGACCAGTTGTCCCAGCTGTCTGGAAAAACTCTGAATCATGGTGAATCGTGAATGCACCTGCGCAGAAGATGCTACATGGTCTCCGCTTCCTTACAACAGCACCGTAATAAATCAGCATTGTGGGGCCACCTTCCCCGGTGGCCAATCAAGGAAGATCCTGGGAGACCACGTGCACAGTTGTTTTAAAGTAACGCAACGACTTGTACGTGCGCAATAAAAGCCGCCAAAACCAGCCAGGAAGGATCTGCCCTATAAGAACAGAAAACTCCTCCCGCCCATGAGGTCAGCCTCCGCTCGGAGTCGGCCTGCTCCCGTGTTCTGTGGAGTGTACTCTCACTTAATAAATCTGCTCTCTTTCTGCTATAAACTCTGTGTGTTTGGTTCAATGCTTTGTCCACGATCACCAAGAACCTGGTGACCTGTGCCCACCTGAGACACAGGGAAAGGCGGGGGAGGGGGAGCTGCAGGCAGGCACCGAACTTGGACGGGGGCAGGACAGCCGGTGTGCTCAGAACTGAAGAGCTGGAAGTGACTCGAAGGACCATCTGGTGGCGCTCTGGGAGGCTGAGGCCGCAGAGTGGCAACGTGGAGAGCAACAGGTGGCATGTGAGAGAGGAGGGAGGCAGTTAGCGTTCCCGTTCCTCTCCTGCCTTTGGCCTGGGCGGTCTCTTCCTCAACACACACCCCTCTGCTTTCCATGAGAAGTTTTACCTCTGGAAGTGTGTTTCTTGTAAGCTCCCAAGCACTGAAAACCGAATCAAAACTGGCCTGCCAAGCTCCTCATACATATCTTAACCAAACTTGCGGGGAAAACCTGCCAGATTTCCCGGGAAAGCTGCTTGGAGGCTGGAGGGGGTGCAGGGAGGCCTACGCAGACTGTCACCGAGTCCCTCCCTTCCTACCCATCCAAACCCAATTTCTCTGTACAGAGAATCTATATTCTCATGTCACGTAAGTGCTGCGTGGGAGTGGGCAGTGATTTTATGTGTGGGCTGGAAGGACATTTAGGGTTTGTTTAGTCTAGTTCCTCTTGAGTAGGTGAGGAAACGGAGGTGCAGAAGGGGGAGGTACGTCAGCTAAGGAGTCGGAGGCAGGCTTAGAAGCCAGCTGTACAGACCCTGGATGTATTCCTGACCTCTTCTCCCCTTCTGGCTGCGCCACCACACCTCTTGCCTGTATCTCCCCATAGGGGGCAACAGAGAGCTGCAAGCTCCCTCTACTTGCGGGAGAGTGGCTGGAATTAAGAAAAGAGGACTTAGTTTGCAGACTTCATGGGTCAACGGTTGAGAAGAGGGGCTCTGGGTTACAGGAAGCAGTGGAATATATATACATTGAAAGAAAAGGAAATAATCACCCAAAGTGGGCAAGCCCTTGTTGCCCAGAATTAATTTTAGACTGTGATAGGGAATAAAGTCATTTATTTGAGAAAAAGAGCCGCAGCTCCGGAAAACCGATTCAGATAGCAACCTGTACCGCACTCCACGGAGACAAAGGGGAGGCCACCCTTTGTACAGAATCGTCCTGCTCACAGTTCTCATTTTGGTCCGTTTCTCGGAAACGAGGTTGCCAAATCGGACTTCTCTGATTGGTTGGTATAGATGCAAATGAGGATGTAGGTCTGACTGAAAGGGGCAGTTCCAGTCTGTTGGTAGAGAGATGAGCAGGGTTTCCCAGCTGTATTTGGCTCCGACTCCGTGAACGGCAGGGCAGAGTGTGGAGAGTTCAGTCTGAGGTTCTTCCTGGAACGTGAGGAGCCCCTGTCAGCAGACGGCCACTAGGCTCCTGTTATTTACAAAATTTGGGCCTTACATTAACCATGGGGAATCTATCTCAGGGGATAAATTCCTCTTGAGGTTCACATCAAATGAAACCTGTGGGGTCCACAGCCGCAACCCTTCTCTCCTTAGCCATCCATTTTTACCCCTTCTCCTGCCTTCAGCTTGACAAAACCCGGAAGGCAGAATAAGTGGTTTGCTACCCTGGTATAGAACAAATCTCCGCTGGTCCCCATCTAAGCCCTTTCAGCTGGTTTTTCCAACCAAACAGCATCCCTGTGCCCCAGCAAGGGGTGGCTGGCTGCCGGCATCACAGCCACCCCCACTGCTCTGCAGCATGCAGCTGTCACACCTGGGAGTGTGACCTCAGCTGTCCTTCCTGGCTGCCCTGCAGCACACGGACCCGCGTTTGTCTCTGGGAAGGGCCTGGACGCTGCGCTGCAGTCAAGAGTATGGGGAGCGTCTGTGAGCCCAACCCCACACTAGCTTCAGGGATTTGAGGGTTTTTAGTGACTTTAAGAGCAGGAGAGTCAGGAGAGCCAGGTCTGACCGCACAATCCCACTTCCAGTCTCCTCCAGGCCAGCAGCATTGGGCGGGGCCTGCAGGAGCCGCTGGCAGAAGTGAAGCCGCCTACCCCGCAGGCCTCACTGGAGGGCGGGAAGGGGAACGGAGCACATTTCCACCTGGTCAGCACAGAGCGTCACTGGAGGGCCAGCTAGGACTCCAGACAACCCTAACTTATCATTATGGTGCTGGGTCAGACTCCAGGCAAGCACAAGGCTGATCCAGCTCAGATGTGGGGCCACAAGCCAGTCAGGTACTGGGGACCCACCCCTCCTCTGGCTCACTCTCTGGAAAGAGCCTGTTTTCCGGGCCAGAAACATACCAGGTAGAGCAGCTACAGATTGTTATCTAAAAACTAGAGGGTGGTGTTGAGTGGGGAACTGGACTGGCCTGGGGAGAGGGTTTTCTGGGATCCTAGAAGTGGGCAAGCCGAGGAGCCTGGGTGCAGAGGGCTCGGGCGTGTCTAGGCCCTCTCCCCCTCCTCAGAGAGGCCATCTCCTTGCAGACAGATGCAGGCAAGAGAAAGGTGCTGTGAGGGCTTTGTCTTGGGGTTTGGGGAGGTGGCTGGGAGGGGCCCTTCCTGCTCCAAATCAGTTTCTCCACCCCTCACCAGGCCCCTAGACCCATCCTTTTGGGCAGTTAGTGGCTTAGAGGTGAATGTAACTCTGCTCCCACTTCCCTGTAGCCCTCCCAGCAGCCCTTTGGGAAGTGTTGCAATGCGTCACTACAGTGCATTGTCCAAAAAGTACCTACAGACGGACACAGACTCGGGAAGATGATGCGCTGGGAAACCTCACAGACACCTCAGGGTGAAGACAGCCGCCCAGTCAGGACGGCTCTCCCGGGGCACCCGGCCCCTCGGAAGGCAGGCTCTGGCCAACGGCCCCAGCCAACAACTCCAGACAGGGCTGGGATGAAGAGATGCCTGAAGTCAGCAGAAGTCAGTGTCCCAGGCTCAGGATTCTGGCCTTCCACGCTGAAGGGGGCACCCCCCTATTCACCCCAGGGCCCCCATTTAAGGCAAGTTTGGGGAGCTGACAAACCTCATCCCTCCCTCTCGTACTCTGAGGGCTATTCTCTTGTAAACAGAGCCATACACCTGGTGGGCAGTGTGAGCCCTCAGGACAAGCCCAGCAAAATTGACCCTAAGGGCGTCTTTGGGGCAGGCTTCCTGCACCACCTCCCCAAGGAGGTGCTCTCACCTCCTCTGCTTCTAACCTCCAAGCCCCCTAAACAAAGCTGGGGGGTGGGGTGGACGGCAGGCTTCATCCAGAGACCCCCAGAGGAAGTGGGCAGGGTACCTAGGTCCCAGCGGGGGCCGGTCGGAGGCTCAGTCTTTGAGGATTTGCAGTGGGTTTCTGGAGCTCTTTTAGCCACTCTGAGGGGGATTCTGTGTGAGGGGACTGGGGCTAGGGGGTTGGGGAGCAGGAAGCTGTCCCCAGGGGAGCCATCCAGGTCCATTCAAGGTTTGAGCACTTGTTTAGGGTTAGAGCTGCCCCCTCTGGGGACCTGGATTGTCCAGCCAAGGCCATTGTCTTGCCCCCTTCCCCCAGTCCCTCCCAAACTTCTTTGAACCTGAAGTCAGATATTTTTCTCCCTCCTCCCTCCTCAGCTTTCCCCACCCAGGCTAGGGCTGGAGGCTTGGGCTGGGGCTGTGGGGGAGGGAGAACAGCCGGCTAGGTACTAGATATACGGGTCCTTGAAGGAGGGGCAGGGAACCTGGTCTTTGGGTTCCACGACGTGGGCCCCGAGAGGGGCTGTCTAATCCCTGTCTGGGCAAAGGTTGAGGATCTCAGGCCCAGTCAGTCCAGAGCCTGGCCCCTAGAAGGGTAAGTGGGGGTCACAGCCCCTGAGCCTGGGAGGTCAGGGGCCGTGGAGCAGAAGCCTGGGGGGTATGCAAGAGAGGCCTCGGGTGGCAGTCTGCCGTGGAGAGGGAGTGGAATTTCGCAGGCTGGGCGAACGGGCACTGGGCCTCCACAGCTTTGGGGTAACGGAATCTGGTCGGTAATCAGGATGAATGCCTGGGTCCCTGGACTGGGGGTGCGGAAGGGCATCAGGCAGCTGGTGAGAAATTCAGGGGTGGCCCCAGCAGTACTTGGTTCACACACAATAAATTTTTGAGGAGCTGGGTCCCAGCAAGGAGACTGCGCCAAGGTCTTTTGAGAGGGCCAAGCACCTGGGCTCCTGAAGAGCATGGAGAATATGGGAGGGATCCCAGAGAGCTCTGAGGTGTGCAGAGCTGGAGGGAGGGCAGGGAAGCCCCGCAAGGAGCTGGAAGAGAACACGGGCATGGGGGGGGCTGCAGCAAGGGTCCTTGGGGCTGGGCCAGGCGAGTCGCCCAACTAGGGCTCCCAGGCACACCCCTTCCACCGGCAGCACCACCAGCAGCAGGCTAACACCCTCCGCCTCAGTTTCTCCCACCCCCACCGCCCTTTCCTCCCCCCATCCAGGGGGCGGGGCCAGAGGTCAAGGCTAGTGGGTGGGATTGGGGAGGGGGAGAGGTGTTGAGCAGTGCCTTGGAGAGCCCTCCTTTCTCCAGGCCCCCGGCTTGGGGTGCCGTCCTCACCATGGCGGGGCACCTGGCTTCCGACTTTGCCTTCTCACCCCCACCGGGTGGCGGTGGCGATGGGCCAGGAGGGCCGGAACCAGGCTGGGTTGACCCTCGGACCTGGCTGAGCTTCCAGGGACCTCCTGGCGGGTCGGGAATCGGGCCGGGGCTGGGCCCTGGGGCGGAGATGTGGGGGGTTCCCCCTTGCCCCACGCCGTATGAGTTCTG
Source organism: Desmodus rotundus (assembly GCF_022682495.2). NCBI lineage: Eukaryota > Metazoa > Chordata > Mammalia > Chiroptera > Phyllostomidae > Desmodus > Desmodus rotundus. The sequence goes on along the minus strand of NC_071397.1, from coordinate 913,390 downwards.
TGGGGGGATGGCCTACTGTGGACCTCAGGCTGCAGTGGGGCTGGCGCCCCAAGGAGGCCTGGAGAACCCCCAGCCCGAGGTCGAGGCGGGAGCCGGGGTGGAGAGCAACTCCGAGGGGGCCTCCCCCGAGCCCTGCGCTGCCCCGCCTGGGGTCGTGAAGCTGGACAAAGAGAAGCTGGAGCCAAGCCCCGAGGAGGAGGCGAGTGAGGTGCAGTTGGGCTGGGGGGTGGCCGAGCGGGAAGGGGCGGCCAGGAGGGGAAGCGGTGGCTGCAGCTGCCTAGGCCTGGAACCCAAGAGAGGGGGCTGCAGGGGCAGCCCTGAGCACGGGGAGGTGTGCGGAAACCGCGTCCTGAGAGAGAGCAGGGGCAAGGTGGGAACTGAGGCCAGAGTTCTGAGAGAATGAAGGGAGGGTGGGGGGTAGAGGGGGGAGGGGTAGCTCCGGGGAGTCAGGAGCTGGCCCAGGCTGGCCTTTCTTCCCGCCCGGCCTTCGTTGTCAAGTATGTCCCTTCCACTTCTAGGCCTGACCGGGGTCGGTTCACTCAGACCCAGCTTGGGGTTTGATCCCCTTCTCCCACCCTGAGCCCTTCTTGATAATTTGATCCTTAGCGACCCAAGATCTTGGCCTCGGGTAAGCGTGGCCTGAGGGTAAAAACAGTGCTTATCCTGGGGTTATTGTTCCTGAAATTGGAGGGTGTGACTTGTTTCTGATAGAAGCCCCTGTTGGGGCTGTGTGTGGACAGTGGAGTGGCTTTACCTCCCCTCAAGTTCAAGGCTTGTCTCCCCTTGGCCTCTGCCTCGGGTGTGAGTCACCATTGTGCAGAGTGTACACCCAGCACCCTCTCCGAGAGAGTTGGAAGGACCGAGTGCAGCGGAATTCCTTAGGTGATGGACAGGGAGAAACGTGGAAGAGTTTGTGTCCAGGCTGTGCCCCAAATGCAGGGTTTGCCGAGGGACTGAAGGCTTACTTCCATGTCCAGCCCCGCTGGGGAGTATGAAGGATGTATATGTTCCTGGCCACTGAAGAGACAAGTGGAAGCAATTAGAGATCAAGTACTAAGCCTTTAGGCCTGCAGAGGAGGCGTGAGTGGTTTCAGCCGACCTAGTAGCCCTCGACTCTTTGTGGGAAGCAGTTTCTGAGCCTTGAATAATAATGGCTGCCGATTGCAGTCCATTTCCTAAGTGCCTGGCCGCTCAGTTTCCACATCATTTCATTCACTGCCACAAAATCTCCTAGGGAAGTATTATTAGCCTATTTCACAGGTCTTAACTGCTAAGTGACGAAGCTAGGATTTGAACTGGGGCTTACCTTATTTCGAATCCCCAAAACAGGGTTTGGAAAAGCCCCGATGGGGACAGGTGAGGACATGCACGGGTTTGAAACACTGGCTGAGCAGAGGTTGGGAATAAAAGTTAGCCTGTGTGAACTTGATGTGATTGGTTACTCTTGAAATACTCCCCTGAAGGCTTCCAGGATCACACAAAGGCCACACTCTTCTGGTCCCCTGGGCTCCCGGCCTTCACTGGAGTGCCCCAGGGCTCGGTCCTTCCACCTGTGTTCTATTTACCTTCCTTCCTCTCATCCACCCTCTAGGCTCAGGGACTTTGCCGAATTTTCCATCCCTGCTGGGACGGCTCCCTGAGCCACTGTACCTCACCCATCCATCACCTGCTAGCTCAACGCCCAAACCAGGCACCCTCATCCCTTGATCTCCCTACCTCCACACCTTCGGAAACAACACTCTCTCTTTACCTTGGACACACACCCCAAATCAGTACTGACCACTGTAGTCCCAGCCACTACTGTCTGTCCAGATAACTGCAGTTCTCTCCCTGATTACACCCTCGTTTCCTCCTCAGTTGCTTGTCACTATGGCAACTAGAGTGAATACCTTAAAATAGGAGAGTCACATCATTTCACTCACTGCAACAGCTGCAGGGTCTGCCCTGCTCGCTCTTCTGATTTCGTAGCGCCTCCTTCTTTCCTTTCCTCAGCCCACTCCCCCAGCTCCAGCCACGCTGGCCTTGCACCTGCCCACCGTATCTGCCACCCTGAGACACTTACACTTGACTTTTTCCTTTGCTCAAATTCACCACCCCCAGCTTATTTAAATCGTCACCTTCCCCGTCCGACCCCGCAGCACTCTGTCATCCTCTCCTGTCTCATTTTTCATGGTGCTTCTGACATAGTGGATAGTAATTACTTTCCTCCACATGAGAATGGAAGCTCCATGAGGCCTGGACATCTATTTTTATTTTTCTTAGGATTTAAAAAAATGTTATTGTGTATTTTGTATTACCATTTATCTCCCCCCCCCCCCGTACCCTTTTCTATCTCCACCCACCAAGGCCAGGGCTTATTGTGTACTTTGTGTGGCCACTGGCTTATAGAGGCATAGGATAAATCTGTTGACTTAATCAATGAGGTTGCTTCCATAAGGCAAAAAAGTTGATTAAAAAAAAGGGGGACAATCGACTTTTTAAATAACTGAGCACTCACTGTATAAAAGCACTTTGTTCCTATCTGATGACACCTGTAACTGTGTGTAGTGTGTGTGTGTGTGTGTGTGTGTACATGCCAGGCCATAGTCTGGCTGGGAGAGTGAGCATATTGACGTGAGAATCCGGCGTGGCGCTCTTTATTTCTCTAGGGCTGTTACTCCAGTCAAAGCTTTCGTATTACATGAGCTGACCGGCGGGGGCTCCCTCTGTGACCTGGCAGCCGTCCTTCCCGTTGGCGCAGGGTGCTCTGCAGCTGCACATTTGTTGCTTTCTAGGGGACAGTGTTTGTAGACAGGTTGTTTCAGGTGTTTGGTGGGCAGCCTGGATGCAGATATGCCCAAAGGCCACTCCCTGGGACACAGACGGGGAGGGGGGTCAACAGCTGGTGTGTTTGTGTTCTTACATGTTCTCTGCCTTTTTCAATGCTGTCATAGGACATGAGGGCTCTGCAGAAAGACCTTGAGCAATTCGCCAAGCTCCTGAAGCAGAAGAGGATCACCCTGGGGTATACCCAGGCGGATGTGGGGCTCACTCTGGGTGTTCTCTTTGGTGGGTCCCCCTCAGCATGTTCTGACCCATAGAACACAGGGACCACTTCTCCCCTGGAAAGAATATTCCTGAACTTGGGCTTTTTCTACCGAGGGAGTGAGGGGATATTGTTCCAGGGGCAGGCTCTGCCCTCACGCATGAAGAGGGTAGGGAGGAAGGGGGAAGATACTTGGGCCTTTTACTCTCTCTGGGAAGAAGTGGGACCTTATGAGAGTGAGAAGAGGTGGTGGCACCTGGGTCTTGGGGTCAGGAGGGCCCCGCCTGCTACCTCACCTTGTTCTCTTTCAACTGACTTCCTCAGGGAAGGTGTTCAGCCAAACAACCATCTGCCGCTTTGAGGCTCTGCAGCTCAGTTTGAAGAACATGTGTAAGCTGCGGCCCTTGCTGCAGAAGTGGGTGGAGGAAGCTGATAACAATGAGAATCTGCAGGAGGTGAGGGCGGGTGGGATTCACAGGGAACTGCTGTGACTTGGCCCCGTGTCCAGTGCTCCATCCCTCGCTGGCAGCTCTGCTTCTTGGTGACGGTATCCCTCCACGGGTGGAGGGTGATGCCTCAGTGCTGCTGGGACAAGGTGCAGAGCTGCTGGTCTGTGCTCTGCCTCGCAGAACCCTTCTTCCTCACACCACCCGACTCTGGTGACACGGGTGGTCAGTGCTCCTCAGCAATGTGCTCTTGAGTCACTGACCTCCGAGTGCTGCCATTGCTCAGCAGATTCGAAGCCTGCTCTCCATCTCCTCTCTTGTCACCCCCTCTCCACCTGCCCAGATATGCAAAGCAGAGACCCTTGTGCAGGCCCGGAAGAGAAAGCGAACAAGTATCGAGAACCGAGTGAGGGGCAACCTGGAGAGCATGTTCCTGCAGTGCCCGAAGCCCACCCTGCAGCAGATCAGCCACATCGCCCAGCAGCTCGGGCTGGAGAAGGACGTGAGTGCCTGTCCCTTTCTAGCCCCGAGTGCTCCTTGTTCTCCTCACCAGGCCACACCCCCTTGCAGCGGCTCTGGCCCCTGCCCTCTAATCACTCTGGATCGGTTGGGTTTGGGCCGAATGACCCACCTCCTGGAGTTTTGAGTCACTCTCCCTGTGTCCTCCACTTCCAGGTGGTCCGAGTGTGGTTCTGCAACCGTCGCCAGAAGGGCAAACGATCAAGCAGTGACTATTCTCAACGAGAGGATTTTGAGGCTGCTGGGTCTCCTTTCTCGGGGGGACCCGTATCCTTTCCTCTGGCACCAGGGCCCCATTTCGGTACCCCAGGCTATGTGGGCCCTCACTTCACTACGCTGTACTCCTCAGTCCCTTTCCCTGAGGGTGAAGCCTTTCCCTCTGTGTCTGTCGCCGCTCTGGGCTCTCCCATGCACTCAAACTGAGGTGCCTGCCTTCCCACAACGGGGAGAGCGAGGGAAAGAACCCTGAGAATTGTTCCAGGGCTTTGGGATTAAGTTTTCTTCACTACAGAATTGGGAACACAAAGGGTGTGGGGGCAGGGAGTTTAGGGACCTGGTTGGAGGGAAGGTGAAGTTCATTGATGCTCTTGTTTTTAATCCCCACATCACTTATCACTTTGATCTTAAATAAAGAAGCCTGGGACACAACAGATGGATGCTTTGGCTTATCCTCTGGTTACTGAAAGGGTGTGCAGGTACCCAACAGTAGATGGTAACTGCTGTCAGACCCAAGTGACCCCGAGGCCAAAGTGCCAAACCGTCTCACATAACAGTGTCAGGGAGAGCTGGGACTGCAACCAAGTTTATTTGTAGAGGTCCTTAGAGGCACGAGCTAGTTCTTTAAAACTTGTGACATGGGATCCCAGGGAACTTGAGTTAAACACCTTATTTTTGCCCACAGATGTGGATACTATGTAGCCCGTTCCCTACTAGGAGCTGGCTTGCTGCTCTCCCCACGCTACTTAGGAAGGCCTCGGTGGCGCTACACTAAGAAATCAAGGCTTTAGATACTTATTTTCTTCTGCGTAGAGCCCCAGCTAGAAACTCGCCATCTTGTACTTTTTCTTTCTTTCTTTTTTTTTTTTTAAAGAGGTTTTATTCATTTATTTTTAGAGGGGAGGAAGAGAGGGAGAGAAACATCCCTGTGTGGTAGCCTCTTGCGCGCCCCCTATTGGGGACCTGGTCTGCAACCCAGGCATGTGCCCTGACTGGGGATTGAACCAGCGACACTTTGGTTTGCAGGCCAGCACTTAATCCACTGAGCCACTCCAGCCAGGGCACCATATTGTGCTTTCTTGATGCCAGGATCTATTTGGTTTCTCTTCAAGGTATTTTGCCTACCCTGTCCATGGGTGACTCAGCATACCCCTCATGCTTTAGTCCCTGCTCCATTGCTCCTGGCTGGGGGGTGGGATGGGAGGTTCTCGCTCTGGAACTGTTGCCTTGGTGTGGGCAAACCTAGGTAGGAGTGGAAATGGGACAGACATACAGGTTGCAATAGACTGTATCGAGATAAGGGTTTCCCAGGAAGAGCTGCTTTGACAAGCGTCTTGGCTGGTGTGAGGCTCACAGAAGAAAATGTAACATGCATGGGGTGATACACTGGACCAGGCCAGCATCCGCTCTAGCTGGTTTACCCACATTTTTTCTCTTCCCTGGTAGTACAGGCGTATTTGTTTGATTGCACCTACCAGATGTTTTGTTTTTAGATTTTTATTTACTTTTAGAGAGGGGAAGAGAAATATCAATGTGTGGTTGCCTCTTGCACGCCCCCTACTGGGGACCTTGCCATGTGCCCTCGCTGGGAATTGAACCGGCAACCTTTTGGTTCACAGCCCGCACTCAACCCACTGAGCTAAACCAGCCAGGCTACAGATGGGTCTTTTCGAATTGAAGCCACGACCCTCCACCAGTAAAAAGTTTCCGCCTCACTTTGCAGTGGTCTGGAACTGAACCCGCCGTATCTCTGAGGTAGGACTGTACTGGTGAAACATGTAGATGAAACTGACCACACCCCAGCCACCTAATGTTAAGGGCAGTAGATGTTTCCTCTTAAACTAGAATCATTAATTACCTGGATTCCTTTTTTTCCATCTCCCACCTCCAACTCATCACATATATTTGCATTTTTTCAGTGAGCAGGTTTGTATTTCTCTGCCTTTTCTGTTCATCGCCCCTTCCCCTAAGAATTCACATTTTACAAACCTTTCCAAGTCCATTTTCCCAAGAAATGGAAAGCAGGGAGCATAAGACGCATTCTTTATTTGGAGATGAAAGCAAACCTCCGAAAAGCCAGGCCACAGACATGGTCAAGTGTTAGGGCTACAGTTGGGGGCTGAGCCCTAGGTTTGCCCAGAACGCCTTGAGTGGTGCCGTCCGAGTTGAGAACTCACTTGTTCAGCTCTGGGCCTCACACATTCCCAGGAATGGGTGGTCTCAGCAGCTGAGAGTGCTGTGATCACAGATTTTCTAGGCTCCGTGACAGGACCTTGGACTTGGAATAGTGGGAATTCCCAGCTCACTGGCAACTTCCTGAAGGCAGCATTATCTTTGGCAGGAAACCATCTCTTCAGTCACCTTTGCCGTGAGGGCCTGTTCCAGACCTTGAATCCATAGCAATGGACCCCTGCCCTGTAGTCATTTCCTCCTGGGGAGGCAAGGGGAGAAGGAGGCACTTCTTAGGACCTGCTGGCATTCCACTGTGTCCCCCCATGGCCTGGAGGTACCAGCTGTTTTCTGGCCCCCTGGTGGTGAGCCTTAGGTCAGACACCCATGTGACACCCTGGGCACCTGAAGTTGACATGCCTGGCAGCCTGGATGCTGCAGCCAATACAGGCCATATGGAACCAGATGTCACATCCATCATCCTGAACCCAGGCCACTGTCCCTTGGGATAGGCAGCATCAAGGCGCTGCACAGGGCTCCCCTCCCCCAGCAGCAGGAGGAGTCGTGTGGGTGCTCACTAGGTGCTTCAGAGGATGCCAAGGTTGGTTTCTGAAGAGTGACAAAAGCCAGGGTCACTGAAAACCTGTCGGAGAAGCCTAGAGCTTTACCTGAACAAGAGAGTGGACCCAGATAGATTGACCTGACTAAGGGCAGGCCTGGTTAGCAGAGCGAACCCAACTCTTGTCATTCTTTCTGTCCACCGCCCATCTCCATTACCAGCAGGGGGCTGTCTCCCAACCTGAGGCTCTAAAAGAAGCAAAAGGCAGTGAAATATTGAGACACCCATCTCCACTTACCCACTGGGTGTCAGTGGGGTCTTCTCTACACAGAGTTTCTTCCTGGGCTCTCTGAGGACTGGTGGGGGGCTCTCAGGAGACTGTCTCTCATCATCCAATTCTGTCAGCACTCGGTGAGCCGACTTCCTCCTATTTCTTGGGTTTGGGGCAGAAGGGGTGATCCCCCCTTCGCCAGGGGGAGTGCAAGCAGGCAGGCTCTGTGATCCACTCCTGGAGAAGGTGAGGGGCCGGGGCTGGAGCTTGCTGAGGCTGCCTATAGAGTTGAGGATCAGCGTGGCTTTTGGTGCAGGAGACAGGGTGAGGAGGGGGCGCTGTGGAGCTCCCTGGGGGGGCAGAATGGGCCGGAAACCAGCTCCAATTCCTCCTTCTCCCATAGACCGTGGGATGGTAATGGCAGCAAAATCTTGAGGTTTTACTCGGACTTGCTGAAACATGAAGTAGAACTCCGAGGGGCTGGTTCCTGGGGGCCCTTCCGGGCCAAAGGTCAGAAGGTCACCATCACTCAGTTCCAGCCTGTGACCCCTTGGGAGTCGGACATTGTTGACTAAAGTCCCTGTTGATAGTGGGGCGCCAGACAGATACAGGAATGACAAAAGCAAATGACCAGTTAGGAGTGGAGAAATCCAGCCCTGACTGCTTTCCTGGGGAACGTAAGCACATGACACCTGTCACCAAATGCTGGCACTCTAAGCCCCTCAGCAGGTGACAGCAGATGTGATGTGATGCTCATGCCTTCCCACAGGACATAGGGAGGGAACAGATCCAGTCTCCAGTCTTCTGAGGCCCGGTTCTCAGTAATGCTCACTAATCCAGCTCCAACTCAGCATAGTTCAGACTCTGGGTTCCACTCTCGACTCTCCCACTTACCAGCTCTGGGACCCTGAACAAGTTAACCTTTTTGTGCCCCTTTTTCCTTGTCTGCAAAGTGGGGATATTCAATGCATTTAAAACTGCCTGGTTGAACAGTACGTGCTAAATGAATAGTTAACTATAGTTATCCAATCCCCACACACTTCCCAAACAGACCTTATAAAGACCTTCCATATTACCTAAAAGGAGACTAAGACCCAGAGAAGTGAAGTGACAGGCCTAAGGCTGGCAATGACCTCTGCATCCGGGAGGTCACATCCATATCATTGAAACGTAATTCAGCATATCCTACCAGGAACAAGGTGCCCCAGCAAGTCTGAAAACTGAGCCAGGTCTGAGCTTGGGTCCCCCAGTGGCCACAGAACATCCCCACTGATATTTCCCTGATGCTGCCCCAGGCTGTGGAGCCACCTCCCAGCCCCTGTAGGAGCTAAATGGGGACCAGCAGGCCAAGAGTTGCAGAGCTGACACTGCATGCTTCTGGTGGAAAGAGCGAGGTCCGCACTACCCTGTGCATCAGACCTGACAGGGAGGGGTTCGGGAGGCAGGCCCCGCACTGCTGCCCACGGCTCACCTTGGCTGCTATGATCCTCCAGGCTGACTCTCCAGTCCTCACCCTGGCGCTCAGCGTGCAGCTCCGCATGGACTCCAGAGATGAGGCCAGGGCTCCTGTTGGGGCCGCAGGGCCACGTCACACAGGTCGGCCCTGCAGCCCAAGCGATAGGTGCAGCCAGCCCCGCCTGGAGGGTGGAAAGTGTAGAGGTCGCCGCCCCCGTTGCCCCCTATGCGCAGCAGCTGGAAGCAGGGCAGCATGGGCTGTGCTCACTCCACACCACCTCTTCCACTTCAGGGGATCGTCACCTGTCCCACTCCCGAGCCATGCACGGTGGCCTAGGCTCACTTTCCGTGTGATGCCACCTTGAGCTATCCTTTGTGCAATTTCAACCTTGAAGCACAGTCCCCGAGCAGCGCAAATTCAGAGTTCAAGAGTCCTAGGCACGCGATGCAAATTTGGCTGTCAAGAAGCGTCAAAGCTGAAAAACTTGCGGAAGGTTCCGAGGCAGTGCAAAAAACGAACTCGTCCTATGGCACCTTGGATGAATCAGAACCTCAGGCCAGGAGACGTCAATCTGTGCAAGGCAACATACCATTAGGCAGCTTCTGGGGAATTGCAAACTAGTTGTATATGCGGGGAGCTCCTACTTCCGTGCAACACTAACTTGTCACCTCAATGTACTTTGGAGAAAAGCTTCTTCCTGGCAGACATACTTATCCAAATAGAGTAGCCAGCCCTCCCGCACGCCCACGCCTCGCTCTTGCGGCCAACCCCTCACTCATAACTAGTTAGCTTGAACCCCCTTGGGAAGTGACTCCACTGTCACCCCCCGCCCCCAGAAAGGAAGTTCAAACGGGTCCCTATGTTCTCCAAAAAAACTGGACCTAACCCCCAGCTTCCCAGCTTCTTCGAATGGGATAAAGCAGAGCTCCCCGAGACCATGCAAGGAAAACCTAGCCTTCTCCCTGCCCGCCCAGCCCAGTGTCACATCTACCGCGAGGTGCAGTCTCGGAGTGGTCTCTTCAGGCAGCGCTGGCCTGTGCGGCGTCCGGGACTCGGGCTGCGGCCCCGGCCGGCGCTCCGCAGCTGTTTGACAGCCGGGAGTCCGGGCCAGGAAGGGGCACGGCCTCCGCGCGCGGGCAGTCCCGACCCCGCCCTCGGAATCCCGGGCCCTACCCTCGCTTCGGCGAGCCCGCTCCCTATGCCGTTTCTGATTGGCCGGCTCCTGTGGCCTCCTCCGTTCTATTGGCCAGGGCCCTCAAGTCCCTCTTTCCACCTTTTCTGATTAGTTAACAGGTTTTCCCGGGTTCCTGGAGTTGGGAGGAGCCGCCAGGGCGCGGAGATACCCACCGCGGTAATTGGGCCCGGCTATAGACACTACTGCGCCTGCGTGCACCTGTTCCCCTCCCCCTTCCGGGGTGAAACCTGGCTTTTGAGCCTCCCGCCACCGGGGCCGCTCTGCGAAGGCGCAGTTAGGGGCGGAGACTCGCCTGGTGCGAAGTGTAAGGGGTGTGGCCAAAGGGCCAAGGGGGCTCCTGTGCCCGGTGAGGGGACTTTTGGGAGGCGTCGGTTGGGGCGGGAAGGGGCTTAAAGAGGGTTCGGGAGTGGGTTCCGGGGTTCATAGTGGAAGAGGGGATGGGGCCCAGGCGAAGGGACTGACGAGGTGGTCCGAGCAGCTTTAGCGCTCAGGGTCCCACTGAGAGTGGAGGGCTGAGAACCGCGTGAGTGCGGGGAGGCGGGAGCTTGCTGTTGCTCCGAGATGAGGGAGAGTGAGAGTGCAGAGCAATGCCTTCGGAGGAAAAAGCAGATTAGGTTGTAGCGGGGGAGGGATCCCAGACTGGGGGGAGATGGTGAATTTGGGTGGAAGAGTGGGAGACCTTGCAGAGCCTCTGGAGTGAGGGATGTGGGCGACAGGAATGGACGCTGAACAGAAGGAAGTTGCTGGAGGGGTTTGGAAGAGAGGGCAGGAAGCTGGCTTTTCTGCCCAGGGATAGGCTCCCTGGATTCCCAAGGGTCCTGGGGCAGCCGTCCTGCCTGACACGGGACCTTGTCCATCTGGGGCAGAGTCTTGGGCTAGCGCTTTAGTAGCGAGTGACCCAGGGATCCTGGCTTGGTGGTGTGTAGATGGGCTTCCCCAAGACATGGAGGGGACTCTGGAGACTGGGCTCACAGCCGCTGCGCTGCGGATCTCCTTTCTCACCTGTGACCAGGAATGGCAGACTGTAGAAACTTGAGGGCGAGGGTAAAGGCATTGCCCAGACACTAAAAGTTGGAGTAAAGCCTACCAGCCAGCCTGTCTCAGTAAATCCCCTCCCACTTCATGGTTATTGCCATGGTTCTATCAGGAACCAGGTTGGGTCAAGCAAGTGATCTTTGGGTATTTACTACTTCTTTCCGGAAGTAGGAAAAGAGGAATTTAGAATCCGGTGGACTTGTTATTTGAGGATTATGACTTTGTTAACTTTAGGGGCTTTCTCTTTGGAAGGTGACCTGAAAATTGAATTGCAGTGCCCTTGTTTCTCCTATTGTCCAGGAGAACATAGATGGCTGGACACAGGATCTAGAGACTTCAAATAATGTGGAAATGTTTCGACCTTCAGGTCAGTGGAACATGGCAAGGGGACTGGTGATTTTCTCTCACTGGAAAGTGACCAGTGTTTTCTTTATGATTCCTCAGGTTCCACTGGGCTCATTCCCCCGTCCCACTTCCAAGCTCGGCCCCTTCCAACCTTGCCAAGAATGGCTCCCAACTGGGTCTTAGACATCCCTCTGGTCCAGCCCCTGGCCCATCAAGAAGTCTCAGAGAGGCGGCCAGACAGCCAGAGACCTGCAGTGGTCATGTGGGAACAGGATGTTTCTGGCGACAGGCAGCAGCCGGGGCAGAGAGGCAGGTAGGGTCCACTGCCGCTGTTTTCTCAGGGTTGCTGGCCAGGGACCCTTCGATACTGGAATAGATTCCCTACCCTGTTTCAGACCTTAGTCCCATAATTTATTCATTCTTCTGTAGTAACTATTGGTGCCTACGATGCGTAAATGATGATAAGAGCATGCTAGACTCTAGGGATGGGGATTAAAAAAACCAAAACAAACAGGAGAAATCCTGATATCAAGGAATTTAAAATCCTAAGGGAAGAGACAGGCTGATCATAACAAGGCAAGATGGAGACATTCAGACTAGAGTCATGTGCTGCACTAGGCGGACTCGTTCTGTGTACATGCTGTTGGTGCTGGCTGTGCTGTTTGTTGATATGTTGTCCGTAAAACTTCTTATTCTTGGTGTTTCCTGTGTGTCTGTTCCCTGATGTTGTGGCATGTCATGGTGTCATTGTGCTGTAGGGTGGGACTGTGAATGGATCTACCCTGGACCCCGTCAAAGAGGAAGGAGCACGATGGCCAAAGGGGAGCTCTGGAGCCGGTGTCAGGAGGCAGAGCTTGTTTCTAGTTTGGCTGCCAGTGCAGGTCCTTTGGCCAGTCAATTAACTTATGGAGGCTACAGTTCCCTCCTCTAAAAATCCAGTGGGCCTCAGTGAGGGAGCTGAAGGGGCTGTGCCAAGAGCCGTGTTATAAGCTGCTTTAAACGTTGTGTGACACCAGTAAGCAGACTGTTCTCTAAAGGTTGGGACTATGTCATTGATTGACGCAGTGTCCTCCCAGGCCTCTCATATAGTATACCTAACCCTCAGTAAATGTTTTCTGCTAGTACCTGGCCTTGCCGTATACTGGAAGCCCTGAGCTTTCTTTCTCCACATCTCCTCAACTTCTCCTTGCCCTTAAATCAGATTCAGAAGCCTCTGCATATACTTCCAACCTCTTCGTTTCAGAATGTGTGGCCTAATGATGTGCACAGTTGCTGTTAAGACATCAGTCTCTATGTAGCTCTCTCTAGAGAGCCGTGTTTCATGATCTCAGCCTTTAGGTCGTGTGAGCCCAGACACCAGGCCTAATATACTTAGTGGGGCCTTAAGGAATGACAGTGGTAGTAGAAATGCAGAGATCCCCATGGCCCGACTTTATCTCTGTCTCTGTCATGCCCATGGCCACTTACCAGTACCAGAGACAGGTCTCACCTGTGCTAACCTGTCTTTCAAGGTCCATGGAGCTACAGGGGTCACAGGCCTTGAGCCAGCAGGCTGAGCTGATCTCTCGGCAGCTGCAGGAGCTGCGGCGGTTTGAGGAGGAGGTTCGGGTCCTGCGGGAGACCTCCCTGCAGCAGAAGATGAGGCTGGAGGCCCAGGCTGTGGAGCTGGAGGCTCTGGCACGGGCAGAGAAGGCTGGTCGAGCTGAGGCCGAGGGCCTGCGTGCTGCCTTGACTGGGGCTGAGGTTGTCCGGAAGAACCTGGAAGAGGAGAGCCAGCGGCAGCTGGAGGAAGTTCAGAGGCTGCACAAGGAGCAGGTGAATGGCAGTGGAAAGGGCTCAGCTTCACAGTGGGGAAGTGGGCAGTGGCTTCCCTGCAGAGAGCACATATCGAAGAAAAGTCCCTGATGAGCAGTGGAGTGATGAGAAAATGTTGGGTGAAGCGAGTAAAACATGACCTGAAAGGAGGGAGACCTTAGTATTTTGGTCCTACTCAGATTGCTCTTTTTGTTTTGTTTTTTTAAAGATTTTATTTGTTTATTTTTAGAGAGAAGGGAAGAGAGGGAGAAAAACATCAATATGTGGTTGCCTCTCGCATACCCCCTGCTGGGCACCTGGCCTGCAACCCAGACAAGTGCTCTGACTGGGAATCAAACTGGCGACCCTTTGGTTTGCAGGCCGGCACCCAATCCACTGAGCCACCCCTGCCAGGGCCTCAGATTGCTCTTGCTCTCAGGACTCACTACCTGAAGCCCTCCTTCCCCTTGCTACTAGTAGAAAGTAGTCTGTTTTCCTACTTCACTCTGGGTACCCAATTCATCGGGGAGTTCTGGGGAAGGTGGTCCTAAGGTGGCCTGGGAAGCTTATTCTTCCATCCCTAAGATAGGAACCAGGCCTCTGCTGAGTGCATCAGTGAGTCCCTGCCCTTCTGAGTGCAGCCGACAGCCTAGTGGGGAGCACACATTCAACATGGATTTAATCCTGAGTAATTACCTGCAGTTGGGAGAAGTGCTTAGAAGAAGGACAAAGGAGTCTTGAGCCGATAGGGGAGTTAGGAAGGTCACCATCGACATGTTGAGAAACGAAACCATAAAGACAATGGAAGAAAACCTGGGTGAATTCCTTGTAACTTCGAATGGGGAAGTTCTTTGCATATGAATCAAAGTCCAGAGCCACTAAGGAAAAGATTGGCACGTTGACTTTACAATACTAAACTTAAGAATGATAAAATAAAAATAAAAGGATAAATGACAAACTAGGGAAGAATACAGCTCATTTCACAGGAAGAGGCTGATATCCCAACTATATAATGTGTGCCTAGAAATTGGTAAGGGGAAATCAGCAATCCAGTCAGAAAATGGACAAATGAGATCAAAGAAAAGTATAAATGGCCTTCAATTCATGACAGAAGCTTAATGATAAGTTCAGGACTTATGGCCAAGATGGAGGCACAGGTAGAAAGGCTTTGCTTCTTGCACAACCAAAAGAAGGACAACAACCAATTTAAAAACGAAAAGCAACCAGACCTGCCAGAAAATCGAACTGTATGGAAATCTGACAAACAAGAAGTTAAAGAAGAAACATTCATCCAGACTGGTAGGAGGGGTGGAGACGGGCAGCCAGTGTAGAGAGGACACGCAGCAAGGTGGCAGCTGGTGGACTGGGGGTTCCACATTCACGTGCGGATACTGGGAGGAACAACTGGGGAGCTAGATGGACCGCGCAACCCAGGGTTCCAACGTGGGGAAATAAAAGCCTCAAAATCACTGGCTGTAAAAATGTGTGGGGGTTGTGGTATCAGGAGAAACTCCCAGTCTCACAGAAGAGTCTTGGAGGGACCCATGGGGCCCTAGAACGTACACAAACCCACCCACCCAGGAACCAGCACCAAAAGGGCCCAATTTGCTTGTGGGTATTGGGGGAAGTGACTGAAAGTGAGGTGAGAGCCGAGCAAGCAGCATTGTTCCCTCTCTGGCCCCTCCCCCACAGATAGCAACACTGAGCATCAAAGTGGGTTGCCCTGCTCTGGTGAACACCTAAGACTCTGCCCCTTACTACATAACAGGAGCACTGAAACAAAAAATATGGCCCAAATGAAAGAACAGATCAAAGCTCCAGAAATAGAACTAAGCAATCAGGAGATAGCCAACCTATCAGATGCAGAGTTCAAAACACTGGTAATCAGGATGCTCACAGAAATGGTTGACTATGGTCACAAAATAGAGGAAAAAGTGAAGGCTATGGTGAAATAAAGGAAAATGCACAGGGAACCAATAGTGAAGGGAAGGAAACCGGGACTCAAATCAACGGTTTGGATAAGAAGGAAGAAATAAACATTCAACTGGAACAGAATGAAGAAACAATTCAAAAAAATGAAGAGAGGCTTAGGAACCTCCAGGACAACTTAAAGTGTTCCAACATCCAAATCATAGGGGTGCCAGAAGGAAAAGAGGAAGAGCAAGAAATTGAAAACTTATTTGAAAACATAATGAAGGAGAACTTCCCTAATCTGGCAAAGGAAATAGATTTCCAGGAAGCTGAGAGAGTCCCGAAGAGGTTGGACCCAAGGAAGCACACACCAAGGCACATCAGCATTAAGTTACCCAAGATTAAAGATAAGGAGAGAATCTTAAAAGCAGCAAGAGAAAAAGAGACAGTTACCCACAAAGTAGTTCCCATAAGACTGTCAGCTGATTTCTCAAAAGAAACCTTACAGGCAAGAAGAGGCTGGAAAGAAGTATTCACTGTCATGACAGGCAAGGACCTCCATCCAAGATTACTGTATCCAGCAAAGCTATCATTTAGAATGGAAGGGCAGATAAAGTGCTTCCCAGATAAGGTCCAGTTAAAGGAGTTCATCATCACCAAGCCCTTATTGTATGAAATGTTAAAGGGACTTCTCTAAGCAAAAGAAGATCAAAACTATGAACAATAAAATGACAACAAACTCACAACTATCAACAAGTGAATCTGAAAACCAAAAACAAAAGAAACTAAGCAACTAGAACAGGAACAGAATCAGAGAAATGGAGATCACATGGAGGGTTGTCAGTGGGGAGGAGGAGAGGGGAGAATGGGGGAAAAGGTGCAGGGATTAAGAAGCATAAATGGCAGGTACAAAATAGACAGGAGGAGGTTAAGAATAGTATAGGAAATAGAATCCAACGAACTTACATGTATGACCCATGGACAGGAACTAAGTAGGGGGGGAATGCTGGAGGGAGGGAAAGTGCAGGGTGGAGGGGGATAAAGGGGAGGAAAAAATGGGACAACTGTAATAGCATAATGAATAAATATACTTTTAAAAATTGACATTTGTGCTGAATAGAAGTTGGCTGGTGAGGCATGTGGGTTGGCAGTGGGAGCTGATGTGACCCTAGGCAGCACGTGGGGCAGGAGGTGGCAGAGGAGCTTGAGTGCAGGAGCTGAGGGGCTCTGGATGGTAGTGCAGGCTGCAAGGCCTCGGCGGTCCATTCATAAGTTTATTGTAAGAATGATGAGAAACCAGTAAAAGGTTTAAAACGGAAATAGCATGATCAGATTTGTGATTTATGTCACTCCTTCTGTGCTGTTGAAATAGGAGGAAAGGGGACAGACTGGAGATTAGGGCAGGTGCGTTCCCTCTTCTGTCTGTCCCACGACTCTCAGTGACCCTGATGCCACTGAGAGGTACAACAAGAAAAGGATGCGACTTCTGCCTTCCTAGAGCTTCCTTCCAGTTGGGCTGTGGCAGATAGCAAGGCCATCTCAGATGACAATAAATGCTGGAAGGACACGAACAGGCAGCAGGACGGAGCAGTGGTGGGCTGGGGTTGGAGGGCCCTGCCTTCCCCAGGAGGCGATGTGTAGGGTCAGGAGAGCCACAGTGGACGGGCTCAGAGACGTGGGTAGAGGCCAAGGCGTGGGTGCTTCACAGGCTGAGGGAAGAAGCGGGGTTTTGCTTGGAAGGCCATGATGAACCGCTGGGGGTTCACAAGACTGGTCAGGAGATAGTTGCTGTCGTCCAGGCTGGAGGCGAGGGCGGTCCACCTCAGGTCGGTGGCAGAGGAGGCAGAGAAGTGAAGGTAGGACTTGGGGGAAGACCTAACAGGAACTGCTGATGAGTTGGAGTGTGATGGGGGCAGGGACAGTCCATTTGCTCTGCAGCATTGGGCGATGTGTTGGGCTGTTGTCTAAAGTCTCAGAAGTGGGAGGGGACAAGGCCAAAGTCTGGGGAGATTTGGAAAGCCCACATGTGGAGGTGAGCCAGCCCCTGCTGAGCCCCCTCTCTCCGCAGCTGTCCTCCTTGACACGGGCTCGCCAGGAGGCTCTTTCCAGTCTGACCAACAAAGCTGAGGGCTTGGAGAAGTCTCTGAACAGTTTGGAAACCAGGAGGGCAGCAGAAGCCAAGGAACTAGCTGTGGCCCAGAAGGAGGCTGAGCTGCTGCGGAAGCAGCTGAGGTAAGTGGGCTGGCCCAAGGGCGGCCCAGCAGCTAGTGGGCGGGGCAGGTCTCCAAGGTGCCCTGCTGATGGCTTTCCTGTTCCTACCCGAATCCTAGCAAGACCCAAGAGGACTTGGAGGCTCAGGTGGCCTTGGTGGAGAACCTAAGGAGGTACGTAGGGGAACAAGTGCCCCCTGAGGCCCACAGCCAGATGTGGGAGTTGGAGCGACAGGACCTCGTAGAAACTGTGCAGGTGAGAGTGTGGGGCCAGGACGGCACAGGGGTGGGATGGGATGGGGGGCCTCAGGGCCTGGAGGGGTGCCCCAGAGAGAAGGGGCACAGAGAGGCCACTGTGCACCCTGTCCCACCGGCAGCGCTTGCAGGAGGACCGGGACAGCCTGCAGGCGACAGCGGAGCTGCTGCAGGTGCGTGTGCAAAGCCTCACCCACATCTTGTCCATGCAGGAGGAAGAGCTGGCCAGGAAGGTAGGTCCCTCACTGGGCGCCTCCCTGTGGGTTGGGGGGCGGTGTGACCCCGCCGAGAGCTTCCCTCCCTGCACACACACCTCTCCTTGCTGTGGCTCCTGTTACTTGGGCAGCACAGAGAAACCAGGATGCGATCACCTTCCTCTGCTCCACCAGGAGCCCACAGTGTCTCCATTTCCTCTGTCCCCCAGGTTCAGCCTTCAGATTCCCTGGAGCCCGAGTTGCCCAGGAAGGTCCAGTCCCTGCTGAAGCGCTGGCGGGAGAAGGTGTTTGCCCTCATGGTGCAGCTGAAGGCCCAGGAGCTGGAGCACGGAGCGTGCATGCAGCACCTGAAGGGACAGGTCACTTGGCATCTTCCTTTCCGTGTTCTTCCTCCCAACTTGCTCCTTACCCACGGGGTAGCGTTTATTCAGCCGGTATACGGAGTGGCTGCCATGCGCTGGGAACAGCCCTGAACAAAGATAGAGCTTAGGGTCTGGAGGAGGCAGTGTGGGCAGACAATTAGGTAAAGTCGAGCAAGTGTGTGTGTCGTGAAGGAAAGGGGGACTGATCAGGGGCAGAGACTGGAGGGCAGCCTTAGGACGGTGAGGAACTACTTCTCTGAGGGGTGGCGTGGGTGGGCAGGTCCTCAAGGTGTGAGCGTGTGGAACATGCTTTTGGAAGGAAACCTAGATCAATCTCCGTGCCGAGGAGCCCAAGTTTCTTGTCTCCCTGCGTGGTGTTTTTTCAGAGACCTCTGCCGCAGCCCCTTCATTCCCAGTGCCCTGCCTGCCTCCTCCCCTCCCCCAGGTGGCAGAGCTCCAGGAAAGAACTTCAGCCCAGAGTCAGGAACAGGCCATCCTGCAGCGCTCCCTGGAGGACAGAGCTGCACAGGTGGAGGTGGAGCGGATGGGCACCAAGGTCAGTGTCTGGTCCGTTTATGCAGTAGGCAGGAGCTAAGGGAGGCCTGGGAGACCCCAGGTCCACGGGTCAGGGCCCCAGGGAAGGGATCCTTTCCTTTATCACCTCCCTCCTAGGCCCTGCAGATGGAGCTGAGCCGTGCCCAGGAGGCCTGGCGCCGGGGGCAGCAGCAGGTGGCCGTGGCTGAGGAGCAGCTGAAGCTTGTGGCCAACACTGTCAGCAGGTGTCTGGGATGGGGGTGGGTGAGGTAGGCTTTCTGCTTCTCTTGCCTCCCAGGGACGTTGGAGTTTAAGAGCTTCAGGCGAGAGTGGCTGGAAAGCTGTCCACTTTCCAGCTAGAGGATGCAGAGCTGGAGGGATTCAGCCCTGTAAAAGTTCCTGTGTGTTTTTTCTGGGGTAACCCTCTCCACGTTGACGCCAGGGTCTCTGGTGACTGCGGTGGCATGTTTGGCTGGAGGTGAGGTGACGCGTCCCCCTGCACTCGGTCCAGTGACAGCTTGAGCTGAAGAGAGCACTAGGAGAATCCCACCTTCACAGTTTTGCAGGATGGGGAGTGTGGGTGCTTGGTCTTTTCTTTTTCTTTAACATTTTGCAGGCATGCCCTGATTAGCTGGAAAAACTTGTCTATTTATTTTAAATCTGTACACCATTGGCTTACAGAGAGTCCATCTAAAATGTATGATGGTTTCTTTCTTAATCGATTGCAAGCCTGTGTCTCATACCAAGTTCCTCAGCGTTTTCTTCCCTCCTCCTTATACAAGCTTTAGAAAGACCTGTGAGGGGAAGCACAGGCTTCTTGGTGCTGGGTGCCGGCCCTCCTCGCCTGGGACACGGAGGTGCCTGGTCTGCGTGCAGCCCCAGCGCTCTGCTGGCTGGTCACCTGTGCCTGTAAATGTTTGCTGTTACCTCGGCTCTTCTCCGCGGGCCCCGTAACCAAATCGTGATGCAGCATGGGCCTTGCCCACTGTCCCGTTCTGGTGGATTGCACCTTGGGGACTAATTGACCTGAGGGAAGTTTTCAAGCGCGCATGGAATTAGAGAGGCTAGTTGCAAGGCAGCACCGCCTGGGTTCAGTCCATCGCATGTGCGGCCACCCGTGAGGGAACAGAAAGACACGTGCAGACAGGGTTTTGTTTTGGAACCAGGACCCCACTGAAAAGGATCTTGCTAATAACCAATTGCTAGCAAGTCCGCGAGGCCTGAAGCGCCCCGGGCTCGGCCTGTTGCCAGGTTTGTTAGACAGACAGTCTTCAGATGGCTTGGAGACGCCAGCAGAAAATGGCTTTAATGGGGGCCACGGAAGGTGTTGGAGTCACCCAAACAGCTTTCAAGTAAAAGTGGTCTCCGCTCTGCGGTTGGGATGCAACCTTCAGCCTTTGTTTTCTGCTTATTTTTCTGTTGGCAAAGACTTGGCTCTGCTGGGGAGTTCCAGTCCTGGGCCTGGATGCCCAGCCTCCTGCCCCAGGGGTCATGTTGGTCTCGCCCGGGGCACAGCCAGCTGACTTCACTGGTCTTGTACGCGTAGGCACACAGTCCCTTGATGTTTGCTGTGTCCAGGCAGGGGATCCCTTAGAAAACTGACGGAAGCCGTGGACTCTTTTCCTTAGAAAAATGCCCGCAAGTTCACACACCCAAGCGTGGCGCATACACCAGGAGTATCCCCAGACCTGGAGAGGCATCCAGGAGCCTGCAGGTGGAAAAGCCTAAATCAGCCAGCGATTAGCCAGCCTATGGGCCCTCGTCTTAGCCCCACAGGGCCACGTTTATTTCACCTCGACTGTGTGGTGGCAGCTGGGTCCAGAGAAGCTGTGCCCGTGAACCTCATGACTGTTCTACTGCTGGGGCCCAGAGACAAAGCTTACTATAGTCTTGGGGACCAAGAATAGCTGTGCTTTCTTATGAGTAACTGGATCTCTTTTTAAAAGGTTTTATTTACTTATTTTCAGAAGGAGGGGAAGGGAAGGACAGAGAGAGGGAGAGAAAGCTCAGTGTGTGGTTGCCTCCTGCACGCCCCCTACTGGGGACCTGGCCCGCAACCCAGGCTTGTGCCCTGCCTGGGAATCAAACCAGCGACCCTTTGGTTTGCAGCCTGCACTCTGTCCACTGAGCCGCACCAGCCAGGGTGCAACTGGATCACTTTTATCTGACAAGCACTAACGGGCTTAAGCCTCAGGTTCTCCTGTTTATTGGCTGAGCCGGACACAACTTGGCTGCAGCTTTTTTTTTTTTCTGACTCCAATTTCCCTTCCATGCTGCCCCCACTGTCATCGCGGTACAGGACAGAGGCAGGCCAAGTCCTTTGGTGAGTGATGTGGGGTTGAAGGGTCAGTGGCCTTGTTCCTTGTCCAGCTTTCAGACCTGGCTCCAGAACACCGTGGCCAAGGTGGAGCGGGCCACAGCCCGACTGCCCAGCCTCAGCAGCCGAGTCAGCTATGCCGTCCGCAAGGTCCACACCGTTCAGGGTGGGTAGGCGACTGCCAGACCAGCCATGCCCTGCCCCACCAGCCCTCTGTTGCCCATGTTCTGCCGTCTCACCAGTCCACGCCTCCCTTTCTCCTTTACTTCCCGTCTCCCCTCTCCTCCGCATACTCACCTCGGATGCTGTCTGCCTCTTCACCCCCAGGCCTGATGGCTCGAAAACTGGCCCTTGCTCATCTGCGCCAGGAGAGGTGAAGTTTGGGTCACTTGAGAGGGATTGGAGGATGGTGGTGGGACTTTCAGGATGGTTGGTTGCTGGGACCCGAAACAATAGGACTGAGGAGGGATGGGGGTGTAAGGGTCAGGCAGCTGGGTGATTTCCCCATGCTGTCTCAGCTGCCTGCCACCCCCACCAGCCGAGGATGTGAGCCTCGAGTTGGAGCAGCTGCGGGAAGAACGGGATCGTCTGGACGCAGAATTGCAGCTGAGTGCCCACATCATCCAGCAGGAGGTGGGCCGAGCCCGGGAGCAAGGTACACCTGGTCCAGGGGTCCCTGCATCAGGTGCACTGGGGGTGGAGAGGAGGAGGGAAGAGCTGGGGTCTAGGGCATGGAGAGGCCTGAGGGAGCCCACCCCTTTCCAGGGGAGGCAGAGCGGCAGCAACTGAGTTCAGTGGCCCAGCAGCTGGAGCAGGAGCTGCGGCAGACCCAGGAGTCCTTGGCCAGTGTGGGGCTGCAGCTGGAAGCAGCTCGCCAAGGCCAGCAGGAGAGCATGGAGGAGGCTGCCAGTCTGCGGCAGGAGCTGACCCAGCAGCAGGAGACCTATGGGCAAGGTGTGCAGGGGGAGATGGACGCTGGGGGCGCCGTGGGCTGTGGCTCCCCGACGCACCCCGTGTGTACTCTCATTCCAGCTCTGCAAGAGAAGGTGGCCGAAGTGGAGTCCCGGCTGCGGGAACAGCTCTCCGAAACAGAAAGGAGGCTGAACGACGCTCGGAGGGAGCACGCCAAGGCCGGTGAGGTTTGCCGGGTGGACCAGGGAGTGTGGAGACAGGTTACTTTAGAAGCGTTCTGTGACGCTTTCTGTGGAGTGTGCAGGTGACGAAGCTGTCAGGGAATGGCACAGCCGGGTTCTAAGGTGGCGAACACTCAGGTAGCCAGCACCCAGACCAAGTGACCAACCCGGAGCACCTCCTGGTCAGGCCCCTCCGCAAAGGCAACTGCCATCTGACATCTCCCACCATTGATCACCTCCAACTCTTTCTCTCTTTCCCTTTTTTAAAGGATTTTATTTATTTTTCGAGAGAAGGGAAGGAAGGGAGAAAGGGAGGGAGAGACACACTGGTTGCCTCTCATACGCCCCCAAGTGGGGACCCCAGGCATGTGCCCTGACAGGGCATTGAACCAGCAACCGGCCAGCGCTCAGTCCGCTGAACTGCACCAGCCAGGGCCCCTGCCAGCTCTGTATTAGGAAAACTTCCAAACACATCGCCAGAGCAAAGAGTCGTGCGATGAACAGCCGTGCTGCTCACTCACCCCTCGCCACCCTTGCTCTTTCTCTGCACACACATGTTGCTATACACGTTTGGGGGAATTACTTAAAGTCAGTTACAAGCGTCATTGGCTGTCGACCTTCGTCTCCTGCGAAGAGGGGAGTTTCCTGTACAACCCCAGTACCACTGTCACCCTTTGAGAAAAGAACACGAGTTGCACAAGATCTGGTATCCAGTCCCCATCCAGACGTCCCCTGCGGGACTCCGGGAAGGTTGGGGTGGGAAGGAGCTGTGGCTTCACAGACTCCCGGGGTCTTAGAGCGGCAGCTGCCTCTCCCGCTGTGCAGAAGAGACTGAGTCACAGGCCGGGCCCTGTGGTCCTGCCCATCATTCTACTCTTGTTGTGCTGGTGCCGTGCTGCCTCTGGGCTGCCCCACACCTGTCCCCTCTGTGACCTGGCTCCCCTTAGTGGTCTCCCTGCGCCAAATCCAGCGCAAAGCCGCCAGGGAAAAGGAGCGGGACCAGGAGCTTAGGCGCCTGCAGGAAGAGGCCCGGAAGGAGGAGGGGCTGCGGCTGACACAGCGCCTGCAGGAGCTGGAGAGGGACAAGAACCTCCTGCTGGTACGGAGTGGGGGGTGGGGGGCCTGGGGCTGGTTGGGGAGTAGGGTGTGGGGAGGTTCTGCCCTTGCTAGGTGGCATTTAACCCTCTCCGTCCCAGGCCACCTTACAGCAGGAGGGTCTCCTCTCCCGTTACAAGCAGCGGCGGCTGGTGGCAGCTCACCCTTCCCTGGAAAAGGGGAGGTCTGTGCAGTCCAGCCCGAGGCTGGCAGTGTCTTCAGTACCTGGATCTCCAGCAGCCGCACTCTCCCCCAGGAAGACCATAAAGGGTAATGGTCTCAGGAGGAAGGGAGAGATGGGGGGCACTTCCGGAACCTCTGCCCCAGACATGAGTGCATGAGCCTTGTTCTCTGCGACCCTTGGAGGCCCTCAGCCTCCTTTATCCGTGCCTGCCTTGAACCAGAGAACCTCCTCCCTCATAATCCTTCCACCCTGTGGCAGCCCTGTTCTTCTGCACGTAACCATGACAGCCTTCTCTTGTCCGGCTCCTCTCCCTTGGGGTCTTCTTTCTCAGGATCCCTCTGTGACCTGCTCGATGACCTGCAGGGCCTGAGTGAGGCCATTTCCAAAGAGGAGGCTCTTTCTCAAGGAGACAACCAGAACTCTTCTGCTTCTGTCCACCATTGATCAGTTGGGCGCTGGGAGCACCTGGGAGCTCAGGGGGGCCCAGGGGGCCAGTAGGATCATGGAGAAGTGGGGTGAGGTTTGTGGGGCCTGCCCTTGGGGACACTACCCACCCAGGTGTCTGCGAAGTCTGTGCCTCAATAAAGGTGACTGCAGTAGGAGCCATTGCCTGGCCATGTGGTCTCTGGGGGCGCAAGGGACTTTTCCGTGCAGCCGCCTCCCCGGAAAACGTGAGAGGTGCTCCCGTACACAGCTTTCTCTAGGTGGTACCTTTTTCACAACCCTTTCCAAGTTGCTTGGGAAGTTTTCTGAAAAGCTCCAGGTTTTCTTTATTTTCTAGTTTTAGAACTCTACCTCTGCAAGGTATCAGTGCTAGAGTGAGGAAGGTTAAATATTCAGCAGCAGTCTTGAGCCAGGCAGTGTCCCGGCTCCGGGGCCCAGTGGGGTCCTGACAGGCGGGTCACTGCCCCAGCTGCTGACTGTGGGGGCGGCCGAGGATGGACAAGTGCCCGAACGGGCCGGGGGCATTTCACACAGACGCTCTGAGGAGACAGTGAAGAACAGTGATGTGACAGAAGCTGGCTGAGGGCCGGGGCGGCATTAGGTGAGGGGACAGGAAGGGCCTCTGAGGAGGGGACATTGTGCTGAGAGCTGAGTGGAGGGGAGCAGCAGGTTTTGCTGCCACTGGAAGGAGTTCCTGCAGGGGATGGGTGGGGCTGCAGGAGAGGAGGGCAGGCAGGGCAGGCCAGGAGAGCCTAGTCTGAGTCAGGAGAAAGCCCTCAGTAGTTTTTGTTTTTGTTTTTTAATTTACTGATTTTGGAGAGAGAATGGACAGAGAGAAGAATGTCAATTTGTTGTTCCACTTATTTACACACTCATCGGTTCGTGCCCTGACCGGGGACCAAACCCACAACCCTAGTGTATGAGGATGATGCTCTGACCAGCTGAGCTCCCCGGTTAGGGCCGTCAGGACTTCTTAAACAGGGAAGCAGCCTCACAATTTGGTTTATGTTTTTAAGAGCCCTGTTGGCTGGCTGGGGGGGGGGACATTGCGGGTGTGGGGAGATGAAAGCTATGTGGGTATGGGGGAGGTGGGGAGGGATGCTCCAGCATGGGGGTGGGGTGGCTCAGC
Source organism: Desmodus rotundus (assembly GCF_022682495.2). Lineage (NCBI taxonomy): Eukaryota > Metazoa > Chordata > Mammalia > Chiroptera > Phyllostomidae > Desmodus > Desmodus rotundus. The sequence goes on along the minus strand of NC_071397.1, from coordinate 888,571 downwards.
ATCTGGGAGGTGAGCCACAGAGGGACAGGGGTGTCCCTTTCTGCTGCGGAGAGACCGGATAAGGAACAGCTGGCGGGGGAGTGAGTTCTGTTTTGGACACATTACTTCTGAGAGACTCATCAGACCCGAAGGCAGAGGAGTGTCCTCCTGGAGGGAAAATTCTAGCAGGATTTCCGAGAGACTTGGATGCCTTGACTGAGACCTAAGGCATGAAGGCTGGGAGGAGATACGCAGAATTGGAGCCAAGGGTGGGGCGAGGGGCTGGAGGAGCAGAAGCAGGGTACAGGGGTTCAGGGGAGGAGGAAGATGCTGGCATGGTGGCAGTGGAAGCAGCCTTTGCCTGAGCCTCTGGGCCCGTGACGGATGGAGCAGCTCTGAGGTAGGGAGAAGGAATCAGGATGTCCTCAGGCTTCTTTCCTCACCTGCAGCGAGCCCAGAAGGTTCCTGGATGAATTTCTTCCCAGGTCCCCCACAGGAAAGAGGCTCGAGTGGGTCCTGGGTGGGGAGAGGGAAGAATTTCCAGGAAAGAACTAGCCCCAGTGGGGAGGGCTCAAAGTGGGGTACAGGGGCGGGGGAGGCTCTGTACTAACTGAGACCCTCTTGGTTTCGTCCCAGGTGTTGAAAGGGACCCACTCTCTGGTGTCCTGCCCCAGCCCTGTAATTAGGGTGTGCTTGCCCACACCTGGTTGCTCCCATTCCTGGGCTTGCAGTGGTTTCGAGGAATGAGAGGTGGACGTCCCTGTGATTATGGAGATGACAGGCAGGCACTGATTGCTGCAGGGTGTGTGTGAGCAGGATGTGAAAACAGGTGGGGCAGCCAAGGTCTCGGTCATCCACAGAGCTGGGGACTAAATAAGGGACGCCAACCTCAGAGGTTACACATCAGCTACGGCCTTCCAAACGGGTTTGACCAGTCAGGTTCTGATGGGGTTCTCCGTGTCACTGGGCTGGCCCCTCCCCAGAAATTGGCTTCCTCCCCTCCTGCCTTCCTTATAAAGCCTGTTGGGGTTCCCAGGCACCCAGGCTCAGCCCACCCCTGACTTTGGGGGCCAGAAGACAGCCAAGATGCTCAACTGGAAGCTGCTGGGGATCCTGGTCCTTTGCCTGTACACTGGAGGTGGGCTGGGGTTAGAGGCCAGGGTGCAATCTAAGGTGATGGGGGGTGGTCAGGGTGAGAAGAGAGTGACCACTAAGAAGGAGGGGGGTTCATTGGATGCATAGGGATAGAGAAGACTCCGGAAATTCTTGGGAGGGGAAGAGTTAAAGGGATGCAGGAAGTGCGTGTAGCTCAGAGTACATGTCTTAGTGGACGGGAGGTAGCTCCAGGTGGCCATTTAGGTCAGAATTCAGGGGTGTGGGGGGCTGAGGTCTGTGTGGAGGAGGAGGGAAGTCATGAGGTGCCACATATGGCCAAGGTGTAGACTGTCTGGGGGCTGCAGACCAGCATAGGGGCCGTGCCAGTGGGATGACCCAACCATGGTTGGATAGAGCTTATTGGGGGTCCTCTCAGTTTAAAGGTCAAGTTCATGGCTCAGGATAGAGTTTTTATGTTATTTTAAGAAAAGTAAATGTGTGGAGAGTTCCTTGGGAGTTCCTTCTGAGGTCTGTTTGTGGGCTCAGCTCGGGCTGTGCTCTATCCCAGACAGGCTGTGCCCCTAGGTCTGTAGCTGGCTGGGGGTTGCATCTGGCCCTCACTGCTCTTGCCTTTCTTCTTCCTCCTCTCTAGGCATCTCAGGCAGTGGAGACCACCTCTCTCCCCCACCCTCAGAGGTTGGACAGGAGGAGGATTCCCCAACATTGCCTCAGGGGCCCCCAATCCCGGGTGACCCCTGGCCAGGGGCACCCCCTATCTTTGAAGACCCCCCACCTCCAGGCCCCAGTCGTCCCTGGAGAGACCTGCCTGAATCTGGAGTCTGGCCACCTGAGCCTCCTAGAACCGATCCTCCTCACACTCCTCTGCCTGATGATCCCTGGCCAGCAGGGACCCAGCCTCCAGAAAACCCCTGGCCGCCTGCCCCTGAGATGGACCATGGGCCTCTGGAGGAGCCAGACTTTGATCCACCCTGGGAAGATTACAGATAACCAGATCTCCCAGAGGCCACCCAAGCCCGTCTCTACCCTCGGATTCCCCTGAATTCTCCCCTTCTTCATGCCCTCAATTGTATTCTGAACACCGAAGGTGCAGCCTCAATATTTTCTGTCCCCTCCTGAGATCCATACTTGGTCCCCACATTTCCCTTCGCTTTTTCTCTGACAGCACAAACATACCCCCTGACCTTGGTCCGGTTGTCTCATCTACTTGTCTCCACCTCCTCTTCCCCACCCTGGGGCTCCAGGGACCCGCCCCCCACCCCACCCCCACCCCTCTGTGTTCTCTGCTGTCCCCTGGTGGCCTACTGCTGGGAACCTTCAGGAGAGGATGGCGCTTCCATGAAATAAACAAAAGAAACCCATGTTTTCTCGGCTGCTTCTCGCCAACGATTAGGTCCCTCCTCACAGCCACACACTTACAGAGATGTGGAGGTAATCTGAGCTCCTGGCTTATCAGTATGCATCAGGATGTGGAGCTCAGCCACAGGGGGTTGGAAATGTAACTGTCAGAGTTTCAAGGGCGTTCAGACCCACATTTACAGATTTCTGGACCCTAATTTTGAAGAATGAAAAGTTAAGTCTATTCAATAGCTCATACTTTTTGCGTACCCTTGGTGAGACATGGACACATTCTCAGGGGCGTGTGCACGGGACCAAGTTTTAAGAGGATCGGTTTTCATAAATATATGTTCCCATTTTCTAAAATAAATCTGTTGGAGAACTTGTTCTCCTTTGTACCCACCTCCAGTAACAAATCGCCTCCTACAAGAGAGAGAGTCAGAGATCTGTCATCCACCCGGAACCTGACCAGAGAGCTCTTCCTGGAGCCGCCACACGGAAGTGGACGGGAATAGAAATCCGCTGTTGCCAACTCACTGAGAGATGCATTTTCAATAAAAGTTTGTTCTATTTAACCACAGTCAATATTTGTAGTTTTGCTCAATTGTCTGGTTATGATTATAATTATAAATCCACTGCAGAATAACTGTTTTTAACACTTAGAGTCTTACAGTCACCGGAAATAAATTTCAATTTGCACACGTATTTTTGGTACAGAGATATACAATAAGGACTTTCCAAAAATACAATAAAATTCAAAAAAAGATAAAATGAAAAAATTTCATTAGGATAAAACTAGGGGAAGTGGAATGGAAAACAACTGAAAAAGAAAAAGAAATGAACTAAGTTTGCTGGTTCCAGGGTTGTTCACGCCGTGAAAAGGTGTTAAGAATGCTCTGGGGTCATGTTCCATCTGCTACATGGAGAAGAGCAATGTATTTGCCCTGACTGGTGTGGTTCAGTGGGTTGGGCGTCCTCGCACAAACTGGTTTGATGGTTTGGCTCCTGGGGTGCCCCGGTTTGAAACGATTCCCGGGACTTGCAAGTTGCAACCAATGGATGATGTTTCTCTCCCTGTCTTTTTCCCTTCCCTTCCCCTCTCTCTAAAAATAAAGTCTTAAAAATGAAAAAAAAAAAAAAAGAAAAGAAATGAGTTTAGTATGCAAGTAATTACAATTCTCTGTACGGTATACCCTTTGCAATACTTAAACTTATAATGAAAAATGTTAGCTATTGACATAAGAATGTGAGGGGCATATAGGGCTTTGAAATTCTTTAAGGGAGTATTTGAGCAGAAAAGTTCAAAGGGCAGGAGCCCAGAGATCCAAATGGCCTGTTAACCGAGTGACTGACCAGGGTGGAGGATTGAAGAGAGGCTAAAAGAAGTTGAGGTTTTGATTTCCGGCCAAGATGGAGGCATAGGGGAATACACTGTGCCGCCTCGCACAACCAAAAGAAGGACAACAACAAATTTAAAAACAAAAAACAACCAGAACTGCCAGAAAATTGAGCTGTATGGAAGTCCAACAACCAAGGAGTTAAAGAAACATTCATCCAGACCGGTAGGAGGGGTGAAGACGGGCAGCTGGGGCATAGAGGACTCCCAACAAGGCGGTGGCTGATGGAGCGGGCGGTCCCACATTCGTGTGCAGATAAACTGGGAGGAACAACTGGGGAGTGAGACAGACTGTGCAACCCAGGGTTCCAGCCCAGGGAAATTAAATTCTCAAAACCTCTGACTGAAAACACTTGTGGGGGTTGAGGCAGCAGGAGAAACTCCCAGCCTCACAGGAGAGTTTGTTGGAGAGACCCACAGGGTCCTAGAATGTACACAAACCCACCCACCTGGGAATCAGCACCAGAAGGGCCCACTTTGCTTGTGGGTAGTGGGGGAAGGGACTGAAAGTGAACAGAGAGCTGAGCAAGTGGCATTGTTCCCTCTCAGACTCCTCCCCCATAGACAGCAACACCGTGCAGCAACGTGGGTTGCCCCTCCCTGACAAATACCTAAGACTCTGCCCCTTACTACATAACGAGAGCACTGAAACAAAGAAATATGGCCCAAATGAAAGAACAGATCAAAGCTCCAGAAATAGAACTAAGCACTCAAGAGATAACCAACCTATCAGATGCAGAGTTCAAAACAATGGTAATCAGGATGCTCACAGAAATGGTTGAGTATGGGTGCAAAATAGAGGAAAAAGTGCAGGCTATGAAAAATGAAATAAAGGAAAATGTACAGGGAACCAACAGTGAAGGGAAGGAAACCAGGACTCAGATCAACGGTTTAGATAAGAAGGAAGAAATAAATATTCAACCAGAATAGAATGGGGAAACAAGAATTCAAAAAAATGTAGAGGCTTAGGAACCTCTGGGACAACTTTAAATGTTTCAACATCTGAATCACAGGGGTGCCAGAAGAAGAACAAGAGCAAGAAATCGAAAACTTATTTCAACAAAAAATGAAGGAAAACTTCCCCAATTGGGCAAAGGAAATAGACTTCCAGGAAGCCCAGGAAGCTCAGAGTCCCAAAGAGGTTGGACCCAAGGAAGCACACACCAAGGCACATCAGCATTAAGTTACCCAAGATTAAAGATAAGGAGAGAATCTTCAAAGCAGCAAGAGAAAAGGACACAGTTACCTATAAAGGAGTTCCCATAAGACTGTCAGCTGATTTCTCTAAACAAACCTTGCAGGCCAGAAGGGGCTGGAAAGAAGTATTCAAAGTCAAGAAAGGCAAGGACCTAATCCAAGTTTACTGTGTCCAGCAAAGCTATCATTTAGAATGGAAGGGCAGATAGAGGGTCAAGTTAAGGTCAAGTTAACTTGACCCAGATAAGGTCAAGTTAAAGGAGTTCATCATCACCAAGCCCTTATTATATGAAATGTTAAAGAGACTTATCTACGAAAAAAGATGATCAAAACTATGGACAGTAAAATGACAACAAACCCACAACTATCAACAACTGAACTTAAAAAAACAAAAACAAAAAAGAAACTAAGCAAACAACTAGAACAGAAACAGAATCACAGAAATGGAGATCACATGGAGGGTTATTAGCGGGGGAGTGGGAGGGGAAGATAGGGGGAAAAGGTACAGGGAATAAGAAGCATAAATGGCAGGTACAAAATAGACAGGAGGAGGTTAAGAATAGTATAGGAAATGTAGAAGCCAAAGAAGTTATATGTACGACCCATGGACATGACCTAAGGTGGGGAAATGATGGTGGGAGGGAGGGTACAGTTCAGAGGGGAATAAAGGGGAGAAAAATGGGACAACTGTAATAGCATAATTAATAAAATATATTTTTTAAAGAAGAAAATATAGCTCATCAAAATTTGAGGAGCAACGGATACAGAAAAAATAAGAAACCCATTTTCCTATACTAGAAAAAAAAGTAATTGAGGGTTCGAGACCTTAAAATTCATCCCTTAGGACCCAGTTTGTTTATATGGTAACTCCCATCAAAACCTGTAAGTGACCACTTTGAAAGAAAGAGAAAACCCATAAGTTTAGAGTTTAGAAATAATCTTGGAATGCATAAGAATTTAACAGGCCCCAGAGTGGTCTGAGTCCATCATTCATTCATTCACTCATTCAGTTATTATCTTATACCATTAATATGTTCACCAATGCCAGGAACCCCAGGAGAGTATAAAGAATAAAATTATACAGTTCTCACTCTCAGGAAGCTTAAAATTAAACTGAGTTAGACAGGATTTACATGCAAATTTAAATAATAATGTCACACACAGTAGGGCTGTAGATAGTTATATAATGACACGAGGAGACGCCAAGGTGATAGTCTTGGCAGTCGACATGTGAGTTCTGATGCGAGCCAAGGGGAGGGAGCTGGAACAGTCTGGGGAGGCTTCCAGGAGGAGGAGACAGCAGGAGGACAGGCTGCCAGGCAGGAGGACTGCCTGGAAGGGGCAGAGGGGGATAGGGGGCAGTCCCCTCCTGACCCACCCCAAGGAGGGTGTGGGCGTGGGCCCCCCAGTTCTGCTCTCGTGGGTGCTGTTCCCGGCTGCCCAGCAAGGCCTTCCTCACACCTCCCAGTCAGATTTCTCTTCAGCGATGAACAGGCACCCGCTGGCCTCCACTCCTGCCCTGGCTACTGTGGCCTAGCCGCAGCTGTGCCTGGGACTGTGACTCACTTCCTGGCAGGCCACCCCTTCAAGGCTTGGGGGACAGGGACTGTTCTGAACGTTTCTCTTCTGACTCCTCACCTTCTGATTTGGGTGCCTACCTCCTCCGGGTGTGCTGTCACTTTTGTCAGCTGCTGAGACTTTGCCAGGTGCAGGGAGTGCTGGAAGCACCTGGACTACGTCTCCTGGACACTCAAGGCTGCTCCCACCCTACTCTAAATGAACTGACAAATATGAGGGTGTCAATACCTTAGTTCTCAGAGCCCAGGTTGCTTCTGCAAGATTTTTCTGGGCAAAATCACCCTTCCCTTCCGGATCCATATTCCCGAGACAGGCTAGTCAGCCAGGACAAGCAGAACACAGAAACCGAGACAGAGGGTTAAATGGCGAAGCAGTTTACAGCCATTTGTGAGTAAAATCCTACCCTCCCTAACCCAGCGCACCCAGGAGTAAGCGGTTTACACTTCTCCCCACTCAGGGAGCTCCAGAAGCCCAACTAGTGCCAACCACACCCAGGGATGGATAAAGTCAGGGGTCTACATCCCAGTTCGGTGTAGTAGTCACTTTTTCGTTTCACTGCGTGCACTGCGGCAGGCGCGACTGCTGTTGTCCAACACTCTGCAGACTCAGCGCTCACCGAACTTGCGCAGGGACCCCACTGTTATCGCCTGGTTGGAGAAGAGAGAAACAGAGGCCACAGAGAGGAGGCAGAGTCATGCAAGGTCACCCAGGGGACACGTGGCAAAAGTGGGGTTTGGAAACTGGAAAGGCTGGTCTTTGTGTTGCCTGTCCCTACCAGAACCGATAAGTAGAGACACGTAGAGACACTATTGACTCTTTATGGGCACTTTATTCAGAAAGGGGTTTAGAAAAAAGGTTAATTGGATAACAATTGCAGTCTGGCGGTGGTTTTCCTAGGACTTCTTTCCCTGTTGATCAACAATTCTTTATCTGCATCTCAGGGCGGCCCCTCCCTGGAGAACAATGGCTCAGATACAGTCTTCAAGGCCTGCAGACCCCCTGGGGCGCAAAGGTTGAATTGCTCATCCACCTCCTGGAGTCTCCTGGTCAAGCATTCCAGTTTCTGGAATAACAGCTTCCCACCTGCCTTAGTCACTGAAGCCTATCAGCTAAGGCTAAACTCTTTAACTCTTTGAGTTCCCCTATCAGTTTGAACTCAGGTCTGTCCTCTGTCAACGTCTCTGGTTTGAATCACTACACTTTCCCATTTCTTTATTCATCTGTATACCCCTTCCACAAAATACAGTGCCTGGGCCTCCGTGGACACCAACTACATTGTATTTGTCACAGTTCTCCAGGGAAACAGAACCAATGGGATATAGGAATTGGCTCAAGACTCTAGAGTCACAACCTGCCATCTGCAGGCTGGACACCAAGCAAATTCAGGGCAGAGTAATGCGGTCTGCGTCTGAACCAGGGGAGCAGGCGGTGTAGTTCCCAGGCTTCGAGGAAAGTCCAGGAGTGGGCGAAGACAGACATCCCAGCTCACAAGAGAGGGAATTCGACCTTTCCCCATCTTCATGTTCTATTCAACCCCCAGACGGGGTGACACCCACCCACAGTGGGGGCGGCCCATCTTCTTCACTCCGTCTGCCAATTTCAACATTCCTCTCTTCCAGAAACGCCTTCACAGACACACCCAGAAAGGGTGTTTCACCAGCTCTCTGGGTGTCCCACAGCTCAGCCAAGTGGACAGGAAATTAACCCTCACGTACGTGATGAATGGCTGAATTCATTCATGAACGAATGGTGAGTTTGGGAAAGAGAGAGTAGATTGAAATGGTTAGCGTGAAGGGTTTATAATGGGGGAAGACGGAGATGTTGTTGCACAGGTAGATTGGGGGGCATTAGGGAAGGTCTGGGTGCCAGACGCAGGAGCCCCTCTGAGAGAGCTGTGCCCAGAAGAGGGAGGAACAGACATACTGTGTGCTTCATCAGCACACACTGTGGCAGTCTTACTGAACAGCAAGTGGGGTCTTGGTGCCTGCTGCCAGCTTCCAAGCAAAATTCTGGAGGCGAAGTTTTGGTGATAAAGGAAACCAGCCTTTATTCTAAAACCACAGTTTCGGAATAACAGCTTCCCACATGCATTAGTCACTTAAGCCTATCAATTAGTGCTAAAATGTTTAACTCCTGAGTTCCCCTATCATCCCCCCTGTTAGTTTTCAATTATCTTATTTGTATAGGATTAGTTTACAGACTAAAACAACATAAGATACAAAAGCTACGCAACTTTGGAAGAATGGCAGGCTTCTGCCTTAGAGCCTGTCCCTTCCAGCACACCCAGAGAAGAATAACCCTGACACCCTCTGCCAGGCCAGCCCTATCCGAGGCTGTGCCCAGAGTTCCTTCTCCTGCCCCAAATACATCCAAAACACCATCCCTTGGGAAACACAGGCAGCTGCAGCATGATCATTCAGGCATCTTTGAGGTAACGAGCCAGAGAGCCAGTCTCTGCCCTCCTTGTATTTTAAATCTCCTGGCCCATAATTCCATGTGCTCCACAGGTGTGTGGCTTCTCAGCCAGTCCTGTCCCGGAACGTTCACCGTTGCCTCGGGCAACCTCCTCCTACAGACTATCCCTATTCCTCCCCAGTGATCTGATCAGATCTCTCTGTCCCAGCAAGGAGGTGTGGGATGGCAGAAACATGAATTTTCCTCTGCTTACTAGGGACCAGGGCCCTCGGCATGTCCACGCTGGTGGCTGACTGCTGTTCATTTGTTGTGGTCTGTTGTGCCGCGGGGTCCCAGCCCCTCCATGCTGTCCCCGCAACAGGCTCCTGAAGAGAAGGGCTGAGGTGCCCTCAGCTCTGGCCCACAGCAGCCCCACAGCTTCTCAGAGGCTTCATGGTACCAGCCTCAATGGGCGACGATGGGACTGCAGACCCCATGAAGAGGGAGCTTTGGATGTTTCTGCCCAACAAGTCTGTGTCTTGCCCCCAGGGGCCTCAGAGCCCTGAAGCCTCCCTGATACTGGTTTCAAAATGGCCTTGGAGGCTCCCCCTAGCCTCAGAATCATAATGTTCTCCTTGACAGCCTCTGGAAGGGCCCATCTGAATCCCAGGACCCAGAAACATCCAACTGGCCCCGGACACATGGAAATTCAGACTCTCGGGGGGAGCCTGTGGGACAGGAGATAGAATAGGAAACCCTGAGGCACAGCAGCTATCATTGGTCAGCACCCTGATTTCTGAAAATTGCTTTGTGACTCCTGGTAATAATTAGCATTGGTGGTTTCCTCCCTGAGTGGGCAATCAAGGAGGATTGTGGGGATTGCATGCTTCTCTATAAGTCCTGTGGCTCTTCAATAGAAAGGAGACGTTCCCTGGCCAGAGATGGCCCACTGCCATGTCTGGAGAAGTATACTTTCCTTGATGAATTTCCCACTTGCTTTGCTTTACAATATCTGTGTGGTGAGTCCAGTTCTTTGTTTGCAGCCATCAAGAGCCTGGACCCCATCTCCACCTGCAACATCTGGACTGGGCAATGACCGGGAGACTGGTCTGGGTTCCCAAGACTTTGGGGAGATTGACTCCCAAACCTCATCCCACCTTTCTCCTTTACTCCCTGCCCAACCTCCTGGCCACTGGGAGAAGAATGGTCCCTCCTCTGCCCTGAGGACCCCTCTGTCCTGGTGTCCAGGGATGATTGTGCCAAAACTCTTGTTTCCAGTGCCAAGCCTCAGGAGGCTTGTTAGCAAGAGTTGAAGTGAGGGATGGAGAAGGGCTGAGTCTCAGAGAGCAGTCTCAGGTCTGGCCCCCAGTGAGTCCCAGTCTCTGCTCGGGGTCAGGGTGGGGAGGACAGGCTCTGATCCAGAGGGAAGGAGGAGAGAGGCAGGAGAAGGCTGTAGGTGTAGGAGGTGAGAGAAGCAAGTGGGAAAAAAAAATGGAGGAGGAGGCAACAGTGATTGGAAGGAAGGGAAAGCCATTCAGAGAAGGTGGGATGAAGAAGAGAAAGCAGAGGAGAGAGAACTGGGGGAACACACCCACGATTCTTTCTTTCTGGGGAGGAGTTTGATGGGGCTGGGAACAGGGAGGAGCTCTGTGAGCCAACTTGTAACTGAACGCAGGTCTGGCCCCTGCTGCAACAAAAGCCAAACTTAGAGACAGGTGCCAGTGAAAAGGAAATTAGATAATTCAAGTACCAGGCCCCTGAGAGGATGGGGGACTCTTGTCTTAAAGCCTATCTTAACATCTTGGTTCAGGCAAAGGTTTTTAGAGGGAGGCAGAGGGAAAGCAGAACAAAGAGACCAAGGGGAGAGAGTTGAAAAGTTCTCTACGTGCAGATCAGCACAATCCATTCCAATAAAGACCTGGAAACTGGTCAAGCGATGGTCTGTGGTGCCTCATCCTGGTTTTTGTCATCCTGGTTTTGCATCATCCCAGTTTTATGGTTGAAGGTCAGCAAGTCTCCCAGAGCTGGGTTGACTGAAGGTTGGAGTCTGTATCTTCTGAACTTAATTCCTAGGATTCTATATAAACATGCTGTTTATCTGCAAGCTACATATTAGTCAGAGTCAGCATTTACAGAAACAATGTCAAAAGAATGGTGGGTGGGTTACAATTTCCCACTGTTACAAACTGGCATTGTCATCTAATCCACCCTGAGGAGATCATTCCTAGACCGGGATGGGATGGGGAGGGTATTTATAAAGGCTACTTGGTTGAGATGGACACCCGACAGGTCCACTGGAGGATCTCCAGACACACTTCGGCCTTTCCCAGAAAGCAGGAGCTCTTTTCTCAAAGCTGTAACTAACTGTGTACTGGAGGATTGTAGGGGATGTTTTATTATTGATCAAGTCATTGTTATTTTTATATTACTGTTTTTATTAATCTCCCCTACTGATGAGTAGGGGGCCAAATAAGTATTTGTCTCCTCAAATATCCTATTTCTGGGAGGAGTGACCCTGGTGCTGTGTGAGGCAGTAAGAAAACAATAAAGACAAATTTGTAAGCAAAAAAAAAAAAAAGAATTTATAGGAGTTATATTAGACAAACTGGCAACATATGGCAGGAACAAGATCTCAAATTCCTCCCAAGAATAACAGTTTGTAGCTTCTTTTATGCATTTGGAATTAAGGAGGAACATAAGGAAGATTACAGGAGGGTGGGAGAGAGCAAGGCAGGGATTGGATTACGGGACAGTTAAGATTATGCTGTCTTGAGGGTGGTTACTCCTTTGAGGGGTATTATTTCTGGCATTTCAAAGTGTGTTGACCTAGATGCTGAGGAGCAATAGGCTGGCAGGACCACGCACCATGACCTGCCCAGGTAGGGCTCTACGAGTTACTACAGTACCGCTTTTTCGTCCACGAAGGAAAGAAGGAAGTCTGAACCCCTCAAACTGACTTCAGCAAACTCCCAAGCCAGTAACATGGAGTTCATTGGGAATGAAAAGAGAAAAAAAGTTCTTAAAGGAGGGAGAAAGTGAAAGGAACTGAATCCCTTCTGTGTTCAGGAAGGCTTTAGGGCTCCTACTGTCTTACTTAATTTCCACAATATTATGTCTGTTTCCATGACTTTCTCCTCTTGCAAAGTATGAGCTTCTTGAGGGTAGGACAGCCTTGTTTGTGTTTGTATGCTTTACTCCTCTCCTAGAATCTGTCCCAGAAGCTGATTAGCAAAGAAAATTACTAGCCCATTTCACAGATGAGGAAGCTACTGCTGAGGGAGGGGACCGCTGTCCAAGACTCAGCGCAAGTGCCCAAGTCAAGACTGTGTGCCAGACTCCTTGGTTCTGAACCATTTCTTCCCAGTTTCACACAACAGGTGGGTGAGTGGGAGAGGGAAGGGGAAGGCGTGAAGTAGTGTCTATCTTAATAGACACAAACCCACGAGATTTTAACATCTATTTATAGGCCTCAGATTGGCACACAAATGTGCTGTTTATTAACTGGGAGGAGACTGAGTGGGACTGGAAGGTATGGAGGAATCACATCTGGGACCCACTGCGATTTATCCATTCAGATCAGACAGTGCTCCTGCCTCTGCTGTGGCTGACCTCACAGAGGATGGAATGTGGCGGGGACACTGTTGCATCTTATGTCAACATGGAGTCATGGGATTAAATGTTAGAATAGGACCACAGATTTAGAGAACAATAGCTCAGAACCTTGACCATGGAGTCAAATTCTTGGCCAATGAAAGAACAGAGTGTAGACTGAGTAACATGGCATGTTCTAATTACGGCAGCTGAGTTAGCTTGAGAAAGCTTGGGGCACAGCCCTCAGCCTTTGGGCAGGCGAGCAGACAGAAGACACGGTTGTCTGCTCTGTGAAGACCTCTGGCAGGGGAATCCCAAACCACTCCCGTCTTCATCTAGCGGCCCCTTGTGAGAGTCACGCATTGGGGGGGGGGCGGTGACGGCGCCTGTCTGGAAAGCAGTTTCAGTCCTCCCTGCCCTCCGGGAGATCTGTGTGGAGGGAGGGAATAAACAAGTAAATCACAGCAATAAAAGTGGTAAAAGTCGGATTAGAGGTGCACCCAGAGGCAGGAGCCAAGGAGGGACGTCCTAACTGTGCCGATTATGTTTCCAATTCATTTGACCAAAGACTTCCTTTGCTCTGTAGCTCCTTTCCTGATCTCTCCAACTGTATTTGCTCCCTCTGATCTTCAGTGAAGTGCCCACCAGGCGCCTGGCACTAGCTCAGAAAACTTCTTAGAGTAAACCAAATTCATCACCTGTCCCCCCCCAATATTCTCAAAGCATATCACCCCTTAGCCTGCCTTTTGAGCATAATCTTAGCTCCTGTGATGGGGTCAGACAGGGTAGCACAGAGGTGAGAGCGTCGGACCGGGACCAGAGTCTTCGCCCCTACTTTGCCATTTGTTCTCTGTGACTTCAGGGGATTTTCTTTTCTTATTTTTAAGTATATTTTATTGATTATGCTACTACAGTTTTCCCAATTTTTCCACCTTTATTCCCACTTCACCCTGCACCGCCCAACCCTCCAGCATTCCTCCACCCCTTAGTCCATGTCCATGGGTTGTACATATAAGTTCTTTGAGTTCTGTTTCCTAAACCATTTTTGACCTCTCCCCATCTATTTTATGCCTAATTATGCTTCTTATTCCCTGTACATTTCCCCCCATTCCTCCCTTCCCCCTCCCCACTGAAAATCCTCCATGTGATCTCCATTTCTCTGATTCTGTTTCTGTTCCGGTTGTTTGCTTAGTTCTTGTTTTCATTGTTTTTTTTTTTTTTTTTAGGTTCATTTGTGGATAGTTGTGAGTTTGTTGTCATTTTACTGTTCATATTTTTTATCTTCTTTTTCTTAGATAAGTCCCTTTAACATTTCATATAATAAGAGCTTGGTGATGATGAACTCCTTTAACCTGACCTTATCTGGGAAGCACTTTATCTGCCCTTCCATTCTAAATGAAAGCTTTGCTGGATACAGTAATCTTGGATGTAGGTCCTTGCTTTTCATGACTTGGAATACTTCTTTCCAGCCCCTTCTTGCCTGCAAGGTTTGTTTTGAGAAATCAGCTGATAGTCTTATGGGAACTCCTTTGTAGGTAACTGTGTCCTTTTCTCTTGCTGCTTTGAAGATTCTCTCCTTATCTTTAATCTTGGGTAATTTAATGATTATGTGCCTTGGTGTGTTCCTCTTTGGGTCCAACTTCTTTGGGACTCACTATGCTTCCTGGTCTTCCTGGAAGTGTATTTCCTTCACCAGATTGGGGAAGTTTTCCTTAGTTATTTGTTCAAATAAGTTTTCAATTTCTTGCTGTTTTTCTTCTCCTTCTGACACCCCTGTAATTCAGATATTGGAATGTTTAAAGTTGTCCCAGAAGTTCCTCAGCCTCCCTTCATTTTTTGGAATACTTGTTTCTTCATTCTGTTCCAGTTGGATGTTTATTTCTTCCTTTTGTTCCAAATCGTTGCTTTGACTCCTGATTTCCTTCCTGTCACTGTTGGTTCCCTGAATATTTTGCTTTATTTCATTTTGGGTATCTTTCATTTTTTTGACCAAGCTCAATCAGTTCTGTGAGCATTTTGATTACCAGGGCTTTGAACTCTCCATCAGACAGGTTGGCTCTCTCATCGTTTAGCCCTCTTTCTGAGGTTTTGCTCTCTTCTTTCATTTTGGCCATATTTCTTTGTCGCGGCACACCTAATAAGTTGTAAGGGGGCGGGCCTTTGGTATTCACCTGGGCGGGGCAACCCTCTGTGCTGCGCTGGGCGCTGCCTGTGGGGGCGGGGCCAGAGGGAACAGTGCAGCTCGCCTGCTCGACTCTAGCCCACTTTCCAACGAACCCTCGTGTGAGACCGGGAGTTCCTCCCACCGCGGCAACTGCTGTAGCCCACAGTCAGCTCTGAGTCCCAGTTTCCCATTCTGCCAGCCCCACCCGTGGGGTCCTCCACTTTGCCGTGGCTTCTCTCCGTCTGCTGTCTTACCAGTCTGTTTGGGCTAGTTGGCTGTTTCTTTAACTCCTTGGTTGTCCGAGTTCCACGCAGGTTGATTTTCTGGCACTTCTGGTTGTTTACTGATTTTAGATTGGTTGTTACCCTCCTTTTGGTTGTGCGAGGAGGCAAAGGATTTCTGCCTACGCCTCCATCTTGGCCAGAACTCGGGATTTCCTCAATAGTTTCTAAATTCCCAGGTAATGCGGAGAACCTAAATTCCTCTTGTGTTTTCCAGAGTCTACCAACAGAGGGCGGTCCAGAGACTCCTAAGGGGTTTCCCTTCTTGTTCTTTGCCTTGAACCTCACCATCCCCCACCTCCATCAGGCCCCCAGGGTGACCCCTCCATGGTGAGACAGGCACCAGAGTTGAGGTGAGGCAGCCTCCAGGGCCCTCAGGAAAAGCCCGGCTCGGGCTCCCTGGCCCAGTGGTGCACACATTCATTATCTGTTCTTTCTTTTACTGACTCCCGCGTTCCTCCCAGGAGCCAGTCCGTGCTCTAGAGCTGTGGGCACAGCACTAAGTCACAGAGAGCAGGGCCGTAGCTAACCGGATGCCATGTCCTGAGGAGTGCTGTGAGGAAAAACTGGCAGAGGGAGGAAGAAATGATGGTCCCTGTGGGAACCATTATTTTAAATGGGAAAGTCAGGGAGAGCCTCTGGGGAGATGACAGGCAGAGAGCACACTGAACCAAACGAGGCAGTGAGCCATCCAGGAGAAGAGGAAGCCA
This sequence comes from Desmodus rotundus, assembly GCF_022682495.2. Lineage (NCBI taxonomy): Eukaryota > Metazoa > Chordata > Mammalia > Chiroptera > Phyllostomidae > Desmodus > Desmodus rotundus. The sequence goes on along the minus strand of NC_071397.1, from coordinate 872,830 downwards.
GCCTGATTCCAGGAAAGCCCCACACTGGGGGTAGGTGGTGCCTTAACCCCCTGAACCGGCGTCTGCCCAGCAGAGGGCTGGTCACTGAGACAGAATGCCACCTGCGCATGTGTTCGTGCTGGCTGACCGCGGCACCCTGGCGAGGTCAGTGCCACTCACTCTCAGGCTGGGCACCTGGTCTCACCGGCAGCGTTCCGTGTGTCCTCGTCCCGTCTGCACAGGGGCAGGAGAAGCTCCCGGCCCTTGAGGGGTCCTCAGCCAGAGGATTTGTACAGGGTAGAAGAAGGAGAGAGATGGGGCCCACGCCGTCCCTCCCTGGAAGCTTCGAGGGCCACACCTGCCAGGATGCCCTCCTGGCACAGGTCCATCCAGCTTCTGAAAACACATTCAGACTTCATCCTGGTATCCCTCTCACCCTCCCCTGCTCAGTCCTCTGCATTGGGGAGGGAGCCAAGTCCTTAACTCTGGGTGACCAGTAACAGCACAAAGCATTAATAGCCCAGTGGGGGGAATGACTAACTGGTGAGCGTAATGAGCAGATGATGCGCACTGGTTTCCTGCGCGAGGTCCATGGAACAGGGAAGGGGAAAAATATTATTGTTACTCCGAGGGCTAATCACAGCCTCTGTATTCGCCTCCTCACAAGACAAGAGGGCTGGTGGCCATATCAGATGTGACTTAAACATCTGAGCCGTGAAATCTTGGGCCCAGGAAGCATGACCATCACTCAGCTGATTCCCTGCTGCTTTTGCAGAAAGGGTTGGGGGTGGGGGGGTGGGCAATGGGAAGCCTGGTGGGCACAGCCCCCATCTCCCCTCCCCATTCTTCCTCTTCAGGGTTCACTGTCTGAAGATGTCCCCAGTCCTCACTCCTGTGTCCCAGTTGCGGTGCCCTGGGTCCCTTGGAGGGAGCCAGTGGGGCTGTAAGAGGCTTAGGGCAGGGCACAGGAAGAGCGACGATGGAGGCCAAGCAGGCCAAGTTCCAGGAGGCCAGTCCGAGAGGACAGAGTGAGGGGCTGGGAGCAGAGTGGGGGAGGAAGAGGGGAGAGCTGAGTAGAGGCCACACCGGAGCAGTGGCTCTCAGCTGGGGCGACACATGACGCTGGGTGGGATTCCCTAACATCTCCCGGGACCCTTGGAAGTACACAGCACTGTCCCCCTGCCCCCAGCACTGAGGGAAATTTAGGACTTCTTCTTGGCCACGTGAACTGTGCTGCTTGTTAATGGATGTGTGTTCACTGCAGAGATAAGAGCATTTCATGGAGAGAAGAGGGGATGTCGCCCATGAGCAATGAGGGTGGGACAGAGGGCCTACGAGGAGCATGGGTGAGTGGTTTTCTGTCAGAGCCAAGTTCAGGCGTCTGCTGCCCCACCCACCCCCCTGGATGAGTGCTCCTGGAGGCATTGGCCACGGTGTGCCCCACCTTGCACCTACAGTGGGCCTTGCATGATGAGGTTGGAGGGACTAGGGTGAAGAAACCACAGGAAGATGCGTTCCAGAAAAAGATGGAAAGGGAAGGGTGGCCTAGACATGTCCATTCATTCTTTTGTTTCAAAAAAATCGCCAAGTGCCTTCTGCGTCTACGTGCTTGGAGCTCAGAGAACAGCCACGCACTTTTCCCGCTGCCACGGACCCCACAGTCCACTGTGAGGCTGTGTGGGGTCTGCACAGGTAATGTGCTAGAGTCTGTTTGAGAAGAGAGGGCAGAGAGTCGAGCCAGACTGGACATCAGTTCTGCCCTTGGCCATCTGCACAGGGAAGAACCACAGGGCAGGCAGAGAGGGGGAGACTAAAGCAGGTGAGTTTAGTCAGTCATATGGGCACGCCTGGGCTACGGAGGGTCCGCCCAGCACAGACCCAGTAGGAAACCCTGCACACAAGGGAATCCTCTCCTGGCTCTTGGTCCCAACAGGGACCAGGTGGAAAGTGTGGATGACTCAGGTCACCCCCACTATGACTGGGAGTGGACCAGGAGTGTCAGCTTCCAGGTGACGGAGGAAACAGTGACTGCAGGGGAGCTGAGTCCTCCGCTAGCGCGCTGTCACGGGAAGCAGAGGTGGACAACTGCCTTTGCTGGTGCGGGGCAGAGAGGACTGGAGAGGGGAGGGGATGGACCCACAGGTCCCGGGGCCCAGAGCAGCTCTGGTGGCCTCTCCAGTTCTCCCCACCATGAAATAAGCTCCTCTTTCAGCCTTACTCTCTTCTTATTTTTGTCACTCCCTTTTCTTCTGTCTTAGGCCTAAGCTGTGGGTCTGCCAAGGACGCCGTATGAAATGCTTATTCTAGAACTTCTGTCCGGGCTTCCAGCCCCTGGACGGAATGCGGAGAAGAAAAGCCTGAATGGAGACAGCACATGATGTTGACTTTTTCACTTAACCTGCGAGCCTTTGATGACATGCAAGGAATTTTGCACACGATCTCACAGAGTCTGAGAATCTCCGAAGTGTATCTGTGGACTGCTCACTAATTTCCAGCCTAGTGTCAGCGTGCAGGGGGATGGGACCTACATGGGCCTTGGAGTCTCACAGGCTTGGTTTTGAGTCCTTTCCAAACTCTTTTGCTTGTTTCCAGCTGGTTTGGGCAAATAATTTAAACTCAGTTTCCTCATCTACGAAAAGGGGGAGAAAAACACCCCACAGGGCAGTTGTGAGGGTCAAACCCCTGGGCACCCGTGCAGCACCTGGGGCGACATCTGGCCCACAGTGGAAATCAGGACATGGTGGTTCTCTCCTCCCACCTCTCTCTGACCAGGCTGCCCCCACTCAGAGCCCTCAGCACCACCCCCCCCCCCAGCCTGGGGGCTACCTACAGCCACCTCACCCAGTCTGTGACCACCTACAGTGCTGGGCTCAGCCTTCCCACCCCTCCACCCACTGTTCCTCTGTACAGGCTTCCCACACCAACGCAAACTAGCGCTCCTTCCAGATACGCCTTCAGCACCATCAGACCAAGCAACAGCTGCCTGCTCCCTGCCCTTCTCTTCACTCCTCAATACCCCGGGAAAGACCTGCCCCCTCTGCGTTCTGAGTTCAGAGGGGCTAATGCTGAGCACCAGGGACACAGCCGAGTGCAGCACCCAGAGCAGGTGGCTGATGGGGCGGAAAGAGGTGGGCAGAGGAAACGGGAGGACAGCGTGGGAGGAGGAATGTGGCTGCACACCAGCTGTGGGGGTGGCTGGAGATCTGGCAAGAGGCCCACAGAGACTGCCTCCTCCAGCGCTGGCTGTCCTGGCCCAGGTCTGACCATGCTGGGAGGAGCGGGAGGAAGAGAACAAGGCAAACGCCGACACCTGTTTGTGCTAGAAAGGAACACCTTGTAGGCCCCACTGTTCCCGTCTCCCCATCCAAAGACTTCTTGCCTGTCTCTTCTCTTGGGTACTCCCCTCCCTACTCCCATGCCCCACCCTTCTCTGCCTGGAGACACCCAGTGGGGTCCGACACCCAGACGTGGCCAGGAGGGGCACAATGCAGCTGACTAGGAAGGAGCAATGTCATTTTTCAACAGCATCCATGTGCAGCATAGGGGACAGAGGAGACTGGGCTGGCTCAGCTGGACAGAGACCGTGGACAGAGCCTAGGGCTGTGGGCTGAACTTCCCCAGGGTGAAGGACACAGCCTGGACACTGCGGCTCCATTGCTGAATGTCTGCGCCCATTGTCCCATTTAATCTTTCCAATACTTTTCCTTTTGATATTCACAAAACCCTGAAAGGCAGGCGTGACCTAAAATATCCTCATTTGACGGACTAGGCCATTGACAGAAAGGTTTGGTGAGTTGCCCATAGCTGAGACTCTTTTTTTACAGAATTATGTTGTTGTTGTTCAAGTACAGTTGTCTGCATTTTCCCCCCATCACTTCCCCCACCCCAGCCAAACCCACCTCCCTCCCCTGCTCCCACCCCCCGACCTTGGTTGTGTCCATGTGTCTTTTACAGTCGTTCCTGAAAACCCTTCCTCCCATTGTCCCCTCTCCCTCCCCTCTGGCTGTTGTTAGATTGTTCTTAATCTCAATGTCTCTGGTTATATTTTGTTTGCTTTTTTCTTTTGTTGATTAGGTTCCTGTTAAAGGTGAGATCATATGGCATTTGTCCCTCACCGCCTGGCTTATTTCACTTAGCATAATGCTCTCCAGTTCCATTCATGCTGTCGCAAAGGGAAGGAGCTCCTTCTTTCTCTCTGCTGCGTAGAATTCCATTGTGTAAATGTACCATAGTTTTTTGATCCTCTCATTTACTGATGGGCTCTTAGGCTGTTTCCAGCACTTGGCTGTTGTAGATAACGCCGCTATAAACACCCACAGCTGAGACTTGAGCCAGGTCATCTGATTATAAAGCCAGTCCACCCCTGCCACCCCCCCAGTCCCGGTCAATCCTTTTTAGAGGAAGCTGTCCTCTGGTGTAGCCCCTTGGGGCTTCCCTCCTGCTCCCATCAAGTGCCAGACTAGATGGAGCCCCTTGCTGCATGTGGCTCTTCACAGTCTAACTGATGTACATTAGGTAGAATTAAAAGTTCCGTTCTTTTGGTTGGTTATACTAAATCCATTCTAAGTGCTCAGTAGCCACAGGAGGCTAGCAGCTTCCAGCCAGACAGAGAGCATTTCCATCATCACAGGAGGTCCTAGGGCGGCGTGGGACTAGAGGGAGAGTCAGGCAGGAGACTGAGGATGGGAGACCAGGTGGGCTCCAGGCAGCCTTGTAAGGAGACGGGGAGTATGGAAGCAGGGTCTGGGCGAGGGCAGCAGGGAGAGGTCCAGTGGGTGTAGGGGAGCAGCAGAGAGCTGCTGCACCTGAATCTCAGGCACCTCCCTCCGATACTGATACTCTTGCAAGCAATACCAGTGAGCAATTAAGTAGCTGGGGTGGGGCCAAGGCCAAAGCAAGAGGGAGGGGACGCCAGGGGGAAGGAACCGCCCCTTTCAGCTGATCCTTGGAGGTCAGTCAGTCCTGCCTTTCTGCTCCAGGTTCCCAGGCCTCTGTCGGCCCTCTGTCACCCTCTGAAGACTGGAGCTGGCAGCTTCCTGTTTGCTCACCCAGACCCAGGAGCCAGCTAATGGGAGTCAGGGCTACCACCTTCCCAATTAGTCTTATTAGGCTCTGGCTCACCCGTGGCAGTCATGTCACCAGCTGTGGGGGAGGGGCAGTGAGTGGCTTGTGAGTGACTGAGGCCCAGCTATGACAGAGGTACCCAGCCCAGGCCTCTGCCCAGGATGAGGCCCTGATACCCAACACCCCTCATGCTGTCCCCGGAGGCTCCAGAAGGGAGAGGTCAAGGAGCTGGGTTTGGAAGGCAGATTCCCAGTTTCTAAGGAGAAAAGGCTCGCCCACTGATGGAACATTGATAAGTGTGTGGCAGGCACAGTCCCCGGGCAGTGAGGACAGGTGGCACAGGGGTGGGGTTCAGACTCTTGTATTTGGAGGAGAGTGGTGGATCCCCAGGGGCTGTGGATGGGAACATGGTTAACCAGGCAGTTGTGGAGGGTGGGGTGGGTGCAGAGCAGAGAACCGGTGAGGAGGGGAAGTTGAGATGCTGGTCCAGAGGATGTGGGGTTGGATAGGCCAACATGGGGAAGGCAGGCAGCAGACTGAGGGAGCCAGGTGACTGGACCCGCGGCGAGAGTAGCCTCCCCAGAGTGGGCAGCCACTGTTGGGGCAGAGCGCCAGGTTCTGGGTTAGGCAATGAGGACCAGGGGCAGACCTATCAGGGCCGTGGCCACCGGCACCTCACACAGCAGCCGCCTCTGCTGCTGAGTGGGCAGATACCCCAACCGATTACTTCAGCTCCTCCTGCCACACCAACTTCCCCTGGGCCCTGCCCTCTTGTCCCCTCCCTCCCCACAGTGACTCCTGCCCAGAGAATGTCCAGCCTTGCCATAAAGGCCCGGGTGTCCACCAGCTGCCGGCAGTCTGAAGGCCATGAAGTCCAGGATGGGCTCCTCACAGGCACCCTGGACGGGGCGCGTGGGAGGGCAAGGGGTGATGGCCCTGCTGCTGGCTGGCCTCCTCCTGCCAGGTAGGAGGCAGGGAGGGTGGCCTGGGATCGAGGGTGGATGGGAAGGAGGGTGTGGACCCCAGGTGAGGGAAGGCTGGGGGGATTGCGCTGGGGGACACCTGGGGCGCACTATGCCTGGGGGGAGGTGCACTGCAGTCTGACACTGGGAGCTGGGGGCCGCCTCTTACTGCCTTGCGGCCTGGGCCAGGGACTTAGACTCCCTGAGCTTCAGTTTCTGAAACTGCAGAATGCAGGTAATGATAACACCTGGCCTCACTCTCTCTGTGAGTCTCAAATAAGGTATGTGACGGTGCTTTGGAAGTTCTAGAGGGCGATATGAAAATTTTGTTGCTGAGTTCTAGAAGGTGAAGACTGGATATTGAAGTCACGATAACTACCCTTGTAGTTATGAGCTCCTTTATGTGCCAGATAACATTTTCTAGCACTTTCAACCTTCCGAGGAACCACATGAGATTTATTATTCTGCCCGCGAAGATCCTGACGCTCGAGCGCAGATCCACAGTAAAGCCATACGCAAACCCCAGGAAGGGGCATTGGCTGGACACTCGTGGTGACCTTGTATGGCCCCTGGGGGGGGACAGGTTGCGCAGCATTGGGGGAGCAGAGGAGGACAGTTGACCGGGGCTACTGGGAGAGCTGGGGTTTGGTGAGGAGGGGTGCAGAGAACTTTTTATTGAAGAGGGAGCGAAGCCATCACAGATGGTGAGACCTGGCTGTTGGTAGCAGGCTTGGGTAGCGATGGCAGCAACACATCCCAATGTGTCATGCTTTGTTTTCAAGCCAGGTCACATCCATGGTCACACTCAGTGCTCACAGTGACGCCATGAGGGAGGGCAGACCCAGCTTCTCCAAATGTGCAAACAGAACCTCAGCGAGCTCTGTGCACACACCCCTTGGGACTGGAAGGGGGGGAGAGGCAGTGGAGGGTGGAGGGTGAGTCAGAAAGAGCTGGTTCTGCATCAGGAGGGAGGCGAAGGCAGGAGCAGCCCAAGGGGAGGCAGCTGCTCACCTGACGGCTGGGCAAGGGGAGCAGGTCTGGGAGGGAGAAGCTGATGCCAGTCAGGACCCTCCCAGGAGGTTCCATCCAGTGTCCCTGTGCTGGGCCAGGAGAGCAGGGTTGCTGAGGGGGAGGTGTCCCATTGGGCAGTGCAAATGGGGGCTGAAGCAACAGTGGGTGCCCCCGCATCCTGACCCCCACCCAGCTTTTCTGCAGTTTCCATCCTTCATCTAAGCCTGGCCTCTCACAAAGAAGCTGCTGACCATAGTCCTAAGTGCCCTGCCCTCCACTTAAGTCCCTCGGCAACCGGCCTTCTCTTTCCCGTGTTGATTTGCCTGTGTCTTCCCGGCCCATCTGGTCCCGGGATCTCGCATGGGGTTCCCTCACTGGTGATCTACGCCCACCTCCGGTCTCAGTCTCCTCTCCCGGCCCCGCTGTCCTGGGGCCAGTCCTCTAGGCTATTTGTCTTACAGCACGAATAGCCTTCAGGACCGCTTTGCAGTCTCCTTTCCTTTTCTGGCAGATATTCAGCCCCTCCCCTCCCCCTCCTAGAATAATGGAACTGTCCTTATTCTATCGTCTCACTTTCTTTTAGAGACAACAGCCTCTCCCTCCCTTTCCTGCTCCAGACTCTCCCTAGCCTGGGAGAGTGTGGGGCAGAAAAGGGGAAATCTAAGGAGAAATCAGAGTGACAGGTGACAGAGATGGGCACGAAAGGTGAGGGAGAAAGCCAAGTCTCCCAGGTCCTTACTAACCATGACTTTCCTCACCAGGGACCTTGGCTAAGAGCATTGGGACTTTCTCAGACCTCTGTAAGGACCCCACGCGTATCACCTCTCCCAATGACCCCTGTCTCGTTGGGAAGGGTGGCTCCAGCAGCTTCATTTCCAGTTCTGGTGGCTCCAGTGGTTCCAGTGGCACCAGCGGTGGCTCCAGCAGTGGCTCCAGTGGTTCCAGTGGCTCTAGCGTCTCCAGTGGCTCAAGTGGCTCCAGCAGTGGCTCCAGTGGCTCCAGTGGCTCAAGTGGCTTCAGCAGTGGCTCCAGCAGTGGCTCCAGTGGATCCAGTGTTGTCCAGAGTGGTTCTTCAGGATCTTTATTTAAGCCAGGAACAGGGTATTCCCAGGACAGCTACTCCTCTGGGTCTGGCTCTAGTCTACACAGTGGCTCCAGCTCCTCCCAGTCGGGCAGCAGCTTCCAGTCGGGGTCTGGACCAGCTGTACCAACCAACGGTGGTTCTTCCCACTTCGTGATAAACTCTTCTCAGTCCAGAGGAGGCTCAAGCTCCTCTGTTTCCCAAGCTTCCTGGGTGTCCAGCAGTGGTGGCCAAAGGGTCAACTCTAACTTACACCCCTGTAGTTCGGATGTCCCCGACTCTCCCTGCAGTGGGGGGCCTGTCGTCTCACACTCTGGCTCCTACATCTCCAGCTCTCACTCCGTGTCAGGGGGTCAAAGGCCGGTGGTGGTGGTGGTGGAGCAGCACGGCTCTGGTGGCCCTGGCGTGGTTCAGGGTGCCCCCTGTAGCAACGGTGGCCTTTCGGGCAAACCCTGTCCCCCCATCACCTCTGTAGATGGACAGTATGGCAGCTACGAAGTGGTGGGTGACTCCTCCAGCAGTTATCTGGCCCCAGGCATGACTTACAGTGGGGGCAAAATCTACCCCGTGGGATACTTCACCAAAGATAACCCTGTCAGAGGCTCCCCAGGGGTGCCCTCCTTTGCAGCCGGGTCCCCCATCTCTGAGGGCAAATACTTCTCCGGCAATCCCATCATCCCCAGCCACAGCTCCTCCAGCGCCAGCATCGCTTCCTCCGCCATCGTGTTCCAGCCAGTGGGCTCGGGTGGGGTCCAGCCCTGTGCAGTAGGTTCCTCAGGCTCCAGGGGGCCCTGCTCCCTCTCCGGTTCTGGAGTCCACAGCAGCGCCAGTGTCTCTGGCAGTTCTGAGTCACGCTACCATCCCTGCGGCAGTGTTTCCCAGGGGCCCTGTTCCCCACCTGGCACGGGCTCCATCAGCCACAGCTCCACCTCCCAGTCCAGCAGCAAAGTCATCCTTCAGCCCTGTGGCAGCAAGTCCAGCTCTGCTGGCAACCCTTGCATTTCTGTCTCCTCCTCAGTGTCGAGTGGGGGTCGCGACGGCTCTCCCCAGCCTGATCCCTCAGTTGTTGCCCAGCCCTGCGGCAGCTCTGGGAAGATGCCCTGCCGCTCCATCCGGGACATCCTGGCCCAGGTGAAGCCCCTGGGGCCCCAGCTAGCTGACCCTAAAGTCTTCCTGCCCCAGGGACAGTTACACGGCAGTTCGTAAGTCACTTTTGCGGCATGCGTGTGTGGTGCGTGCACGCACGCACATGCACACACACACACACAGGGAGACGTTCCCCAGAGAGCTGCTTGGCTTCCTCCACTGCCCGGTGTGGCACACTCCCCGTTATCACGTCTTCTTTCTTCATCTCCCCAGACTGCGGGCGTCAAATCCCTTCCCTTGTTCTCCTCAGCTGCGTAGATCCCAGCCTCCTTCAGCAACCCCCTGCCCCGTGTCCACTCCCTACCTTTTCTCTGCCATTTCTCTGAGACGTGGCAGTCCATTGGCTAATCTTGCCCATCCAGACTGTCGCCTGGGAAACCCTGAAGTGACCCCGAGTAACTCTAGTGCCCAGGCAAGTCATCTTCTCTCTCTCCCTTTGATGGATAAAGCACTGTCCAAACCACTGAAAATAATTACCACTTTTCACTGACCTCTCTTTGCCCTCTGGTCAACCAACCTGCTGTGAGTTCTCACCCCCACCCCCATTCCACTCCCGCCCTCCATTTTCGAGCTCCCCACACGCTCTGTGAATTCCAACACTCCCCCTGGCCTCTCCAGGTCTCCATCTCGATCCCTGTCCTGGCTGCCACTTCCCTCGTTTTTAGATGTTGCCCTGTGTAAGGGAGGCACAGGGCCTGAGGAGACCCAAGCAGTCTCCTTGCTGTTTAGATCCTGGACAGATGTCTCAATAAACTGTGTGAACTAGAAGTTGACTTTTTGCTTCCTTGGAGTCCTGGGTCCTCTTATGACCTCGATGGTGCTCTCCTATGCCTCTAGAGGTCCCGTGTGCCCCATGTTCATTCATAAGGTCCTCCCACAAAGGAGGACAATAGTGAATATTTGTTGTACTGAAAGCAGAGGTCGCCTGGTCTCGCAGGTCCTCTTCCCACATCTCTCCTCTGTCATTGCTCCAGGAAGTCCATTCTCTCCTCACGCCCCACTCACCTGGTTCCTCCCATTCCCCCCTACCCGAGCTCCATCTCCTCTGCCATTAGTTTGCCTCCCCTTCTAGATTCCATCCCTCCGGGAGCCGCGAGCATGGATTTCCTGGGTTTCTGGGACAGCTGGAACCTTGGGAAGGTTAGGAGATGACAAGACAGACGGGATTCCTGGTGACTAAGTGGGAGTCCAGGCAGGTGTTGCTCTGGGAGGTGGGGGAGGAGGGAGTACAAGACAGCGAGGATGACAGCATGACAGGTGTGCAGCCAAGCACGGTGACTCACCGGCCTGCGTGAAAGTGTCCCAGCCAGTGGGACAGCAGAGCCAACAGTGCCCCTCACTTCTACATTCTTGCTGCCTCTGCTGTGGTTCCAGAGTGACAGCTGTGGGAGGGGAGAGAACAGCGCACTGCAGTGGAGGAGGGAGGTTGCCTCCCTGGAAGGGGAGAGAAAGTGGGGACATGTGACCATGTCCTGGAGAAAGGCCAGGGACAAGGAAGCCCAGGAAGCTCTCATATCCCAAGGAGGGGAGAGGGAGTGTGCTTGTGGGCATAGGAAGAGCCTCCCCACAAGGCACAGGCCACCTCTTACTCTGCTTGCTTGCAAAGGAATTTACCCTACCCTAAAATATAGCCATTCCCTCCTCCTGGGATGGTGTCAGCTGGTCCAGAACTTAGGACTCTTGTTGAAATTCCCAGTCCCAAACCAGCAGAAATGTGTTGCATTGATCAGAGTTGATCTGGGGCACCTGAGCGAACCTGCAGGGTTGGGTGAAGGTGAGGGAGGCTCCAGAACAGTCCTGTTTCTGTTGTCACTGTGGACTCACCCTCAGCACCTGGTCCCTGGACTGCCGTCAGTGACAGGAATCCAGGCCCCCGAGGCTGCGGGTGGCAATTGCAGGAGGGGTACAGCCTCTGGTGCCGGGGTTCCTCTAGTCTCTGGTTTGGTCCAGGTCAAAAGCAGTTGCAAAACTGGTGGATATCATCCCGAGAGGCTGCTGCCCTCGGCCCACTGGCCGGTTCTGGAGAGAAGTTCTTCGCTCTTCTGGTAACTGGCCAGCAGGAGCTGGGGTGAGGACAGAATGATAAAATTCAGCAGTAAAATTTAGACTCCATGCAACCAGGAAAGTCTGCTCTAGGTGTGTCATGGAAGCCACCGAGAGAATAAAGGCATTTAAACTCTTTCTGTTGTAAAGGTTTCAAATGTATTTAAGAAGAGACAAATAGTTAAACAATCCTTATGCTCCCATCACCCAGCCTTAACAATGGCCATTTGGGAATAGCATTAAATCACCCTGCTCTACCGTTAGAGGAGAGAATGATCCCAAAGAGAAAGAGAAGGGAAGCAAGTGCTTCTGCTGTGAGACGGCAATGAAGAGGCTGAGACCTCAAGGGGAAGGGCCTGGTGTGCTTGGTGCATGGGGCCAGGGAAGGGTAGAGCTGGCCACCAGTGATGAGCTGTGAGTCAGGACAAGTGGGTCAGGAAGGGGCAGGGGCCTGGAGAAGAGGAGCCAGGTGGGAACACCCAGCTTCCCTGGGACATTCAGGCGGCACCTGTTGACACAGGCTGCATTAGGAATGAGGAATGGGGTGTGGAGATTTATTTTCTCCACAACCAGGGGCCAGTCTGTTTCTGTGGCCCCCACCCCACTACTAAGATAAAGGGCTGGCTGTCTCAGGGCCGAGGCAGATGCTAGATCTGAGCACGATGCAGGGCTGTGGTGGGTGCCAGGCTCTGCTGGGACTGCTCCTGATAGGCCTTCACCTCTCAGGTACATAGGCTGGGCCCAGCACTCAAGGAGGAGGGTCGTGGGTGCCTGGGAAACTGGAATTAAGGGCATGGTCAGGGCAACATGGGGGACACTTGGGTGACTTGGGTCCCTGTGGGAAGTAAGAGTTGGCTTTGGTGAACTGAACACATTCAAAGTCAAGGGAATTGAGGAGTCAGGGGAGGAGGCTGTGGGTCACTGGCTGTCTCCTCTTCCTTTTCCCCAAGGTCCTTCTGTCAGGAGCATCAGTGTAGTGGAGGAGAAAGTTCCCCAAGACTTGGGCACCAAATTGCTTCTGCTTGGACAACCTTCCTTGACCAGGCCCTCCAACCCCAAACATCATCACACCAAACCAGATCCCAGGGGGCTAATGATTTAGCAAGGGTTCTTCTGAAGCCCAATACTATTCCATTAGATGAGTCCCAACCAGGAGGTCCTGAGGTTCAGAGGTGGCCCCCACCTGGCTGCTGCCCTCCATGGATTCCTGGCCCTCTGAGAATCCTTATCCGATTCTGGCTGCTGTGGAGGACCGCCTGGGGAAGTGCTGCCCAAAGAACCCTCTTTCCCTTCCAATGCGGCTATCCTCCCTCTGGGGGACAGTCCTTTGCCTGTGGGGTCCTTGGAACGCTCTGCAGCACCCTCACCTGTGGCTTTACTCCTCCACCAGGACTCCGATTCTAGATGGCCACCCCGTTCTAATGTGCTGGGAGCCCAGGGAGAAATCCCTGGCCAATGCCCACCCTGGTCTCTCATCAACAGGATTCAACAGCCACTTCTGCCAGGCCACCCCTGGGGGACGCTGACTCCCACTGTGTCCTGGGGAGGTGCAGGTCCTAGAACTGGATGGGGAACCAAGCCCATGCCTCACCCTGTGGGAATCTGGGGTATCAATAATCAATACCCAAGTACCAACTGGGGAAATACTGATTGGTATCGGGTACTAGCTGGGGGAATATTAATCAGGATCTAGGTACCAGCTGGGGGAATATTCATCTACACCCAGGCATTCATAATCCATTTTCTCCCAGAGTTCACCATCCTCCTGGCTCTTTGGGGAAAATCCCAGCTGGCTTCCCCAATTCTCAAAACCCTGGGTGGCTGTGGAGTGAGGAGAATGGCAGCAGCAAGCCGCGGGGTGGAAGTCAGCAAGGGGGCCCTGCTCCCTCGCCTTGCAGTACGATCTAAGTCAAGAGTCAGTCAGTGGGTTTCCACACCTCCTCCACTCTTCGCAGGCCCCGCACCCCCATGCGGACCACCAACAAAACACAAGCAGTTATTGAATCTGCTCCTTCGCGGTGTCTTTGCTTCTGGGTGCACACTGAAGTGAGTTTTGTCCATTCCCACTTTCCAGCCATCAACAAGTCTCTCTAGGGACCTCCAGACACTTTGTTGCTATTCTCATCTTCTGCAAAAGATCAAAGCCCAGGTATTTGGGGGTCGAGCCTCATGGTCTCACCTGGCCAGGTGGGAGAGCTGGTTCCAGAATTGTCCTGGAATCTGACAAGGGGAGGAGGGGCAGCAGGAGTAATTGAGATGGCACCTCTGGCAGGAGGGAAGGTGAGGTCCACGAAGTTGGTACCAGGGCCAAGTGGGGTTGAGCACCCTTTGAAACAGCATCAGAGAATGTCATTTTGTCTATGCTTGTCTTTCCTTCCCCAGGAAGTCAAGCTTTCTGGAAGCCAAGGGTGCCTTGACCTCCTCCCTTACATCGTGCCTAGAGAACCACAGACTTTGGACATTTGCTGGGTTAGCAGCAGACCTCAGGGCAGGAAGAAGGAAAGGGGGAGGAAAGCCTTTGAGCCGACAGCCCTACCTGTGGTACATGTGATGCTTTTATTCCCAAGTGTGACTTTTTGTCACACTGCTGCCTCTGTCCTCCCTTTGGTTTTCCCAGGAGCTCATCATTATTGCACAGGTGTTGGGGTAAAGTGGGGAGGGTCACTCTAAGAAAGCTCCGAGGGAGGTTAGCAGGAGCCAGCTGGGGGTGACCAGCCTCCAGAATGCCAGGTGTTTGGTGCCATGCATGTGCTTCACTGAAGTGGTCCAGGTGTGTGCACACCTGGCAATTGCTACAGGTTCTGAAAATAGAGCAGGTTGTGGGGGAGGAAGTAGAAAGAAGATAAACACCAGAATTGGAGGGTGGGGAGCTGCCCGACTGAGTGCGAGGTGGGTGTTCTCAAGGAAAAGTCTCCTGTCCCAGTGTCTGCCACTGGGACACCTTCCCTTCAGCCACCACTCTTGCTGCACTCCTCCCCCAATCCTTGCTTGGAGGAGGGAAATACAGGAAAAAGTGAAGGCTATGAAAAGTGAAATAAAGGAAAACGTACAGGGAACCAACAGTGAAGGGAAGGAAACTGGGACTCAAATCAATGTTTTGGAGCGGAAGGAAGAAATAAACATTCAACCAGAACAGAATGAAGAAACAAGAATTCAAAAAAATGAAGAGAGGCTTAGGAACCTCTGGGACAACTTTAAACATTCCAACATCCTAATCATAGGGGTGCCAGGAGGAGAAGAGGAAGAGCAACAAATGGGAAACTTATTTGAACAAATAATGAAGGAGAACTTCCCTAATCTGGTAAAGGAAATAGACTTCCAGGAAGTCCAAGAAGCTCAGAGAGTCCCAAAGAGTTTGGACCCAAGGAAGCACACACCAAGGCACATCTGCATTAAGTTACCCAAGATTAAAGATAAGGAGAGAATCTTAGAAGCAGCAAGAGAAAAGGATACAGTTACTCACAAAGGAGTTCCCATGAGACTATCAGCTGATTTCTCAAAAGAAACCTTACAGGCAAGAAGGGGCTGGAAAGAAGTATTCCAAGACATGAAAGGCAAGGACCTACATCCAAGATGACTCTATCCAGCAAAGCTATCATTTAGAATGGAAGGGAAGATAAAGTGCTTCTCAGATAAGGTCAAGTTAAAGGAGTTCATCATCACCAAGCCCTTATTATATGAAATGTTAAAGGGACTTATTTAAGAAAAAGAAGATAAAAAATATGAACAGTAAAATTACAACAAACACAACTATCAAAACTAAACCTAAAAAAAACTCCAAAACAAAAACAAACTAAGGAAACAACTAGAACAGAATCACAGAAATGGAGATCACATGGAAGGTTATCAGCAGGGAGGGGGAAAGGGGAGGATGGGGGAAAAGGTATAGAGAATAAGAAGCATAAATGGTAGGTACAAAATAGACAGGGGGAGGTTAAGAATAGTTGGGAAATGGAGAAGCCAAAGAACTTATATGTACGACCCATGGACATGAACTAAGCGGGGAGAATGCTGGTGGGAGGGGGTGTGCAGGGCAGAGGGGAATAAAGGGGAGAAAAAATCTGACAACTATAATAGCATAATCAATAAAATATATTAAAAATATTTAAGCATTAAACAACATACCCAGCTACTGCATGAAAATTTATGGATTTAATAAACTAAATTTATTCAAAGATTAAATATTGTTTCACACTGAAACTAATTTAAACATTTAATTAAAATCTCAAATCTGATATGTAAGATTCTCTTAAATGACTTAAATGCCTAAGAAGCAAACAAATGCAAGAGTCATTGTAATGACCAAAAAACTGATCACTTTACCACCCTTAAAAATCAGCTACAAAAGGCTAGTACCATGGATTTCAACTTATTGCTTCATTGTCTTCTTCTCCCTTCTTGTATTCTTGGGTTACCTTCCCAGGATGTCGGTGTTTTTTAGTTTTACTCCACACTGAGGTTTCAGTGATCTTAGGAACTGCGTTTTGACCGCTTCAGTCTTGGCTGGAAATGAGCCTATTTGCACAATTCACAGTTCAGGTCAGCGCTGCTACCACCAGCGTGAACTGCTCCTCCTCCCACTCCCTCTCCTCCCCTTCCCTTTCCTTTGTCTTCCCCTCCTCTCCCCTTCCCCTTCTCTCCTCCCTCTTCTCTCTCTCTCTCTCCTCCCCTTCTCCCTCTTTTGCGTCCCTCTCCCCTCCCCCCTTGACCAGGTTTGCACAGGACATTTTTCCTCTCGTTACCGTATACTGACTTGATCCATTAGCATCATTCAATCTTATGCATCCCTTGTTTGTACTTTGTTACAATCAGTAGGGCAATCTCCATAGTCTTCTAGGAGATGAGGAATTGGTGACTTTGTTAGCTCTCCTTCTTAGTGATGTTTTGGTTACTGTATTACTTTGGTACCTACTACTAAAACCACCTTTTTTCTCATTATTGCCCCTGACATCATCCCTTGTCAGACATTCTGACTCTTGCTGAAGTTCATACTTACAGTGGGCTACGTGGCTTTCTCCCGATGTTTTCCTTTTCTGCTACCACAGATGAAAGTAAGGAGATAAAAGGAACCCATCTCTGCTTTATAAGCAGACACATAATTGATAGAAGAAGCTACAGGGAACCTGTCCGCATGGCAATGGCGAATGTAGCTCAGCCCTGGTTCTGAAAACCGACAGGCGTGAGGTGGAACATGGGGCCCATGCCCACAGATTGGCTTTCCCGTGGGGAACCAGGCCTGCATTGTACCTAGGCTGCTTTGAGGCTTGCTTTTGCTCTTGGAAGAGGAGTCATGCCTGGACTGGGACCCCCATCTCAGACCTATGGCCTCCATACCTTTCTCCTCATTAACTCATGAGTCACTTACCCAGGACTCCAAAGAGCAGTAGCCACAGGACCAGGAAATCAGGAGAGATGTTCCCTCTCCTCCTCTTGAAGTGATGCCCAGGGGAAGTTCTCATGCAGAATGCCTAGGTCCCAGAGGAAGGTGAACTGCAGAGGCAGAGGCAAGAGGCACACCCCCAGGGCCTTGAAGGGAAGTATATTGCAGGGCAAACTCAGAAGGCCAGTTGGAACCAAGGTGAGCCTCCCGGGGTGGAGGCTGGGATGCTCTACAGATTGCCCGAGTTTGACCTCTAGCTTTCTTCTCTTTTCTTGTGAGCATATCTGAGGCATTTATACTGGCCAGAGCTCCAGGTCCTCCCTTCCCAGGGAGGGGCATCTCTGTGTCCTACTCTGCAGCTCAGGGCTGTTCGGACGGAGGTCCCTGCAGGAGCGAAGGCGGCAGAAGGCAAGTCAGCCAGAGCAGAGGGGGCAGGCCCAGGGAGGGAATCAGTGTCCGGTGGAAGGACACCACCCTTTGAACCAGAAATGATCAGAAGCCTGTTTTCTTTGAGTGTATGCCTCGTTTCCAAAGCAGGCAGCCTGTGTAAAGGAGGAAAGAGAAAGAGAAGAAAGAAAAGGAAGCAAGTAGATCTTAAAGGTCAACAGGTGTTCATTTTGGGGAAGCTGGGGACTGGAGGTCTTCTCCAGCATGTTCTCTCCTAGACGCAGGGCAGCACACAGCTGTGATCCTTTCTCTGGGCTCTTCCAACCAGAGTGCCTATTCCCACCCTCGTTCTGTTTGGAAACCCGGATCTGGCACTGCTGGAAAGAACCTAGAAAAAAGACCGCAGAAGCTATGGAGGCCTGGCATGAGCAGTGTGAAGAAGGAAAACTACGGAGTCAGGAATGGGCTGAGCTCGCGGAGCTGACTGGTCAGAGACCATATTCTGAGTGCGTGTTTGGAGAGTCAGTTGTGACGATATGAAGGAAAGAGCTCACGAGAGCTGAGGGCTTAGAACTTTCGTGTGTTTGAGAGAGCAAGAGATTCATCCACCGCAGTGTGAGGAATCTTGTATAAGATTCAACCACTCGTATAAAGTGAACATGCAGTGTGGGTTTGAAGTTCATCCTCGTACGTCTCCTGCTGAAAGTCTTCCTTAGAAAATCCCCATGTTCCGGCTCCTCACTGCCATGTCCTGCCCCAGATCTTCCTCAACCTGCCAGACAGGACCTGCTTTCTCGTTCTAATTTTAGTGTATCTTCAACTCTAGTTCTTGTCATTATAAGGAGTCTCAAAGCTACCTTCCCCTATTACATATGGTTTATCAGAAAAAATAAATGAAACAAAAAGAAACAAGATCTTCTGTGAAAAACAAACCAACAGGATCCTTGCCTGCCACCTGTCTTCCTCCAGGCTGGCCCCCGAGGGTGGGAGTCGCCCTCGGGCTGGAGGTGAAGACCGTGGGGTGTTGCTCAGCCTTCATCACACAGCTACAGCACCATTTGTGCAGGAAAAAACCACACATCCCCTCACTGGTTTATGTTTAACCTAAACTAGGTACCATACATTTCATAATTTTAAACGTGTAATGTCTACCATGTTGTAAATGTAGATGTTGAGATAATAAGGAAGTTCTATTGCTGTTTAAAATGTTTCAAATGGACACTAACACTTCTCATCTCGGTACCCACCATTTCCCTTTTTAATAGCATTTAAGCAAGTTCTTCCTCAACTGTCCCACCCACAGAGTTCCCTCTGCTCTCTGAATACACCCTTTGGCCCACTCTAATCTCTTTTGTTTAAAAGATATTTCTGGTCATCGTGTTTTTCTGTACCAAAAGATACGTTTATAAACTTTTTAAGTTTCCTGTGACTTTAAAAGGTACATTTCTCAATAACCTTTCAGTGAGAAGTAAATAAAAATATTTTTTCTACGAAATATTTTTCCATATTTTCAAGAAAATGTAAAACAAGAACCTACCTAATATACAAAATTACAAAATTTGTAGACTGCGTACTAATAATGCAGGACGATTCTAAGAGCTTCACAGCCACTCTGAAGTGGGTCCATTATTCCCTCATTTTTACAGACGAGCACACTGACGTCTGGAAGAATTCAGGAATTTGTGCAAGGCCTCAGGGAGTTTAGATTTGAGACCAAAAATTCTAGCTCCCCATCTGTGCTCTTAGCTGACATGCTGTAAGGCCTCTCTGTGTTCCTTTCATCTTAAGATGTACCGTTAATCCATTGGAAGTAAATGTGGAACTAGTTACATTTTTCTCCTTGAAATCACGCAAAATACACAACGGCAACCGAGACCAAGAAACTGGTGAATGCGACTCTCTCCTCACAAAGGATGGTATATACAAGCCCGGCACGTGGCTTTCATGTAAGTTTCTGCGTTTCAGCAAATTTCTACGAGTCCTGAATACCCTGCAATACGCAGACAGACCGATAAGGTGGCTCTCACCCAGGTCAGCAAAGGCACTGCCGCCTGTGTTACCGTCGAGGGGGCCGCCCGGCCTACTTTCGCAACAGGCTCCCGCAGCAGGGGCGTGGTCTTTGACACAGACGGGAGAGAGCAGTTTGTTACACAGAGTTTTGTCACTGCCGGACCTCGCTCTGCAATATATCTGAATACAGAACATCTGAACATGTGCCAGAATTACCAGTCATTACCCACCATTTAGCCCCGGAAAGGAATTTATACGAGGCGGGTGAGGGCATGAAGCCCCACTCTGGGTATATAAAGCCTGAATCAGAAGACATTTTTGAGGTATCCCTTCATTTTCTCTATAATAATAGGGACCAGAGAAGAGGTGGGCGGCTGTGGAGGGGAGTTAGAAGAGTGTACATAGTCTGACCTCTGACCACAGAGTCTTCTCGGACAGGTCAGTGTTAGGCAAGTATATATATGGAAGTTGAAGATCTGGAAAGCGATTTCTGTGAAACATCCCCCACCCGCATAATATTCTTTAGAAAGTCTTCGTGCACCTCCAAGAGCACGGGACAGACCCATTCGAAGAGCAGCGTACCCGACCAACAGGGCAAAGCCCAGGTCTGGCAGGTCAGCGCCTCACCTGCCCACTTCCCCGACTGCCTCTCGGTGAGCCGGGGCTTCGCCAGGCTAAAGCGTCTGTGTTCGGGGGAGTGTGTTCCGTGACAAAAGTGGAGTAACAATGCTTTCTAACTATAAACACACGCCGGGTTCTGGGAGCCGCGAGGTATTCACAGTAACACAACTAGCGAATTAATCGCAAGATGATTTGCTCGCCTTGCTTTCCTCCCTTCTGCCTGTTACCAAGTGCCCATTGCTTTGAGTCATTCGTGATCTATCTTTAGCAACCAAGATTTTTATTTACACATTTTTAAAATGCCTGGTAGTAATATGGCAGCAGCTTTACTGAGATACAGTTACCTGCTGTATAGTTCACCTGTTTGAAGTAGGCAAGTCGGTCAGTGGCTTTTAGTGTATTTAAGGAGTTACAGTTAATGAGGACTTTCAATCTGTGGGCTCAACCCTTTCTTCTCTATTATTCCTTCATTCCTCTCATCCATTTCCTCCTTTTGTCTCCGTTTTGAACCTGTTTCTCGCATGTGGGTATTCCTGAGTCTGCCCTCCCCTGGCTTCCACTTCCTGCTGGTTCTCATCTCTGTAGTTTGTCTAACGGAGCTATTTTTTCCCACTTGCTCGTCCAGGTTACTAATGTTACTCTCAGCAGTGGCCAGTCTTTTCCAGTTCATGTGTTACGACTTTGAATGTGAAAAATCAGGTTTTACAATGTTTAATTGCCTAGATGGATTGCCTTGCCTTATCCCAGTTACTTTCACATGTTTTCACATCTTTCCCATTCTCTCCACAGCTCACACCAGTGGGCAGCACCTTGGCAGGGGGTTCAGCTCAGCGTCTCCTTCTGGTTGCTGGATCCCGCTTAGTGAGGGCATGATGACTAGCCTGCCTGTGGCTTAGCACAGCCTCATTAATTAGGGTCAGCTGTTTGGATTTACGAAACCCGCCCCCCCCCCCCCCCCCCCCAGCGAGTGCTGGAAGGCAAAAAACAGTTTCCGCTGTAGTAGTTGGGGTGAAGCCACCAGCAAACTGCTGATTTTCTCCTGAGGGCTCTGTCCCAGGTGGGGCACTCTCCCTGCCTCATGGGATCCAGGGCAACTTGGCTTTCCACAGCAGCTCCCTGTGTCCCCCAAGGCCTGTAGGTTCAGGCGGCCAGGTCGCCTGCACCCATGAAAAGCGTACGTGCAGTCCTTCAAGGAGGGGACATCACAAGCCTCTTAAAAGGTTAATCCTCAGCCAGGAAGGTTCAGGCCAGAAAGACCTTGCCTGGTAAGACAGGAAGGGCTTCCTCTCTCTCCCAAAGGGCTCACTCTGAGAGAAATATGCCAACTAGCATCTCCGTTCTGACAAGCAGCCCCGGTCGGGAGCAAGTGTGAAGGCCCTGCATACTGGGACGTGAAGGGAGCACGCCCGGCCCACAGCACCCTGTGCCCCGGCACCTCGCCGTGCTCTGGGAGCCCCGTGTACCGCACGTGACCTCTGCACCACAGGCCTACTCAGTGCACTCCCGGGATCCTGCCCCAGGCCCTCCCTTCTCGTTTCTCCCAACTCACTCCCCTGGGAGCCCGAGTGAGTCTTAGGGATCCTGGGCGAGGGTCCTACTTGGGACAAGAATTGGAAAAGGGGGACACATGACTGAGGTCTCTGGATTTTGCTGTGGAGATTTCCAATGGCAGGTGCTTTACAGCTGCCGCATGGGAGTTCTCGCTCATAACTGGGAGGCTCACGTCAGTGCAGCAGACACCCGCTTATGTGGACACAGAGGCCTCTCCGTCCTTTATTCTGGTTGTGTTTATTTCTTAGCCAAATGACCATAAGCATCTCTTCTTTCCAATGTCTGGTAAAAACAACAGACAGGGAAGAAGCATCTTCTCCAAGGCTGTCACAGATCCAAAGCTGGGAGGGGACTTCTGGGGACAAATGAAAGGACACTTAGGTCTCCAGTCCCTCAGGTGAGCTTCCTCCATGGAGAACGTGGCTCTCTGACTTCAGCCCGGCTCAGGGTCCGTTGTATGGCCCTGTCATCTCCATAGCTACAGAGGATACTGATCTCCAGAACCAGCTGGGCCTCCGCCTAAGCCTGTGGTGGGCTCTGTGACTCTCTTCAGGGCCCAGGCCTAGGTGGGGGTCGTGGGGGTGGTAGACAGTTGTGTGAAAGATGTCTCTCGGGGCCAGGTAGGTTCTCTAGAAAAAGAAATGTGAATATTTTCAAAATTATATGCCCTCTCCCAAATCTTCACCATGGACTCCTTCTGGAGCCTTCTCCCCGCTCAAATCATCACTGTTATCTTATGCTTCTTCCTGCAGCCTTTTCCCTCCTTTTGGCCTCTTCACCGTCAGGTCAATAGTTCCCTGTACACTGATTGGCTCCTCGGGCCACATCGTGGTACTTCTCTGTAGTAACGCTCCCTGATCTTCCCTCTCTCCCTGCTCACCCCCAGCCTGGTTCCCCTACTATTCAGACCCATTTGCTAGGTTCCTGCTACTCCTTCCCCAGGCACTACCCTACTTAGTAGGCACTCACCACACAGAAGAAGAGCCCAGCAAAGAATCCCACAGCCACTACAACTGAGACCAGAGTGATGAGAAAGATTTCCCATGGCTTCAGGGACCCATCGGGCACCACTTTACTTGTTGGAGTAGCAGTACTTGTACTGTGACTGTGGGAAGTTGTGGACATTCCGGTTGGAGACGGTGAGTCTGAACCTTCAGAGGTCCCACTGGATCCAGTGTTGGGGGCTGTGCTGGTCCCACTGGAGGTCCCGCTGGACCCAGTGCTGGTCCCACTGGGGGTCCCACTGGATCCAGTGCTGGAGGCTGTGCTGGTCCCACTGGGGGTCCCACTGGATCCAGTGCTAGAGGCTGTGCTGGTCCCACTGGAGGTCCCAATGGGTACAGTACTGGAGGCTGTGCTGGTCCCACTGGAGGTCACATTGGATCCAGTGCTGGAGGCTGTGCTGGTCCCACTGGAGGTCCCGCTGGACCCAGTGCTGGTCCCACTGGAGGTCACGCTGGATCCAGTGCTGGAGGCTGTGCTGGTCCCACTGGAGGTCCCAATGGGTACAGTACTGGAGGCTGTGCTGGTCCCACTGGAGGTCACATTGGATCCAGTGCTGGAGGCTGTGCTGGTCCCACTGGAGGTCCTACTGGATTCAGTGCTGGAGGCTGTGCTGGTCCCACTGGAGGTCACGCTGGATCCAGTGCTGGAGGCTGTGCTGGTCCCACTGGAGGTCACATTGGATCCAGTGCTGGAGGCTGTGCTGGTCCCACTGGAGGTCCCGCTGGACCCAGTGCTGGTCCCACTGGAGGTCACGCTGGATCCAGTGCTGGAGGCTCTGCTGGTCCCACTGGAGGTCCCAATGGGTACAATACTGGAGGCTGTGCTGGTCCCACTGGAGGTCACATTGGATCCAGTGCTGGAGGCTGTGCTGGTCCCACTGGAGGTCCTACTGGATCCAGTGCTGGAGGCTGTGCTGGTCCCACTGGAGGTCCCGCTGGACCCAGTGCTGGTCCCACTGGAGGTCACGCTGGATCCAGTGCTGGAGGCTCTGCTGGTCCCACTGGAGGTCCCAATGGGTACAGTACTGGAGGCTGTGCTGGTCCCACTGGAGGTCACGCTGGATCCAGTGCTGGAGGCTGTGCTGGTCACACTGGAGGTCACATTGGATCCTGTGCTGGCCCCACTGGAAGTCATGCTGGATCCAGTGTTGGGGGCTGTGCTGGTCCCACTGGAGGTCACGCTGGACCCAGTGCTGGTCCCACTGGAGGTCACATTGGATCCAGTGCTGGAGGCTGTGCTGGCCCCACTGAGTGTTGTGCTGGGTCCAGTGTAGGTGGATGTACTGGTCCCCCTGGGGGTTACATCAGGTGTAGTGTTGACAGGTGTGCTGTTATCACTGTTGGTTGTGCCTGATTATAATGATAAATGATGACAAATACATATGTATATATACAGAGAGAGAGAGCGAGAGAGGATGGGAGACAGACAGAGAGAGGGAGGGAGGCAGAGGGACAGAAAGCATATATACTTACTGTTCAAAGCTTGGTTAAATTCATTACATAAATAATTCTACTTAATGCCCACATGGGCCTATGAAATCAGTACTACTGTTATGACCAGCTAAGATGAAGAAACGGAGGCTTAGAAATGGTGAGTCTAGCCCCAAATTATACAGCTGGTCAGTAGTAGAAAAGGAATGTAAACCCAGGCTGTGGAACTGGCACTTTCAGCTACCATCCTCTAGCACCTTCTCCATACAGGCCCAGCACAGGGGTTACCTGCCTAGTTTCACGGGCAGTAAGCTTATTCCAAAATCTGCTCTACAAGGTCTAGTACAGATGAAAATTCTCATGAAGGACTTGTAGGACCCAGCTTAGACTAGTATATCCTGATTATTAACTTGAAGGTAAGGTGTATTGCTCCCTCTTGAACATTTCTCAAACTGCTACTCAGACGACACCGACACTCGGATCACCTGGAGAGCTTGGTGAAAATGAGGATTCCTACGCAAGCAACCCCAGACTAAATGAGTCAGAGTTTGAGGTGGGGCTCAGATATCTGTCTCTCCTAAAGGAGTGAGTTATTCTATCTGCGTTAAAGTGCCAGGGGCTCCTGGGCACTGTGGCAGAGGTCGGAGAAGAACAGGTTATGTGTAGATTAAATGTATAAGCTGTCCCAGGACTAAGGACCATATCAAGGCCCACAGTATAGGGTAGTTTTTAAAGTTCTTGCAGGCTCAGCTGGAGTTAAGGTTGTGCCTATGTTTTGCCCCTCACTACACTGAAGCACAAAGACACTGAGGTTCCCCAGAGCCTGTATTTATCTCCTTGTGGCTCATTTTACTACTACCTGCGACGTGGATGCCCACCACCGCACTCGGCATGTGTATATTTTTTCCTTAGTCTTATTCGAAGTAGTGTAGAATTAGAGTATAGCTCTATTTTGGAAAAGTCCCCAATTCTGCAATGGTATGCAAATTAGGGGTAAGATCAGAATCGTGCGTAAAACTAAATAGGAAACCGAGATGACCAAAAGTCGAGGTGCCATGTGACCGAGAGAGTGGATGTGCCCTGAGAAGTCTGGGAGGACAGAGGAGTCAGACTGGTAAGAGGGCTCGTTTTGACTCAAAGCGATGAATTCTCTAAGAAGTCGCGCTTTCTGCTTGTGCAGTAGGAGATGGCCCACGGAGGGTGTGCATGCTGGGACTATGGAGACAGAGTGAGAATCAGTTTTGACTCTTAAATCCTATTCTCCTTGGTCTGAGATTAATTTAGGCTGATGTGGAATTAGGCTAGGAACAGGACAGAAGTTAGGTTTGTAGATTACTAGGTGGGTGATATTTTTAAAAATAATCAACTCTCCTCATTCTTACTATTTAGCACCCCCAGCCACATCACATAGGTCCAACCACTTCATAGACGCAGAACTGGGGCGCAGAGCAGTTAAACAGCTCTCCCAAGTCCACAGATCACAGATGGAGCCACAGTTCCTATGCGGGCAATCGAAGACCAGTTTTAACACTGTGCTAGGGCCGCCTCCCTGGCAATTCGTTGTCAGACTGAGGTGACTGGAGGAAATGACCACAGTCCTATGGAGGACCCCCACAGCTGCTCTAAGTAGTGGGCACCACTCCACAACCCCTCAAAGGTTTTTAGACCACCACTTTTAAAGAAAATCACTTACCATGGTTTAAAAGCAGGAGATGCAATAGTAACAAATACTTAAGGGGAATGCTTCCTTTCTGCATCTTGATCTGTTTCTCGATGGCCAGAAAGCAAAATAGCTTGATCCCAGAAGCAGCCAAGACGTCAACGAGCAGTATTCTTGAATAAGGAGAGTTCAAGGTGAAGAGATAAAAGCTGGAGCTTCCAGGAGCTTGGATCTCCTACATATGTGCTCTTGGGAAGAGCCGTGAGTTCAGGGATGGAGTGAGAGACCGGATGACTGGTTTCCTTAACCTTCCTCCATGTGACACTCTTGCCTCTTTATCATGGAAGAGCCACAGGGGCCTTTATAGCTTCATATGGGTTGGGGAGGAGGTAGAACATTGACTTGTTCTTCTGCCAACTATGATCAGCTAAGAAAACAATACTGAGCCTGGGAAGGAATAGACTAGGGGTCAAGAGGAAGGTTAAAAGGGGGATGATCACATGAGACAGGGCCCTGGGCTGGGTTGCAGCAGGAAGTAGAATGGGACAAGGAGATCAAGGCTGTCAGAGTGGAAGGGACCCACCCTCTGAGGCATGGTTGGGGCCAGAAACCTGTTCTACGTCTGTTTCCTGGTCTGGGAGTCCTATGTGCCTGCTTCAGCAAAGAGGAAGCCCTAATGGACTGCGATAGGGGGACAGGCTCCCACATCTCTCAAGCAAACAGAAATATGGGACTCAAAAAGAGCAGTAATGAGAGATCTGGGCCCCCTCAATTATGGGTAGAAGACAGATGGAGCTTGGTGGTGTGCAGCAGGCGTTTAACGATGTGCATTGAATGAATAGGGGAAGCGGGATCCAGGGATCAATAAGGCCATCTCTGTGGTCTCTCAGGCATGGGGGCTGAAGGCACAGGCAGAGTGTTGAATCTGTAGGAACAAACCACCTGCCAGACCGCAGAGGCAATAGAGGACCTGCCAGTCCTGGGTTGAGGCTGCTTGTGACCCTCAACCCAGAACTTCCCCTCTGGCTGGTTTGCAGAGAAACCCATTGGAGCTTTTCCACCCTGGGATCCTACAGATGTGTTTTATCATAAGCCTCAAAGAAGCATCTCTTGGTGGGTTATACCTCAGGCCACATTAGGACACTTCAAGTCTGTTGTGGGAGGGAGATCTCTAGTCCAAGTCTGCCAGGAGCTTCCTGTTGAGTCTGGACATGGATGTAGGACCTGAAAGCACACTGTCAGCGAGATGAGCAGGTGGAAGAAACCCAAACGAGTGGCAGGTTTGAGAGTTCATGAGGAAGACATCCTGTGGCCAGGGCAAGAGGTGTGAGCGGATGGGAGTTCCACACAGTGTGTGACAGAAGTCGGATGCTTGTCCGATTGCTTATTTTTAGGTGAATGGGTACCCCCAGCACGTGAGACCTGAGAAGCTGGCAAGTGGGAGGGGGCTGGAGACACGTGGGACCTTGGAGTGAGTGAAGCGGAGAGTCAGGAAGGGATGGGGTGTGCTGGGAAAGGCTCAGACGCAAGTGTCCTGGCAGCTGTGTGGGCGGTTCCTGAGGCAGAGGGGCCAACCAGTCAGTGACAAACTGGGCCCTAGACTCCCGCAACCCTAAAGAACCCAGTAGCACTCTACGAAAGGAACCTTCTTTTCCCCTTCAGACATGCTTGGAGGCAGAAATCCTGAAGTCCCGTCCAGATCACATCTGTTAGAGGTTATCTTAAAAAAAAAAAATTAACGTGCACATTTATTAGAGTCTCAATGTAATTAATATTTTACCCTTTCCCAAAGCAACACAAGGACCTTGGCACACTTTCATCCCTACTACCCCTCTGCCAACTCATACCCTGAGGTTATCTAGTGTTTTAATTCTATCTTGCTTTTTGTCTTCATGAGAGATTTCTGTTGTCTGCTTGTATGTGATAAGCCAGCACACAGTCGCACAGATACAGCCAGCTTCAAACGAGACTGGGGACCATCCACGCGCTCGGCTGAAACTGGAGAACTCTGTTGTAAAAGACGGAGAATGGGTTTTCGCGGCCAGCGCCGAAGCCGTGACACATGTTTAAACCTACTCGCTTTGCGTTCTGTGTTCCAGAATTCCAGTACCTTCGGGTTGTGTGGGTCTGATCCTTCTGTTTCGTCTTGTCTTGTTTCTCACTGGCTTTCGCTGCTGTCGTCCGTTTTCATTTGTGATTGAGAGTTTTGACTTCAAACTTGCTTTTCTTGTGTTATCTGGAGAGGTTCCTGGAGGCCTGAGAAGAAGGTCTGACCTTCCACAGAGAATTCGCATGTTTGGGCCACAGGGGCCTTTTAAATTAAACGATAGGTTTGCGGTCTTTTAAATTACCCTTGATTTGGGGCAGCAGACCACGTAGAGTGTTGTGGTTACAGCTATTTCTCGAGACATACTTCCTCCTCCGCTCCCTTCCCCTGCACCAGGTTCAGGAAGAGGCAATTTGACTTGCATTTCCTTAGGGGAGAGGTGGGCTTACTTTCAGTTTGCACTCTGCCTGAGGTTTCAGATTAATGTGAGGATCCACCACTAGAGTCCCCACCTTGGCTGGTGCTACGGAAGCTTAAATGTGCCAGGTCTGGCCAGAGACGGCTTCAGTACTCCCCTTACTCCTTGGGTTCCTAAGTTAACTTAGTCTTTAGTTTTAACATTCCTTGTTTTCCTGCTGACTCATTGATTCATTTAAGAAGACTTTTTAGTCCCCCATTTTAAGCTTTTCATGGGATTTTAAGCCAAGGCTCCTAACCCATTGTAAAGCTAGAAATGTATGTGCCCTTTGGATTGTTTCAAGAAATAAATTATGGTCTATTTAAAGGCACCAACATGGTGTGTGGCCCATAACAAGATGTGATAATAAAGAACAATGGAAAAAGAGAAAAACATGAAAATAGAGTTTCCAAGTGGAAGAAACAAAGAGTAAAGGAGGATGAATCTCCCCAAAGATGAAGGAGATCTGGGGGCACTGAGTAAGTCTTAAGACGGTTTTCTGTAAGCCCGGTTTGTGTGATTTGAAGCTGCCAACCCAGCCAGGGGTTATCTAGACTTACTGTGGTCATTATTTTGCATATATACAAATACCGAATCATTCTGTTTTATACCTGAAACTAATGTAATGTTACATGTCAATTGTACCTCAATTTTTTTTTTTTTTTAAAGGAAGCATGGACAATAGACCAGGGAAGATCATCAGTTTGCCCACAGGCACTTACAGAATTCCTTCTGTGCGCTCTTCACCAGTGAGTGAGCTCCACGGTCGGGATTCCAGCCTGCTGTAACTAGAGGTGACTGCCCACTGTTTTTGGAACCTGCCCCTTCAACCAGCCATAAAAGCCACTTCTACATCGGGGGTCCTGGAAATGTCACCTGGTCATTTTTGCTAAGGCAATCCTTGATGTGAGACCATGTTTCAATAAAGGAGAGTCCTCTGGTGCGAGAGTCTTCCTTTCAGAAGCCAGTGAGATAGTTATGTCTTTCTTCCTGTGGAAGTCTTAGAAAATAACTCACCAGTGTTTTTAAACTACCCTGATGTTTTTGTCCTTTTCAACTGCTGATTTTAGCAAAGACTGTGAAAGAGCTGTCATTTTTCTCTGTTTCAGAAATACCCTACTGCTCTCCCTGACTGTGTGTTTTATTGTTGCTCTCATTACAAAATGAGTCAACAAATTTGCCTTCTTCTGACCTTTATAAAAAATGAAGAATGTCAGCCCTGGCTGGTGTGGCTCAGTCGGTTGGAACGTCATCCCAAACACCTAAATGTCGCAGGTTCAATTTCTGGTCAGGGCACGTACTTAGGTTTCGGGTTTGGTCCCTGGTCAGGGCCCGTGCGAGAGGCAATTGACCCATGCTTCTCTCTTACACTGCTGTTTCTCTCACTCTCCCCCCTCCCTTCCCCCTCTTTAAAATCAATAAGCATGTCCTTAAGTGAGGATAAGAGAAAAGTATGCAGAATGTCATGTAATTTAGAAATTCTCATGGGAGATTTTTCACACCCTCCACTCGGTGTCAATTTTAAACAGACATTTTTCTCAGTCCTTAATGTTCGTGATGGCCGTGCAGTTTTACTCTAGTGTAACCGGGCACTGGAGCTGTGGCCCTGCAGGTGGCGGCTGTATTGAGGGTTCCCCGCGGCATGCCGCCCCTCGTGCAAGGCCTGGACGTGGCCCCTGCGCCCTTGCGTTGCGCTTCACCAGACTGGACAAATGCCCTCCGTGTACAGGCCGCTTCAGAGCTTTCCTTCAGCCTCTCTGAGTACCTGTTTCCTCTCCGCTGTTGGCCTACATATTACCTGCTGTCTACCCAGCTAACTAGTACAGCTACAAAGATATTTTCCAGTATTCCGTCCAGCAATTTTTGTTGTTTTCCCTGAGAGGCATGATTAATGTGCCTAGTCTGCTCCCTTGCCTTTTTGGAAGCCCGTTCAGACCCATTTTATGGTCAGTGCCTTCTGCTCCCTGATCCCCTTCCTCCCTAATATTTTCTTTCCCCAGCACCCTCCATCGACCAGCTCCCGTTTATCCTCCCCTTTTCCTGCGCGGCTTCTCCGTGGCCTCCTCTCTGGTGCATTTCATGGCTGTAGTGTGGTCTTCCTCACGCCCATGATGGGTCCATGATTCACACCATAAACTCCCCCCCCCCCATGGCTGTGGCTCAACTCACGACTCTCCCCACATGCAATGCGTGTGCTGCTCCACGGACCAGCTAATTTCACAAGCTGTGGGGCAGTCCAGGGCCCTCTCCTGTGTCCATGTCCAGACCAAGGCGTGGAGGTTACAAATGCCTCTAGTTACCTGAGGAAAAGTCCCTCTAAAAGACCCCCACACAAAAAACCCACCATTGTTAGAGAGAAATCTTCCTTCCATGGCATTAAACCTGCTTGGATTGTGATTGGCTGGGGCTACGCACCTGGGCTGGGAGTCTCCAGCCCTCTGTGGGGACTGCGTCAGAGGTATGGGACAAGATTACTCAGGAACATGATTGATTACGGGAAGCAAAAGCTTTCTGTAAACAGCCCTTTCAGCCAGAAAGGGCAAACATGGCTTTCTACCTGGGCTCCTTACCTGGCTCCTGGCACTTGTGCCTGGTGGTGTTCTGCACACAGGAGGCCTCCAGTAAATACTGGTTGGATGACTCAGGCTGTCTCTTTGCAGAACACCAGTTTCCAAAGCCCAACACAATGTCGTCTTCTTTGCTTGCTACCTGAGGGTATGCCCAGGCACTGCTGTTTGCCTTCCCTGACATCGGGCTGGCTGGGCACCCTGGTGTCCAGTCAGTGGCCCCTGGAAGCACCGGCAGCAGTCCTCTTGGGCAAAATTCTAGAGCTAAGGACAGAGTGTCAGAGCGGACAGGTCGTGGACATCACCAAGTCCAACCCTCTATAACCACTCTACAGGCAGGGAGACAGCCCCAGAGACGCCCCAGGCAGTGGAGTCTTGTGTGCAAAGGGCACAGCAGCGTCAAGTCTTTGGTAAAAGTAGGTGATCCGGAAAGCCTTTCTACGTAGAAGCGTGTGTTCACTCGATCGATTTTATTAAGTGTTTACCGCATGTCAAGCACTGGCTGGGCTATGCTGTGAGGGATTCTTAGCTGAGTAAAAAATATTTTTTTTCTGGAATAATTACAAGGAGGGACCTCCAAAACTCCGGAATTATCTGGAGGGTGGGTCCCTTCTAGTACAGGCTTCCCCCACTAGGTGAGTGTTCTAAGAACCCACTCGTATCATTGCACCAGCTGGCGTTGTTGTGAGAGGCTGCGTTTGGCTTCAGTGAAAAAGTTTTTAAGACTCAATGCATTTGCCTATTTCATGATGGGTGATTTATGAGCATATCTGCCCACATAGCACTGAGTGTTCAGCAGTTTTTGACCAAAAACAGCATGACCCCCTTGCCTGACCTTTCCCATTCACCCAATCTGGCCCCAGGTGACTTTTTTTTGGTTTCCCCGGGTGAAAGAAGTCCTCAAAGGAAAATGTTTTGCCGATGTAGAAGAGACGAAACAAAAAACAGCAAAAGGACTAAAAGGTATCAAAATTGACGAGTCCAAACACTGTTCTGAGCAGTGGAAAAAACATCTTGATAGGTGTATTGCATCCAATGGAGAGGACTCTGAAGGGGACTGAAGTTTAAACATGTAAGAATAAATACTCAATTTTTTATAAATAAATTCCGGGTCTTTTGGGTCCCCCCCTCATAACTAGATCTGAATGGAAGGGGCGGGGAGAAGGAAAGAGCTAAGAATTAAACAGAATATTCACACACATTGTGGGCGTGAGGGCGGGAGTCAGAAAGTCTAAGAGGCTTCTATCAACTCCACTTCTGTCTCTGAGCCTTGGCAGCCCCGTCTATAAAATGGGTGTGATAACTTCAGCTTGGCCAAACCCATTCGGCATCTGGAAAATGACTACATGAACTTTGGGTGAAGATTTTGATATATGAATAAATAGAGTGATTTCAAACAAATAAGTTTGTACCAAAGCAAGGGACTGGTAAGTGGCAAAAAAAGGCTGCACCCCCACCCACAGCGGAAAGCAGCCCCCTCCCAAGACCCTGAGCACAAGACCCTGGGCAGACGTGCAGAGGGGAGACAGCACCTGTCCGGCGGCCGGAGGGGCCAGCCAGAGGGGGACACAGGAAGAGGAAGCGGAGGTGGGAGACGAGCGGCATTTGCTCCCTGCCGTGTTGTCGGTGGGGCGTGATAGGAAGAAGCTGGTCTGAGGTTCCGGCACAACATCTCATCCAAGTGGGTAAATGTGGCCACTAACAGAACTTGGGAGCTGGAGGGCAAGTCTGTGGTTTAGGGTCACCAACTCTAAGACCGTAGAGACTGACCCTCCCGTGGGCTCGGTCTAGGACGGCATCGTGACTTCTGCCCAAGGCAGACAGAAATGGGGAGAAAGAGACAGAGTGTGAGACAGAGGAAGAGGCGAGGGCCACACCTGGCTCCTGGCACTTGTTTTTTCCTCAAAAAGCCAGTTTGTCCAGTGCTGGCTAAGCTGCGTCTAGGCAAATCCACCAGGTAGCTCCCTCTACTTCCTGCTCTGGGCGAGTGCAGACGGATGAGGCTGCTGACCACGGGAATTAATTCGTACTCTTGTAGGGAGACAAATTTGCCCTTAACTCATTTCCATCCCGATTTGGGAAGCTCAGAGCAGGGCATCGGGGAGGCCTAGAGAGGCTGGGGAGACTTGAAGAGGCTTCTGGGGGTAGCTGGGCCTTGGAGCTGGGTTGTGCGTGGAGGACACGAAGGATTGGGCTGCAGGCAAAAGGTGCACAGGTGCAGTCAGCGCTGTCCTGAAGACAGAAGCAGGTGCTTGGAAAACGTGTCGCCATCTGTCTCTGTCATAGCAGATGTTTGTGTGCAGCATGTTAAAAATGCGTGTCAGGGGTATGTCAGAATAGAAAAGATTTCAAAGTCTCTGCTCTGAGGTTGAAGCAACATTGTATCCCGTGCATGCTGGATGCCTGGGCTCAGAGCTGGGTCCACTCTCTTCCCAGGGCAAGCAATCCTTGCACATCTTAAAACAATTTTTTTAAAATTTTTCAATTGCAGTTAGCATTCAGTATTCTATTAGCTTCAGGGGCACAACATAGTGATTAGATATTGTGTGATTTATGAAGTGATCCCCCAGTAAGTCCAGTACCCCTGGCGCCATCCACAGTTATTACAATATTACTAACTGTATATCCCTTACGCTGCACTTTACATCCCCGTGACGATTCTGTACCTGCCTATCTGTACTTCTCCATCCCTCACCTTTTTCACCCAGCCCCCCACACTCCCTCCCCTCTGGAAGGACCAGCGTGTCTCTGTTTTGTTCATTCGTTTATTTTGTTTTTTAGAGTCCACATGTAAAAGACCTCGTATGGTAAAAGGAAACCTAGGAATGTTGAAAATAACAAACTTTCGGTTTGCAACACTGTGTTTTTCTCTGGTCTCGTTCATTCTTTCCGCGGGTGTGCTGTTGCTGCGGTTCCTCCACCCCTCTGGGCACCCTGCTGCCCTCACTGCACACTCTCCTGGTCGGTGCTGGGGTCTCGGCTGGCTCCCTTGGCAAGGCCATGTGCCTCTACGCTTTCAGGACGAGATTAAATCCTCCGCCTGTACCCAGGAAGCAGAGTCTCCCAGAAACAGGGAGCCTTTTGTCGTGTTAATCAACCAAGCTGTCTGTGAGGACAGGTAAAAGTGAAGAAGTTTCACAAAACACAAGGCAGAATAGTAGTGACCTGGGCTGGGCAGGTATTCCAGGGAGTGGCGCCAGGGAAACTACTCAGGTGATAGAAATGTTCGATAGTTTGGACTGGGTGGTGGTTACATGGGTGTGGACACATTTTTTAGTTGATCAAGCTGTACTCTTGAGATGCATGCACTTCCTGTAAGTTATACTTCAATTAAAAAAAGAAAGATAAGGGAAGGCTCACGAAGAGCTAGTGCTTGGTGAGCCCGTGATAAACACCCAGGAGAGCACAGCCCTCCTGAGCAGACTTGGCTTAGAGCCTGGCTCTGTGTTATATCCTCAGAAAGTTACTTTTAGTCTCTGCCAGGTAGCAAGAGTACATACCCTAACGTGGGCAAGCCGAGTTAAGGGGAGACAGTGCTCTCTTGCACTCTCGGCTCTGGACATCACAACCAGTAAACTGTTAATAAAATGCTAGTTATTATTACACCATCTTAAACATTTAGAGGCTTGCTCACGGCTGGTGAGTCTCATTTTGTTCTTGCCGTAGAGATCAGAGAATCTGAAATAAGCAACTCGAATAAGTTGACTGTAAATTATGCCCATGATGTGTTGGCTGGTGTGTGAAATTCTCATGTATTTGTTGTGTATTTACCCTGACTTTTCCTTACAGGAAGACCACTTCCAGGAAACATAAAGTTAAAATGGGAAAATAGAAATATATGTTTAAAACAGAACAAGAAATATGCATGGGCGTAGAACAGTAAGAGCCGGGTAGAGAGGAGAATTCTGCAATGCGGCTGTCACACCCAGCAGAGGCAACTGCAGGGCTCTGGGCTGGACACAGGTGAGCACTCTGAGCCCCGGAACCTCCCCTCCACCAGGTCAAGCATTTGGGTGGCTTCCGTTCTTGTTGAGGCTATTGCTTTGTAATCTGCCCTTAGCCTTTAATGAAGTATTTTGAAATTCCCAACCTCTGTGCTAAGAGGTACCTAGAAAAGTGAATTTCTTTTCACTTGAGTAAAATCAAAAAAGAGAGGGAAAAGAGTCCCCACTCCCTCGCACTCCCAGAAGTAGGGGGTAGTAGCGTCCTTAACGGAAGTGAAAAGCCTATTGGGGCCCAAAGCTCATCATTTCTAGACGCCCTTCTTTCAGAGCTATTGTCCCAGCTACGTTACCACTTTATCAAAGACAAACTTCCCGTCCCTCTTGTTTCTTCTTAACTCTCCCCTGGGCCCCAGCTCACCTTTCTTCTCTTTCTTCCCACTTCTTGCTAATCTGTCACGTACATTTCCTGTCTCTCTCCTTCTCCTGGTGTTTATATTATCCTACTCGCGAAAGTAAACACCAGATTGAAAAAGTAACAGTCTACCCCTCCGTTCATTGCCTGGGCTGACAACCTGGAACGGAGCTGGGACAGAGCCAAGTTCACTGCAAAGATCATTTCCCCAAGGACACCCTGCAGCCAGAAAGCATCACCACGGTCCCTTCTTTGAGGAGCTCCCTCACTTTCAGCGACTCAGTCAGCGAAAAATGTGGTTCTTCAAAATCACGGGCGGTTCCAGATGTGCTGTTTGAAATTATATCAGTAAGAAAGAAATATTCCAGTCTTGTCTGGAGAACCTCAGTTTGCTTTGGCACAGAGAGGCAGCCTCGATTTCCGCCCAGGGGCAAAGAGTTTCTGAATATATTCGTGTCTATTGGAACTTTGCGGCTCGTGCCCAGAACTGGGTCCACTTCACAGCCCAGGCTGTGACACCCGTCCCCATTATCCTAATCCCGCAGGTGATCTAGCCGCTAGGTGGGTTCCCCCACTCCACGCACAGTGGCTCCACAGGTGAAACTCAGTCCCACTAACAATCCAGCGCTGACCACGCGGGCAGCCAGAGAGACGAGGATGACGGCGCAACTCAGGGCTGCCAACGTCTACTTGGTCTAGTGATGTTTGTTGGTGTGTGGCTCTCATGGACTGTACTTGTGCCCGTGGTGACTGAGCCAGTTTTACGGGAGGTGGTGCCGGTTCCAGGAGTGGTGGTCGGCTCGGAGGTAGACCCTGTACTGGTGGACCTGCTTCTAGGCGCCGAGGTGGTAGATGATGCTCCAGTAGTGGACCAGCCCAGGCCAGAGATCATCAGCGCAATCCCAGGGTTGGCGCTGCTGGTAGCAGTGGCCACAGACGCCTTTCCTGTGGTGACAGAGAAGGGTCCTGTGGGTCTCATTCCAGCAGTCCTGGTGCCTAGGGAACAGGTCACGCAGTGCGCTGCGTTTGTGGCGGAGACGATTAAGGGACGGGGAGGTGTGCTTAGAACAGAGGGGTTGAATCTGGCACACCTGGGGCGGCGGTGGTTGGAGGAGACACTGTGGTGGGAGGAGCAGTGGTAGAAAGTAATGTACTGGAGGTCGTGGTCCGAAGGATAGAGGTGAGCGTCTCAGAGAGGAGGAGGTCGCGCATGCCCACTGGTGGCACTGGTGGCAGTGGGGGTGGAGGGCTGAGGAAATGAGACTATGACTCATGCGGAGCAGAAGACCTGTTCAAGGACAGAAGCACCGCCCGACGAGCTAAAGCGATATTTGCATGGGGTAGTCGCTGGGGTACGGACGGTGCTGGACAAAGGGGAGAGAATGAGATCAACTGGTGGGTGAGGCAGTGGCCTTGGCCGGGAGCAGAGGTGACATGCTGTAACAACATCACGGTGGCTGTGACGGTCCAGGTGAGCGTGCTCCGAACAGGTGTGCAGGAACCTGACCCGCGTGGAGGAGGCCAGCTCCAGGGACAGGAGAGGCTGGACTCAGAACAGCCACCGGTAGCTGAGGGCCCACGATGGCGGAGGCGGCAGCCTCACGGCAATGGCCGCGTCTGGGTCGGGAGTGGACGCACAGCCGTGCCGCTCACTGACGTGGCAGTGGGGGGCCCAGAAGGCGGGATGTACAACCTTACTCAGCATGAGTGCTGAGGGCAAGGGCAGGCGTGGTTTTGTTCAGGGCGAGTGCCCGAGCACGAGAAAAATCGTTCTGGTCGAAGACTGGAATGACGATCGGCAGACTTTTTTTTGTAAAGGGTCAGATGGTAAATTTTTAAAGCTATTTGGGCCACACAGGCTCCGTCACAACTGGGGACAGAGGAGCTGAGGCACTGCTTCTCTTCGGGCTGACTTCGCTCACAAGCCCCGTCGGTGTCCTGGGCTCTCCGTGGCCCCTTGCTCGTGTCTCTGTCTGGGGATTGTGGGAGCTGACCGAGGATTTAATTGGGGCAGCGTTTGTAGAAGGGATATTTTGACCGGGCTCTATTTAGACGCAGAGCCCAGCTCTAATGAGGAATTAATATGATACTGACACCCAGATTTTCAAGCTAGACACAAAACTTTTATCAAGCAGTTACTACACTCCATTTCACTCCGGGATTCTAAGGGAAGTCAAAGCAGCTGCTATTTGTGCTCATGCTGAGGGCTGAGGGTTTGGGGGGGGGCGGTAAAGGTGGATCTGTGTGTGGCAGAGCAGGGGTGAGAATCACCATCAGTCAGTACTGACTTCCACAGAAATGCCAGAAAGAAGTTTATTATCTTTGCCTCCAGCAAAAGAATGGGACTGTGCAAGCCGAGTGCCTGGGGCAGGGACCCTCTCCCCTTTTGACTTTCTGCAGCCTCCCCGTCCTCTGTGACCGACGGACAATACACGTGCCACGTCCAGGATTCCAAAGTGAGCAGCACCTGGCCACGGGAGGCGGGCGGTAATTTTCCTCTCCTGAGCCTCAAACAATGCACAGGGAAGTTGCCATCAGAATGTCTGGGCTCCCGAGTGAACCTGGGCTGCAGAGGCGCTCGGTGCCTGGAGACTGAGTGGGAACTTTCAGGAAGAATTAAAAGCTGGCCAGGGCCAGGGTTCTAGCAGGAGGCAGATCGATCAGTAGGGGCAGGGTTCCTGGAGGCAGGGAGCTGGGCACTGGGACAGCTGGACTCCTGGACTCTGAGAGTTGCTCCCACAGCACGTCGGGCTTACTTCCTTGTCTCATGTGGCCAGCGCTGTGGCATTTATAGTCGCCACTGGACAGGGGAGGCCGTGACTTCTGGGCCCTCCCTCTCCAGGGGACAGAAGCTGTCAGAGGAGGAAAGGCCCACCCGGGCGCCAGAGGTCAGCAAAAATAACTTCTTTTCTCTGGAGATGTCTCATCTCTGGGACAGAGGCATTGCTGGGAGGCAGAGGAGAAAGAAATGGCTCTTGTCTTTATGCCAACAAGCTCTGTCCAGGGCTGGGGGGCCGTGAAAGTTGGCCTTTAGCTACAAGGGGACTGGGCCCTGTGGGGGGTGGGGGCAGTGGAGAACCTGCCAGGCTAGTTCGAAGATCTCAGAAGGTGGCAGAGGCGACAGAGGCTGGCTGGCAGGAAAGACCTGGCCCGAGGTGCCGACTGCCCAGCCAGGAGAACAAGGCTGGGGGCCCAAATCCAATGGGCTGAAAGGGAAGGCCTGACTCTGGAGGAAAGGGCTGGAGGCACTCGGGCGCAAACCTCGACCACACTTCATTTCGCAGGTGGTCCCATAACATCCCGGTCATCGGGGCCCTGCCGCCAGCGGCACGAGGAACCGGGAGAAACTGAGTTTGGGAGAAAATAAACTCCGTTCCACAGGTGCCTAGAGGATGTGAACTCTTTTCCTGCGTGTGAAACATGCCTCAGGGGGACGTGGCAGGGTGGCTGCTGGGTGGGGCTGCGTTCGGGGAAGCACAGCAAAACCCCAGAGCTCCACCTGTGTGCGGGGCGTGGAAGCCAAGCTGCCGGCAGTCTGGAGGGTGGGCCAGCGGAGGGTGTGGCGGCGGGCACAGCCCGCTCCTCTCGGGTAGCCCGATTCCCGCGACTGCCCGGAACAGCAGAGCCCATGTGCCCACCGCCCAGTTGCATTCACCCTTGGGCACCCAGCCACTGGGGTCTTGGGCACCGGCTCCCAAGAGGTGCTCTCCCCAGGGGACCGGGGTGCAGTAAGCGTGAGAAGAGAGCCACTCGTGAAATGTTTTTACCAAAGGAGAGCCCAGCCCGGGAGTTTGTTAAAGGGGTTCCCCTAGGTTGCAAACTGATCATTAGCAGGAAAGAGAAGTGGGAAGAATCGCCCTTCTGCCCCCACTTGCCCTAGAGACGAAGGACCTCCCCACTTCCCCGTCGCACACCCTTTAACCCCAGTGCTCCGTGTGATGCCTTGGCAGGGGCAAAGGTGTGTTTGCTTCATTTCGTTTTGGCTTTTAGAATTAGGGTTCAGGGTGGGGAAATTCAGTGGTTAGAGGCTGGGATTATGGGGTGTCTGCTTTGCTCCCAGGGCGAGTGACATCCTGTGCTAGAATCTGCCACATGCTACGTCACCATTTGTCCAGACGACTAAACATGGGGCATTCTGCTCCTTTTTCTCAGGCCCTCCAGCCCTCTCCCAGGACCCAGGTGGCCCTCTTTGCCTCAAGGTTCTTTCTCTCCAGGGGCCTAGATCTGGGGTCCTCCTGACACCCGGCATGCCTCCTTTCCGGGACCCAAGCAGAGTGGGGGTCTGGTGGGAAACCGACCCTCAGGCTGAAGGCCTGCAGCCCAGATCTGAGCTCTGGCAGACCATTCAGCCTCATCAGTGTCTGGATTAGGGCTCGGATTACTGATTAGGATGGGCTGCCGGTGGTCCACAGGTGGGATGCCAAAGGTAGCGAAGAGCAGCCCATGGCCCTGCTGTTTGATGCTGGGCGGAGTTAAGGTTGGAAGGCCTATGGCAAGCCAGGTGCCTTTCTGACCAGCAAAGACGCTCTGGTGAGAGTAGGGCTTAGGCTCCATGGAGGATGGGTGGCGGTTCTGCTGGGGCTGACGCTTGGGCACGGTACGGGTTTGGAGTAGGGCTAAGGTAACTATGGGACATGGCAGATGCCCGTAAATACTGGGTTTCATTCACTAGAGTCTCGTTTTATTCTGTGTAGTACTGCCTTGTTATAGCTCTTACTGAATTATTTAATTTTAATTCTCCTGTATTTGTGTCTCAGGTGGGAACTATGTCTGAAAGTTCTTTATCTTCCTCAACAGAATGTATAGTAGGTGCTTAGAAATACTTGCTTATTAAATAACAAGTTTTCCCCTCAGTTTGTCACCGTGTAACTGAGCTCAGCACGAGCTCAGCCCAGCTCGTCTAAGTCCAGGAGTGAGGCATTTTAGGAGCAATAGAAATTCAGCCTCCTCTTGCTTCACCCTCCACAGATGTTCAGTCCTGTCCTCTGGCCAGTCCTGCTCAAGGTCATCTGCAAGTTCACAGCCAGGGCCAGGAACACCAGTCAGGGCTTTCTTCCAGCTGATAGTCCAATAACTGTGGTGTCCTCACTTTGTAAATATTTTATACTTTATTATAAAAAGACTGGTAGCTACAAGGAAGTTATCTGTCATCTGTCAACTCTCCCTTTCCACCTCTGCTCAATCTGTAATAGGTAAAAGGGCTTTAATAAATTGGAGGAAAAAAATCTAGAAAACATATAGGTGAAATGCTTACAAAGTGGGAGGTTTGGAATCTGGGATGAAGGTGTGAAGGAGGAGGATGGAGCAGTAGAGAAGACTGGTGAGTGACTTTGGTGGAAGGGACAGAAAAATAAAATCCCGAGTGGAGAATACCCTCCGGGAAGGTCTGGGATGGGTGTCAATGGATGAGACACAGGCCAGACAAAATCCCTCCTTGTGTGGTCACCCACACCCAGCAAGCCAGCCCTGCAGGATGCCCGCCACAGACGTTTAGAAAAACTAAGGGATTTGAGAGGAGGAGGGAAGAACCATTTTGATGAGAGTTTTTATGATCTTTTCTGGAATTTTTGTTTCTGCTGGGAATGGAGAGGATGGAGAAAGAAATAAATCTTGTCTTCCCTCTAAGATCCAATTTTTGCATTAGAAGGAAGAAGAGGAGGAGAAGGAGAAAGAGAAAAAGGAGGAGGGGGAGGGAGAGGAGGAGGAAGGGAACGAGGAAGAACAACAACAACTACCACCACCACCCGGGGAATTCAGAGACCAGCCTGCTTACACACTCTCTAAATAACGGTAGATGGAAATAGTATAGATTGGCCTCAGTCTCCCCTTCTCATAACCCCGCCTCACAAGCCAGATCTGACATTGCCCTCAGAGGCTTCCAAACGTCCATAAGTTGTTCTTGCCCTCCCAGCATCAATGTCCCCTATGGGTCCCCCTCTCAAGTGTCCACGATACATCTCTTTGTCCTCAGACCACCATCTTCTACAGAGAACACGTGTTTGCATTACTGGTTCTTTCCTTTCTACCTCTCAAGCTCACATCCTTCTTGCTATCGCCGCATCCCTTGACCAGTTTCACTAAGAACACAGTAGACAAAGGGTTGATGCTGTTAACTGTCAGTACTTTGCCCTTCCTGGGGCTCAGGAAACAG
Organism: Desmodus rotundus; assembly: GCF_022682495.2. Classification (NCBI taxonomy): domain Eukaryota; kingdom Metazoa; phylum Chordata; class Mammalia; order Chiroptera; family Phyllostomidae; genus Desmodus; species Desmodus rotundus. The sequence goes on along the minus strand of NC_071397.1, from coordinate 831,922 downwards.
GAGTTGCGAGTCTAATTCCTCATCCAGGAAAGGGGTAGGGCTTGGAAGAGCTGAGGGCAGGCGCTTTCTGAAAAAATCATCATGGGGAAGGGAGCTGGCCCCCACCAAGTGTCTGCCGCTCCATCAGGTAGACGGGGTAAGAACTGGGGCCCCCGTCACCCTCCGGCTCACCGTTGGGAGTCAGTGCAGGTCCTGTTCGCATCACGTGGGAGATCTGGGGTTGGGAGGGAGGAGAAATGAGTGCCGCCTGCCACGCCATTAGCTTCCTCAACATCCCTGTCTCAGGCCCTTTCCCATTCCCTGGTCCAGACCTTCGGCTTGCTTCTTTCCCAGGATTCCATATAAACTTGATTCTTATTCCAGCCCCTGATCCCACACAGAGTCCCAGACCTCTTCATCCTTCTTCTGTCCTATTTTCCTTGTTCTAACAAAATTTCCCTCTCCTACACTGTTTTTCCTGATCCATCGCCTTCCCTCAACTCTACATTGCGTGGCCCATGCACCTGCTGCCTTTCGCGTAGTTTTCACCACCACTCCCTCTCTATTGCCAACCACCATGCCTCTTCTGCGAGAGTCATTACTCCCTCTAGTTCTGGTCCGTGACCTCTCCTCCGTCCCCTACCCCATGGGTCCGTTACCCTGGAGCACCCCTGTTCCTTACCAGGAAGATCAGGCCGAGGAACACCAGCAGGAGAATCACAGCCACCAGGACCACAATAACTATGGCCCACGGAGGGAACGAATCATCCTTCCCCACCTCTCCAACACGGAGACCTCCTCGTGCGCTGTCTTTGTTCTGGTGTGGATGGCTCTTGCTGACTGGGGCTTCTGGCATGACCGAACTCAAGTCCATGCGGAATGTGAAAGTGTAAACGGGCCAATGGGCAGCTGATGGGTATCCTCAGTTCTTTTTGGATGAGGAGGAGAAGTAGTGATAGACTGGTCTCCTGTGACCTTGATTGGCGATCTTAAAGTCTCTGTGCCAGCTGTGTTTCTTGCCGGGTTTTCTGTAGGCTTTGCTGGAATTGGTGTGGTCTTCCCCTTAGTAGATGTGGTTTTCTTTATGTTTACTATAGGCTTTCTTGAGGCTCCTATGGCTTGCTCTGTGGCCACGGAAGCCTTTAATTGGTGTTCTGTAGTCTTACTTGAGCCTCTCGTGATCTTATGGGCCAATGTGCTCTCTTCTCCACGTTCCGTAGGCATTGCTGGGGCTCTTGTGATCTCGTGGACTGATGTGCTCCATTGTCCACGTTCTGCAGGCATCTCTGGGGCTCTTGTGATCTCATGGACCGATGTGCTCTCTTGTCCGTGGTTTGTAGGCATCGCTGGGGCTCTTGTAATCTCATGGACTGATGTGCTCCATTGTCCACGTTCTGTAGGCATCTCTGGGGCTCTTGTGATCTTGTGGACCGATGTGCTCTCTTGTCCGTGGTCTATAGGCATCTCTGGGGCTCTTGTGATCTTGTGGACCGATGTGCTCTCTTGTCCACATTCTGTAGGCATCTCTGGGGCTCTTGTGATGTTCACAGGGACTGAAATGGTCTTTTGTTTGTGATATGTAGGTTTTCCTGGTGTTTGTTTGTTCTTTTCAGTGGCTCTTGGTGTCTCTTCTGTTTGTTCTCTAGTCTTTATCAGTGTCTTAGCTGAGGCTACTATAGTATAGTAATTAGTGGCTGCTGTATGATCATCAACTTTTTTTCCTTTTCTGTGGTTCTTGTTGCCTTGCATGATGCCTTGCATGTTGTGCTGTTTTCTGAGGAAAGTGTTGGTCTATTGCTGATCTCTGATTTAACTGCGTGGTGGGAAAGAGTTGTGCTTCTCTTACTGTCTAATGTGATGATGGTGTTTTCCAAAGGTGTTGCAGTTCTGAAGGCATTTCTCTTTACCGTTGGCGTGCTAATTTTGGACTTAGGACATGTTGTTTTACTCTTGGGTTTTGTCATTGGATATGTCGCACCAGATAATTTTTTGTGTGTGTTATTGGAGTCAGCAGAGTGTCCATTCCGGATAATTGGGTCTTTTCCTCGATTGCTGGGGGTTTGTTCAGCAGTGGGAGCAGCTTCACGATGAGTTGAAGAGCTTTCGGAGTTATCTGTAGGCCTGTGAATTGGCCTGAAATGGTGTGTGGCATTGCAGTGGCGTTGAAATTGATGGGTTTCTGTAGATTTAGGGGAGTCTGGGGGGCTGTGTCCTAAAAGAAGAGCAGTGTGGTCAGAGGGAGTAGTAAAAATAAGGTTTGGAGTAGGAGGAGATAAATGATCAGATGTTGGGGATTCGCCAGGGTTCCGAAAGTCTTGAAATGTGCTAGCACCTGTAAAAAGAGAGAGTCAAGTGAGAAACTTTTTCCACGATCTTCCCTGCGTCCCTGGCCCCCTTCTTCTCTAGGGGTCCCCTTATTACCCCAAATATATCTCTCCAGCCAGTCTCCCCAGAATACTATAATATCTAATCCCCATTCTCACCTCCAGTCTCTGAACCTTTTTTCAGGCTGTGCCTTCAGCAAAGAATGTTACCTCATGCTTCCCCACCTCTACTCCTCAATTCTAAATTTTAGACCTTTCTATCTTCGTGGCATTTTTCCTGATCTTTTCAAGCAGATAAGATCTAGTTTTACCTCCGTGCTCAAACATCTTTCTGTTAGTTACTTTTTCCTGCTATCTGCAACTTGACGTTACAGTTGTCTATGAGCCTGTTGACTTCTCCACACTCCCCTGCCCATCCGATCGTAAGTTTTGAGAGCAGATAGAGCCCGGCATTTGGCTGAGCAAGTGCTCCTCTAGAATTTATATAATGCTTATGGAATGGAGCTCCCCTTCCATGACAGAGCTGATAAGAAAGGTAATAAACATCAGAATCTTCATCTCTCCATAACATTGCAGCTCCAAAGATCAGACCTCCGGCAGAACTTCCCGTGAGAGTCAATAAGTAGACACAGGTGGTGAGCGAGAGAAGCGGAATGGAGGACAGGAAGCTTATATTTGGATGATGGAGGTCGGTCTGGGTGAAGGGAAGTAAATGAGATGACTCAACCCTCTGGTTCCCCCACGGACCCCCCTCTTGGAAGATCAGAGCTAAAGCCATCTTGAGTAGATGAGGTGGCCCTCTCACAGGAAGAAATATCTGCTTGGGGGTCCTGAGAAGAGTGAACGGGGCAGCTGGATTCTGGGAGACACTGTGTTTAGGGACAGGGTGTGAGGAAAAACACGCCATCAATGAACAGATATGGGCTTTAATTCTATGGAAAACAACCCTTGGGGGCAGAGGAGATGTCTGCGCGAGAGCCAGGAGATCGCCAAAGCCCGAGAGCTAGTGTTGTTACCTAACCGACATTTCCAGCTTCTGTTAGCTCAAGGTGGAAACCAGAGCCTGGACCCGTTCCCAGTCCCAGGAAACCACAACCCTCCCAGCTCCCTGCCAACAAGGACAGTGGGGGGCTGGGGAACTCAGTCCTTGGGAGAAATGTGGGTGGGAGGAGAAGGGAGAGGTAGTAGAAAAGCCCACGTCTCTGAAGGGGGTCGAGGCCATGGCACTGGGGCGAGGGAACAGGGCTCGAGCGCCAGGCGCTTCCCTCATGGTGCCCACCCCGCTCTCCCACTCCCTCTGCAGCAGCAGCTGTCACTCACAGGCCCTTCTCCAGCCAGGTGCTCCACTGCTTGCCTCACAGACAGTCTCTGTCTGGATCCTCCTCCACAGGGACGGATTTCCCAGCTCCCCACAAGGCCCCTTAGAAGCTGTCAACTTCCCTATTTTTACAGCCCGGAAACCTGAGTTTCATGCAGAAATGGTGCCTGGCACACAAGCTCTGCAATAGCAATGGTCAACCGAGAACAGTGACTATGGGACTGGCCGGTGCTGCAAAGGAGGATGTACACTAACTCATTTGCTGTTCGCAACAGCCCTTGGAGGTCGAGAGCTGTTTGTTCTCCTCCCTTTTTTATATGTGAGAAAACAGGTGTAGGGGACCCCAAGCACCCTCAGCAGGTAAGAGGTTAAACCAGTGGAACACACATTCTGGGCTCCCAGCTGCCGGGACCACGCTGCGCAGACCCTTTTGGCAGGGAGAACACAGACATCTGTGGGACCCCCAAAGGATTCTGTTCTTCGTTTGTTTATGTCATCTTCACCACACACCTGTGAGGTCAGTGTGTGATCTTACAGTCTGACAGGTGAGGAGACGAGGCTCAAAGATGTTAAGGAACTGGCAAAGTCAGGCTTTTCTCTACACCCCAGATGCTTTTGGATGTGAAAAGGGGTGAGTAAGTGCCCAGCCAGAGAATGAACAAATGGGCCACAGCATCGCGTGGCAAGTCCACTGCCTGAAGAAAACAGAGGCCGGGGGTGGGATCCAGGCTGGTGCCGCACCAGCTTCCCATCCTTACTCGGGCCACTGGAATGCTCTGACGCTCCATGGCTCCAGCTGTTTGCAACAGTGATGCCAGCTGCAACGGCTTAGTGTGAGGACTGAGGGAAGCGGAGTGGAGTTGGCTCTTTAAAGCATTTGTTGAATCCGAATTGCAGTCTTTGAAACAGTTTGACACTTTGCCCTGTTCTTCTCCTGGAAGCAGGGGAGCCGGAGACACAGCTGAGCCCCCTGCCTGCTGCAGCCCTGGCCCCCCTCTTCTCTGCACCCCTGAGCCATTGCCAGACCGCCTCCAGCGGGGTTTATCAACACAGCACTCGCCACTGTCTAATAGACCATAGATCATTTAATTCCCATAATGCCAGGGATTTTTATTTGTTTGTTCATTGCTGTCTCCAGCCTAGAATGACGTCTGGCCTATTACAGGCACTTCTTAAATATTTGTTGAATGGGCGGGTGAGAGAATATCTTGAGACGGATGAGCTCTTCAAAAGCCTTGCCAACAATCCGTCATTATGCACATTAGTAAAAAAACGTATCCTGAGCTCCAAAGGTTGGAAGATCAAGGGGTAACTTCTGCTGTATGAGGTGCTAAGCCCCTGAGTTGGAAAGAAGGGGGAAGACCTCTAGCCCATCGGCCCCGGGACCCCGGTTGTTATCAATGCACACGGTTAGTAACTAGACTCCGAAGATCAGACATTAAAATTCACACCCACATCACACAGCTGTGGAAACATCACCTGTGAAATCGGACCCTCAAAAATGGCTTCTCCATTTACAGTGAGCCAAGCTCCAGGGTTCCCTGGTCCTGGGCCCAGCCGTGAAGTGAATCAGAGACTAACCCCCAGGACAAGCTAACCATCTCTTCTCTCCGGTAGATCTACCTATTGGGCAAAACTTTATTTCCCTAGGAATTGCTCGCTGTGAGATTCATTTCACTGACTGCAATAGCGGCCTGTAGAGGATCTTTTTGGTCACTGAGGTTTAGGCAGAGAAGAAAACTGGCTTTAGCAGAAGACTGGAGACATGTGCTTAGCGTGGATGAAAGAATGAGAACAGACCTCACAACATCAAAGCCGTACAACTCCGAAGTTCTGTTCAGTGGGCTTCACTCACTCGTCTGGAGAGGAGGTGGCCAGGCTGCCGGCAGAGCAGCCTCCCCTCAGCAGCACTTCTGGTGTTTCTTGGTGCCCTACCAGCGATGCCGCGAAATGCTAGTTAAGTGTCTATAGAGTCTCAACGCGTGACCTAAAACACAGACGTAGTGAAAAAAGACCAAAGGGAACTACGCTGGAATGGTTGCCCAGGTGACTAGAAAGTGCCGGGAGATTTTCTTTCTAAACTTTTTCTATTTTTCAGTTTCTAGAATGAAAAAATATGGATTTATATATGTGTATTTTATATATTTATATATAAATATATCTATATTATATGCATTTTATAAATATATACATATTATATATAAAATATATACATATATTTATAGTTGTACATAAATATATATTTATATATTATAAATATATATAAAATATTTTTTATATTTAATATATTATATATATATTTGCCATAGAAATTAAATGAAATAACATTTATGTACGAAAATGTTCATGCTGGAGTCTCCCCAGGACCCCAGGGGTGCAGCCCCACTGAGCTCCCTCAAAGCCATCCCGACTCTGCCCCTACGGCCCGGCGGCTGCCCCACCGGGTGCTAGGGCCCAGTAATCTAAGTGTGAGTACGGACTGGTCCTGTGGGTAAATGAATCCAGCCATCACTCCTCCCTCCCTCCCCAGCCGCCCTCTCTGCTGGACAGTCTCGTGCTCCCCCGCAGTTCCACCCCAGCCCCGCCTGAAGCCTCGCGCCTCTCACCGCTCTGCGGATCTGAACGTCCAGCTGCCCCCGCCTGCCGGCCATCTCCCATCCACACCCGGCCACCCAGGGCGTCCTGCTCTGGGGTGCAGATTGCGAGTCTGCCTTGTGCCTGTCCTGTGACCTGGAGGGAACACCTCCCAGAAGTGACTGCGTGGAGTTAATTCACTCCCTTCTGCCCCTACACATACGACAGGTGGAGCATAGCTGCAGGTGGCACCTGATATCAGCCCCAGGGAAAGGGACACGAATGGGGGGGCCTCAAAGTGGGAGGAAGCCATCAAGCCAGGACACAAAAGGCACTGTGTTGAAGGCACTGCTGAGCCCTAGCAGAGGCAACCTGAAGGCTCCCCAGGCCCTGCCCCACCACCCACCATGCTCCAACTCCCACCCCATCCGGTCTGGTCCCAGCAAAACCCTGTGCCCAGGGAAGGGGAGTCTTCCCTGCATGTCACCCTCAGTCACACACACTTGGAAGGAGAAGCTGCTGCTTGTCCCTCCCCAAATACTGCCCAGAGCAGCCTGACCCCGCTCTCCTGGCCCTGGTTGGGAGCAGCAAAGCCACTGCTGTAGACGGCCCTGTCCACTGCAGGGACAGTCTGTCTCTTTCTGCACGTCTGCCTCGTGAAGACCCTCCTCCACCCTGCTCAGGCCAGTGCCAAGCTGCCGCCGTGTTTGGCATCTCCCTTCCCTGGGTTCGGGCACAGAACTGTTACTTAACTACGTGACCTCATTTTGTGATTTCCCTTTATCCTGTAGGGTCTGCTTAGCGCATCAAAGTTTTCCATGTTCATTTTCTCGCCAAAGCCCTGGGGTGTCTCCCAGCTGTAAAGTGGAGACAAAACCACACACCCTTTTCAAGTGGCCGCAAGGGTTCAGTGAGCCACCGTGGATGAAGCACCCAAAACAGTAAATGCTCCACAGGCCAGCGACCCTTTGCATCGGCCAGGCAGCATGTGTCTTGGTTCATAGACATGTGGATTAATTAAATGGGCTGGAGTCAGGGCCGAGCCCAGGTCAGCGTAGAACGGGTCTCTCAGGAGGGAATGTGCCCTGTGGCCCGAGGGCAACAGGCAGTGTGTGGTGTGGCCAAAGCCAGCTTGCCTCCGAGGCTCGGGCAACACCCTGAGCCTTTCTGAGTCTCACTTTCCTCACTATACAAGGGGATATTATTAACCACCTCGAGGGATTTGAGGAAATGAAATGAGATGCAGTACCATAAGAACCTGAGGTCCTCGAATAGCTCAGAGCCTGTTTGGTCCCCACTCCCCACCCAGGACAGCATCCCCACACAGCATCCGTGTGCAGACTAGAAGAAAACCCCTCTCCATGGCTGCCAGGAGCAAAGCACAAGCTAGATTTCACTGCCAGCATGGCCCTCAGCCGACACACCTGAGCAGCCCACGGCGGGACGACTGTATGCAGCCGTTCATCCCCATCCCCTTTTCCCCCACACACTCTCTGCGGTCGTTTCTCTGATTGCTAAGAAACAACCCTTCTCTGTCTTCTGTGCTCCTGTGTAAAGGTGACTCCTTTGCCTCTGAGGGCACCTTACCTGCCCCCTGAGCAGCTAGAAGGAAGAGGAGGCAGTACTGGAGGCCAAAGTCAGAGCGGGTACCGTGAGCTGGCTGGGCCATGCCAGCGGCGGTGGCAGCAGGTCGGCTGCTTGAGGCTGAGAGCTGGGGTACTCTCATCTGATACAGGGCCAGTTTGACATCATGGGTGCCGGGGCCCCTCAGGCCTTAACCTTAAACAAACAGAGCCTTAAACAAACAGGGCTGCTCTGATAACGGGAGACCGCAGCTGGGTCAGGGAGCCAGGAACTAGGTGCCTGCCCCAGGGCTGGGATGCGGGGGGAGGGCAAAAGAACGGGGAAGGTAGACTCCCGACCTTCTTCAGCAGGGTTCTGAGGTTGGGGGAGAAGATGGCAGGTTGTAGAACGACTGGGTCTGGCTGGGCGAGACCCGGAGGGGGAGACCGGGTGCCCGTTACGGGAGGAGTTTCAAATTCTGGTTCTTCTCCAGCTTTGCCTTCGGTCCCCTGTCTAGCGCGGCAGCCCAGCTCACCACACCCCCTGCACACACAGGGCCACTCTTTTTGCCCTTGATGGAGCTGCCTGAGGGGGTCCGGTGAAAGAGCAAAGGAGAGGCCGCGCTCACTGGCCCATCACGGCAGACGTGGGCGCCTGCAGGTAGGTGCCCAGAAAGAACACAGCATGTGGAGACAGCAGGGCAGTGGCAGAGACGAGACAGACCCCGAACCCCAGGAGCTGACCGGACACGCCCCACCAGGGACACTGAGTAGAGATCTTTGACACTCCTGCCCGGTCCCCTCTCCCACCTCAGACCCCATCCACCCTGCACAGAAATGCAGACCCCTCATGTCTAGGGTCCTCCAGCCTCCCCCTTCCTTCCCTCCTGTACCCTTGCCTGAAGCAAGCCTTAGCTCAGAGACTGTCCACACTGGGGCTGCGGTGGGGGAAGGACAGACTGCGGGGACTCTGAGGAGAGGCAGAGCTGGGGGTCCAGGTGTCTCCGTCACCACCCCATTGCTCACGTCGGCGTGCTGTGGATGTCCTCGGGAAAGTCGGCATCTCCCAGACAAGGTCTCTGCCTTGGTCACTGCTGCCTCCGCAGTGGCTGGCGCCAGGTCTGGCTCTCAGCAGTCAGTGAGTGTGTGGTGGGCCCAATGGAGTGGAAGCCAAGGCTGGCCATTGCCCACACTGGGGAGTGGCACAGGCGGGGAGGGCAAAAGGCCCGGGCCTGCGGCAGTGCAGCTCACGGGAGGCTTGGGGGGACTCGAGGGCTGACCATGTGAATTCCTTTCATTACTTGGTGTGACTAGCTCTGGGGCCCTGGGCAGGGCTGGAATGGGTGGGAAGAGGAAAATAGGCCAATTATTCATTAATGTGATTAATGGGAGATTAGTGAGGCTCCATGGACTCAGGCCAAGACTGACTATTCAGAACCAGGCAATTCCTCCTGCAGGATGGGGACCTGAGGCAGACGCAGGGCCCCCTGTAGCTCCACCTGGACTCAGGAATAACTGGAAGCCCCCTTTCCACTAGTCTGCTACCCCAGCCTTTCCCCAGGGACCTAGGAAGGGCAGTCTTGCTCCCCACCTCCCCCCACCTCAGGGACACCTGGCAATGTCTGCAGACATTCTTGTCACAGCCTGGATGGGGCTGCTACTAGCATCTAGCAGGCAGAGGACAGAGATGCTACCACACACCCCATAGTGCACCCACCAGTCTCCACAACAAAGGCCTCTCCAACCCCCCTTGTCAACAGTGCTGAGGGTGGGAATCTCACTGTGTGAATGAATCCCCCCCTTCTTTTTAGCCACAACCACCTGAGGACCCAGGCGTCTGGGGTAGAGGAACCTGGAGGCAAGTCGTTGCGTCTGAGCTACAGGCGAAGGGTCTGGTCACCAAACAGCCCTACCAGCCAGTGACCTTCGAGTACTGCTGTGTGCCAAAGAACGTGCTGAGCTCCCTGTCTTGCTGTAACCTATGAGATTAGCAAGGTCAGCCTCAGATGAGGAAAGGACTCGCCAAAGGTCACAGCACTGGAGAGGCCAGAAATGATTAGCACCTGCCTGGCGGCAAAGCCCACGCCCTTAGGCAAATGGAGACCAGTGGAGGGGATGCTGTTTTACTCAGCACCCACCCAGAGTGTCCAGAGGGCATCAGAGAGCAGGACTCCTCACTGTCTGAAGCTGAGAGAATCGGGGGTCTTGGCAAGGCCAGGAGCTAGCCCAAGGGGGCTCTGTATGGAAAGGGATGTGGAGGGGAAACCGCCTCCTGTTTCCTGGGGGCCCAAGCAAAGTATCCTCAACTAAGAGGTGTCTCTGATAGTTGGGGAAGAGGGTGGGAGTGGGGAGAAAGTACAGGGGCAAAGGCTCCGTCAGGGCTGGAAGACCGGGAGACCATGTAGTAGTGCAGGTCCTGGTGAGAGCACCGTGTCAGAGAGGTGAGGTGGGAGACGGCAGGCTGGCCACAGGACCAAACCACGGACCTCCCCCCACTTTTTAAAATTATTTTATTGTTGTTCCATTACAGTTGTCTGCATTTTCTCTCCCCCTCCCCCCCAGGACTTCCCCTTACTCCATTGTGGGAGGAGACTGGGGGGCCATGGCCATGGGCAAGCCACCCGCAGGAAACGGACCTAGTTAGCCTGAATAGACGGCTGGCTACATTTTTCCTTTTTTGGGGGGTGGTTCCCCAAATTTTTTAAATTGAGATAACATTGGTTTATAACTATATGAGTTTCAGATGCTCGACATCTCTACGCACTCCAGCAAGCTCCCCGCCAACACTTCCGTTTCTACCTATCGCCTGACACACTGACCCTTTGCCCGCTTCACCCTTCCCCCAGCTGCAGCCCCTCTGGGAACCACCGATTTGTGGTCTGCCTCTCTGGGGTTTTGGGTGTTTGTTTGTTTGGGTGTTTGTTGGAATGAGTCTGTTTAGGAAAGAAAGCAGGAAGGCCAAAGAGGAGGGGTGATCCCTATCCTGGTTCCGCCCCTTCACTTGACAGAGAAGTGCTGCCTGGCGGCCTTCTGATGGCAGCTGGAAGGGGTCACAGAGCCACAGCCACCCGCACACTCATCTCTCTGTTGAACTGGCCGGGCTGTGAGATGAGCGGGGCTGGACGGGCTACCCAAAGCCCCAGGCATGTGGACCGGCCGCTGCCTCCCTCACTGCCCCTCCCCCAGCAAACACAGCGCTGCTCATTTACTGAGCGCCGGCCCTGGGCGAGAGCCTACGTGCCTCATGTGCGTATAAGCTCATTTCATCCTTCGGTAGCCTTTGAGATGGATACTATCATTCTCGTTTTATCTAGGATTCAATTACCTCATCTCTACAGCAAGGGGTAATAATAACACCTATACCACAGGTTTGCTAGGGACTAAAACAGTGGGGTACAGTGGGGGTGCGTCCAGCTGTTATGGTCCTTCTTGGGGGCAGCGGAGCTGTTGGAAAAGAACAATACGATCAGGTGAGAAGAGCCGGCCACATCCCTGGGTCTTCACCCCAACACGCAGCACCACCTTGGAGTCCACGCTCGCTGCGTGTGGCAAAGGCCTGCAGACCCACGAGCAGCACTAGCACAGCCTGCCCAGGCGCCCTTCCAGACCATCGACAGGGCTTTTTAAAAGGCTCAGAGGCCCATTACGTGCCTCCGGACAGCCAGGGGGCCAGGACCTCCATCAGCACCAGGATCCCCGTACACGGAGGTCAGCAAGCTGTCCCCAGGGGACTGACCTCAGGAAGCATGGGGGAGGGGGGCAGTGAGAAAGAGCCTGGAGATTCTTCTACCTGGCCCTCTTCCCAGCCTCTCACCTGGCGCTGCCCCGACTAGGACCTGTCCCCCCCGGCCTGAGCCAGTGCCCCACCCACACCCTCCCGAAAGGAAGGACCGGGTGTCCTATCCCCAGGTCCTCCCATTGATGCGAGAAGTACAGCTGCTGGGGGTGAGGACTTTGAGTCTCTAGAAGAAGCAGGAATTGGGAGCTGGGCGGGGCCAGCAGACGTCGCGGCCTGGGGACTGCATCTGACCCTTAGGAGCCCCGGGACAGGGTAGGACCTGAACCGCCCTCACCCAGATGGCTGCAGCCCCGGAGTGTTCCGTCCCTTTGGCGGACAAGAGGAGCAGCGGGGGGACCCCATTGTGTTCAGGGGCAGTGCGTTGCAGAAGTTCAGAAACCGCCTCTGCCTGCCCTGAACCCCCCACTTCCCGACTGCGCAGCAACTCAGGCGTGTCTTCGCTCCTAAAACAAGGTGTTCCAGCCCCTAGTGTAAAGGGGCGTGATGAGCATTAAAGGAAATGTTTCTAACATGCCTCGCACACAGGGTCAGCTACGATTACCTACAAAGGGAAAGACCCAGGGGTGCTCTCCTCTCCTCTTAAGGAGACTCAGATAAGAAAACAAAAAGCAAATTTTAAAAAAATACAAATTAAAAAAGAAGACCCAGATGCCCCAAAGCTTCTCTCCACCTTGTGCCCGCTGCTCCGACCTGTCCGTTCAGTCCTCACTGCAAGTCTGGGAGTCCCACTGATGGTGGAGACATCTCCCTCCATCCCTGCCTCCCTTCTCCTGAGCTTGGGCCCTCTCGTTTTCGGAGGGAGAGGGAGATGTTACACAGATGGGAAGATGTTAGTTACTTGGAGTGTTCCAGGGGCTGATGGGACTGGTCTGTCGATCTTGTCCGGGTGTCTGGCGTGTCTGGCATTATAAGGGATGAGTTCTAATCTCTCTGCCACTGACCTATTGTGTGACCTTAGTCATTCACCCTCTCTGGGCCACATTTCCCAGTGTTTAAAGAAAGATGAGTCCCAAAGCTTCCTCTACACGTCTGTCCTGTGTTTGCCCTTCCGTGGGCCTGTGACTAGGTAGATGAGGGCACCCCCTTTTGCCTGAACGCAAAAGGTAAAAGAGGAGGAGGATGTGATAAACCCCGTGTCACCACCTGAGTGTCTGAGATGTGGCAGAGCAACTAAAAACATTCAAAGATGGAAGCTTCATATCACGCAGATTTTTCACCTAGAAAGTCACTGTGGCTGGGGGAGCAGGGCACCTGGGTTTGGGAAGAAACTTGGCTTAATCCGCCCTCCCTTTAGGGCCCACATTCCCGAGCCATTCGGTGGCAGGAAAGATGGGAATCAATTGTAGTTAATAATTAATCCCTAAAGAGCATTGAGAGGCCCAGGCCTGGGTGGGGCCCAGACATCTGCAGGAGGAGCACCTCCTCCACTCCCCTCTCTGCAGGACCAGGCACCCCTGGGCGATGGGTGAAGAGGGACCACCCACTGTTTTCCCAAGCAGCCCAGTGAGCGGCCTTCTCCTGGGTCCTCAAAGTTGTGTTGGGAGAACTGGAAAATCCAGTTACCCAGCTTCCCCCTCCCATTTCCCCCCAAATGCCTGTGCTAAGGATTGGCTGTAGAAAGGTAGGCTGGGTAAGGAGAGGCAGGGGGTTCTTCAGACATCTCTTCTGTCCATCAAGAAGGTGGCCACAATGGGGACCACACTGGCCCTCTTCCTCCTCCTGACCCTCCTTGGCAGCTCACATGGAACAGGTGGGGGCTAGAGGGCTGGACACAAGGGTCCTCACAGCAGGAAGAGGCCAAGAAGGGGAGAGAGAGACAGAGGCACCGAGTCCTGAACTCCCCAGAATTCCGGCGTGAACTCTGCCTTGAGAGGGTCTGAAAGGGCCCTTTGGGAAGAGGAAGTCTGGTGGGGGTGCGGCAGGAGGGGTGCCCACATCCCCAGCCCTGGAGGCTGGGTCCTCAGCTGTACCCCTGGGTCCCTAGGGCCAGGAGTGACTCTGCAACTGAAGCTGAAGCGCTCCTTTCTTGCAAACTCACCCTATGGTTCCAGCTCCCTGGAATTACTCGAGAAGGTAGGTTTTTGGGAGGGGAAAGGATGGGCTTGTGTGAACTCAGATTGTGTCTCTGAGTTGGTGTGGGTCTCTCTGCTGGCACCTGGCCATTCTAGGTGTGAGAGCCATTTTACACCTCGCTCTAACCCTTTCTCTCCCCCAGCTCTGCCTCCTCCTCCACCTCCCATCAGGGACCAACATCACCCTCAATCAGGCTGGATCCCCACAGCACATTACTTGCAAAGTCTGAGAGCAATCAGAGCCTGTGCCCCTCTTGGACGGTGTGTTTGCCTCGCTCCCCGCCGGGTGCAGGGGGAATACCCTGGCCCTGTCTTCCAGCAGGCCGTCACCTGCTGTGTGGCAGGAAATATGCTGAATTAAATGACTTTGTGGATTCGTGCGCCCGCTGTGAGAAAGGTGTTGGACACCCAAGACTCTGTCTGACTCTCCTTTGAGAAGCAGAGGGGGTTCCGGGATGGACTCGCTCTTCCTCAATGCCAGTTTCAAAGGCCTAGAGGGAATCTCGGGAATTAACTGGGGACACACACGCACACCAGACACACACTTCGATGTGAGATCTTCAAAACACCTGGGAGTAAGGGAGAGACCGTGTACTGAGCTCAGACTTTGCTCCAGGTGTGACGCTTCCCCAGGTCAATGCTTGCAGCAATCTCAGATGTAGCATAATAGGTATTATTATCTGATTTTATAGATCAGGAAGCTGAGGCTTAGGGAGGCCAGGCCACTCACCTGACATCCATTTGCGGTGGAGAGGTCAGACACCAGACAAGTCCTTGGCTTAAGCAAGACTTTTGTTTCCTCTCCCATTGCCTGAGCTTTGGGGCCGGGGGCTCAGAACCCAGACAAGGATGTGGACCGACACCCGCAGGACCGGGCCCTCTGACCCAGGGATCCGTACAGGCCGGTCCGGGTAGGAGGAGGGGTGGGAGGCAGCTCAGCTGATGAGAGGGCGGCCAGCTGGTGCAGGTGGGGGGCATGGAGGTTGTGCTGGCTAAACGTACATGTAGCCACAGGGGCCCACACTAGAGTCCTGGCTGAGCTTCTCATCCATGTGGAGCCTGCATTTCTTCACCTGCAAGGTGGGTGTGATGGCAGTACCTGCTTCACAGGATTGTCCTGAGGGTTACACAGACCAGCTCCCTGGGCACACGCCACCGTGCCTGTCAGATAAAGGGGCACAAGTGGTAAGGGTTGTCGTTAGAACGGAACACCGGTTCCAATGTGTAAGTCCCGTCAAGGTCCAGGGTTGTCCTGCCTGGTTTGAGGCAGGCACGCATGTGACCCCCACTCAAGATTATCTTAACCTCTTACCAGCTGTCTCAGATTGCAAGCATGAAGCCAAGACGTGACCGTTTGGGGTATCGATAGGGTTGCTTCCTGCTCTCCACAGCCCCTGCCCCTGCCACCCACCCCCCCACCCGTCACCAGCACCAGAGCGAAATTAGAACCTTACTGCTCTGCTGGGAGATACAGGCAACAGCTCTGTGTGGACGCCCCTGAAGGTGGGGGGGCACAGGAAGTGGAAAAATAAAAACAAAGCTCACAAAATCTCCCTAGTTTCCTTAGTAATCGTCCTGAATTAGCGCAGAGGAGAGCTGGCTGAGGGCCCAGGTGTTGCATGACTTGCCCCAGTGGGCAGGCGACACCCACAGGTGAAGTGTGTAGGCCCCAAACAAGTTGGGGGACTGATGTCTGGATCCCCAAAAGACTGGAGGAGCAGACAACTGCTCCTGAACCCGGTTCTTAAATCTCAGAACTTGAAATCGCTGGGCTGAGATACCAGATTCTTTTCTCAAAGAATTCCCTTCCCAAACTCGAAACAGGGCAGTGCAGTGAAAAGAACGTCGGGAGTCACGGGACCTGGTGTGGCAGAAACTGCTAAGTGTCCCCTTACAAGAACTCTCTTCCATTTGGACGGTCATGTGAATTTCAGCTGAGCACCTGGCTCATTCTATTTCCCAGCCTCCCTTGCAGCTGGGAAGGGCTGGGGTTAGGGTCTAAGGGGCTACAAGTAGAAAGGAAGTATGCAACTTCCTGGTAACATCCTTGAAAGGAAAGGAACTGCCACTTCAGAAGGAAGAAAACAAAGTCCTTACCACGGCCAAGGTCACGGACCAGCACTTTCCAACCGCACGTTCTCTGATGATGGAAACGCATCAGAACCTGCGCTGAGCAGTATGGTGGCCACTAGCCACGTGCGACTACCAAACACTTGACATAAGGAACCGAACGTTGAGCTTTATTTAATCGTAATTATTTTAGCCAAACAGCTACCATTTTGGACAGCACCACCCAAGATAATCCTCCTTGAGCCTTCCTAGTTCTGTCCCATCACTCATGCCTTTGCTCATCCCCCAGCTGCTACTCTCTGAGCATTCTGGGCATGCTCCCCGCCCTGGCTTTGCTTTGGCTCTTCCCACCACAGGAACACTGCTCCCAGGCATCCGCTCAGCTAATGCCTGCACCTCCTGCAAGGCTCTGCTTAAATCTCACCTCTACAGTGAATTCGACCCTGCCCCCGTTAATACTACATCCTGCTCCTCAACGCACACCCAAGTCCCCTTACCTTGTTCTACACTTTCTTCCTCACGGCATTCACGACCTTCAGACACACTCTGTATTTCACACCTTCACATGCTATTTCCGACTTCCCCTGCTAGACCCCAAGTACTGCCAGGGCAGAGGTCTTTGTTCCTTTCACTCATCGATAAATCCAAGGGTGGGCGCACAATGGGGCCCAGTACGTAGCAGGTGCTCCAGATATACTGAACTGGGGGAAGAGAATAGGAAGCTGCCCATTCCCTCCTTCCCCTCTTCCTCCTGGGTGGGAACGTGAATGTGCCGTTGGGGACTGGGGCAGATCTCAGGCCTAGAGTTAGAAAAAGTGTACCAAGAATGGCAGGAAAATGTTAAAAGGGGTGACTCTTCTGCCCAGAGAAGAGGGGACACTTATAAGCTGCCGTGACACATGAAGCGTGGCTACAGCCACCAGAAAGAACTTACACCTAATTCATTGGGTTGAATCCCAGATGATACTTCATCCAAGCTAGTCTTATTCTCTGAGCACGTTTCTTCATGTCTAAACTGGAGAGAAGGTCCCCACCCCTGAGGCTCTCAGAAGGATTAAGTAGCAGCAGGGAGGCCCCAGCCATGAGAGGCCAGCCACAAACAGCAGCTCCTCGAGAGTCAGCCCCTGAATCCCACTGAGATGAGACAAGGTGTCTGGGGTGGGGAGGTCGGCATCTGCCCGTCTCTGTGTACCTCTGTCAGGGGCTCGGAAGGGTGCCCCTGGCACTCTGGTCTCAGGTACACAGAGGGAGGGGCACTCTCTGCAGCCCCTCCACACCCCAGGGACTGAGCCAAGGAGCATGGAGGTGGAGAAGTGCCAGCAGAAGTCGGGGCGTTGTTGGTAAGTCTGGGAAGCAGGGGGAACCCGGGTCACTGCGTGAGGCTCACGAGGATTCTTCTTTCCTCCAACACGGTCGGTACTACCCGGCATCCACACTCCCACTGGGGCCCAAACCGAGCGCGAGGAAGAGGCAGCCCTCCTCCTTTCCCAGACCAGAGTCTCAGGGAACCACTGAAAGACAAGAAAGTCCCCACTGAGGGAAACAGAGATAAAAGAACCACAGACACATGCGTTTGAGATTTTAAAAGTTTATCTGAATCTCCTCGTGCCTAAGCTTCCAGGTGGGGCTGCACGGGAGGGAAGCAGGGGCAGGAACGTGTCACCCACAGTCACGCTGACCAAGCTGGTTTGTTCCTGCAAACGAGGGAGGCGGGCCACTCGGACTCTGAGGCACCATCTCATCAGCTGCTGCAGGATCAGTTTGCTCTCAAAGGCAGGCCTGGGAGGGTAGAGGACCGCCGGGACAGTGAGTGAGGGCTCAGGGCTCCCTGGGGCCAGGAGATGCGTCCATCAGCTGCCGGAGGTGAGAAGCTGCCTTGTCCAGTTTCGACAATTCCAGCTGGATCGAAGAAAGCTGGACAGGGCGAGAAGCCAGTAAGGATCCAGGTATGAGGCCCACCCTCCTCGTACCGCGTTCCCTCAGGGAGGTGAGCTCCCCGGGTGGCCTCCCAGCCTTACCCTCTGCTGCCTCTGAGTCTCTGCCTCTTTCTCGGATGGGGTCCAGGCTATGAGGCCATCAAACTGCTTCTGCAACTTGTGTCTTCGGGCCGCCAGCAGAGGTAGATGGGCCTGGGGGTCCACCAGGCCCTGCAGGAGAAGAGACACATCCGTGGCCCACCCAGTACTTCCTTCCTCCCCACGCTAAGACCCCTCTGCACTTCTATAAAACTCACCCTTGCCCCTCCCCCACCCCGACATCCTCCCAGCACCTGCAGCTCCATGTAGACCTGGACCGTGTCGCTGCCAGAGGCCTGGGCCCAGCCAGAGGGGGCGGCTGCATCCGCGGGTAAGAGGCCCACGGCCCCACAGCGGGCCAGGGTGCCCAGCGGCTCCAGGAAGGCTTCAAAGGCACGCTGCTCTCCAGGCTCTGAGCTCTGCAGCAGCACTGGGAGGAAAGCAAACCTGTCAAGGCCCGTGACCCTGTCCCCTTCCCACCCTGCCCCTCCTACCCTGGGCCCCGCCCCCAGCCTTCCCTTCTGCCCCCCAGCCCCTTCTTTCTGCAGGGACATGCCTCACCTCGAGGCCGGGCCTTGGTGAGCTGGTACATGGCTTGAAGGGCCCTCAGTGCCTGCACAGCCTCCTGGACCCGGGAGAAGCGCCGCTCCAGCTCAGGCTGGTGCCAGTGTTCCTAGAGACAGGGACCCGGAGTTGACCAGCAGGCTCCTGGGACTCCCGCACCACCCGCCCTCCCCACTGCTCTGCACCACCGCAAGGATGGAACACAGCAAACAACGGGAAGCCATCTAAGACCTTAGATGACCCGTGGCTGACATCTGCCGAGTCACTCTGATGGAAGACGGCAAACAACCAAAAATAAAACTTAAAACGTACTATTCAGACTCACAAAGCCACGTAACTCACAAAACCACATAATTAAAAGAAACTTGGTTAAGCTTTGAAATGAAGTTTTGGAGTTCAGTTTCCTGTGTTCATCCTTCTCAAATTATTAAAGCTTAAAACTGCACTGAGACTTCTGGGTTACCCTGTGACTAACGTCTAATCCTCATCACGACCACGACATTGACCACTGCTGTCCCCAGTCTAAAGATGGAGGAAACTGAGGCACAGCCACGCAAGCTGGCAAGCGTCAGTCCAGCAACAGCCCTGCTCTTGTCCGCTGTGCCGTGCCACTCCCCAGGACAGCCCGTCTCCCCAAAGACTCTGAAGCACAAGCCACTGCTGTCGGTGTCCCCACAGCAGCAAACCCTTTTAGAGCACTAATCCCCACCCTTCTGCACTGGCCGCTCCAGGAATGCGGGAGACTCACCACGCTGCTGGCACTGGGGTAGGGGGCAACAGAGATGCTGGGGGCAGGGAGGCGGCCGGGCCTGGGGGGAAGCCTCTGCCAGAGCTCCTCAGCCAGGAAGGGCATGAGCGGGGCGAGCAGGCGCAGCCCAATGTCGGCACAGGAGAACAGCACCTGAGGAGGCCCGGCGGGGCGGGGGCAGTGTAGCAGCCCCGGCTTCACAGCCTCCTAGGGAAGAAGCCTGCAGGTCAGGAGAAAGGGCCACAGCCAGAGCCCTGCGCCCTCCACACACTGGCAGCCCTACCCGTGGGGGCACTGTGGGTAGGAAGCATGCCATGGCTCGGCACCGCTGGCTGTCCCGTAGAAAGGGAATCTCAGGCAGGGATTCTCAGCAGTGGATGGGGAATCAAATTGTTGGGAAGGTCAGATAGTTCAGACAAAGAAGTACAGAGGTTTTGCTTATAAAAGAAACAGAGGATTTTTTTAAAAGGTTGAGAAACAGAGGTCGCGGGCAGCAGTGCTGAGCTAGCAGGGTCACCTGGGTCAAGCAGTGACAGTTCTCACCACCCCGTCCTGTCTGGTGAGGCAGCACTTGGAAGAGGTGGGGGGCACAGGTTGACCGGCTGTCCCTCCCAGTGGTTCTCACACAGGATCAAGTGTGAGAACCTGGGGTCTAAAGGCCACTCCGCTTCCTCCTTGTCCATTTACAGCTCCCGGCCTGCCCAGGGCCCAAACTCAGCAATCAAAGGCTGAGGAAGACGCTCCATCTGCCTCCTGACCCTGCTTTTCCAGAAGTCTCCCCGCATCCTCCTCTCTCCCCAGGTGACAGGCAGGAACAGTGGCTAGGCCAGTCGCAGGAAAGAAGGGAACTGGGACTCCCTGGCTCATCCACCTTCCTGCCCTAACTGAGGGGACGATCGGGAACCTTGCTGAGTGCGCTGCCAGGGAACCCAATCCCCAGGGGATAAGGAGCAGGTCTGCAGGGATGCAACGCACAGCAGCCCCAGCCCCACTCACCAAGTACACATCACAGAGGCTGTGGAGCCAGAAGTGGCGCAGGGCATGGGTGGCAAGTGGGAGCTCTTGGGTGAGGAAGCCTCGCTCGCACTCTCGGGTAGTGTGGGCCAGTCGGCTCAGGATCCAGGTGTCCATTGGGGTGGAGGGGGACAACTGCAGGCAGGAGGGGGGTGCAGGATGGGGACAGCTCGACTCCCACTCCTCGCCTTTCCTGCTAGATGCCATCTTCCACCTCAGGCATCAGACAGCCCTGCTCCCAAGCACCTCTTCTTTCTCTCCTACCTCCTCTGCAGGCTGGGGAGTGAACTTCTCCCCCAGGACATTGAGGATAAAGCGCAGGGCATTCCAGATCTTGTTGCAGAAATGCCGGGAGCTCAGGACCTCAGAGACAGACAGGTGCAAGTCGCCTGCTGGGAGGGAGAAAAAGCAGAGAGCGGGAGAACCAAGATGGCGGCGTAGGTAGACACACTGCGCCTCCTCGCACAACCAGAACTGACAGAGAATCGAACAGCAAGGGGGACCAACACCAAGAAAATAGAAAATAAACATTCATCCAGACTGGTAGGAGGGGCGGAGACGGGCACCGGGGTGGAGAGGACTCGCGTGGCTGTGGCGGGACTGAGACTGGCGGAGTGTGGGACAAATGGCGCAGGCAGTCCGAGCACTAGCAGACCCTGCGGCCCCACATTTGCACAGATAAACCCAGAGGGCCGGACTCAGAGTGGCAGAGATCGGGACAGGCAGAGCAGCGGGTAGCACCCCGCGGCCCCACATTCGTGCACAGATAAACCGGGACGACCATCGGGGAGCGAAGCAGATCGCGTAACCCAGGGCTCCAGCACGGGAGAAATAAAGCCTCAAACCTCTGATTGAAAACGCCCGTGGGGGTTGGGGCGGCAGCGGGAGAGACTCCCAGCCTCACAGGAGAGGTTGTTGGAGAGACCCACAGGGGCCTAGAGTGTGCACAGGCCCACTTACTCGGGAACCAGCACCAGAGTGGCCCAGTTTGATTGTGGGTAGCGGAGTGAAAGATTGAAATCCGGAGGAGAGTGAGGAGGGCGCCATTGCTCCCACTCGGCCCCTCCCCCATGTACAGCATCACAGCGCAGCAACCAGCATTACCCCACCCCTGGGAACACCTAAGGCTCCGCCCCTTAAAGTAACAGACACGCCAAGACAAAAAAAAAAAAAAAAAAAAATGGCCCAAATGACAGAACACTTCAAAGCTCCAGAAAAAATACAACTAAGCGACGAAGAGATAGCCAACCTATCGGATGCACAGTTCAAAGCACTGGTTATCAATATGCTCACAGACTTGGTTGAATCTATTCGAAAAACAGATGAAAAAATGAAGCCTATGCTAAGAGAAACAAAGGAAAATGTACAGGGAACCAATAGTGATGCGAAGGAAACTGGGACTCAAATCAATGGTGTGGACCAGAAGGAAGAAACAAACATCCAACCAGAAAAGAATGAAGAAACAAGAACTTGGAAAAATGAGGAGAGGCTTAGGAACCTCCAGGACGCCTTGAAACGTTCCAACATCCGAATTACAGGGGTGCCAGAAGGAGAAGAGGAAGAACAAAAAATTGAAAACTTATTTGAACAAATAATGAAGGAGAACTTCCCTAATCTGGCAAAGGAAATAGACTTCCAGGAAGTCCAGGAAGCTCAGAGAGTCCCAAAGAAGCTGGACCCAAGGAGGAACACGCCAAGGCACATCATAATTACATTACCCAAGATTAAACGCAAGGATCTACATCCAAGATTACTGTATCCAGCAAAGCTATCACTTAGAATGGAAGGGAAGATAAAGTGCTTTTCAGATAAGGTCAAGTTAAAGAAGTTCATCATCACCAAGCCCTTATTATATGAAATGTTAAAGGGAGTTACCTAAGAAAAAGAAGATCAAAAATAGGAACAGTAAAAATGACAGCAAACTCACAGTTATTAACGGCCACACATAAAACAAAAACGAGAGCAAACTAGGCAAACAACTAGAACATGAGGGTTGTCATTAAGGGAGTGGGAGGGGGAGAGGGGGGTAAAGGTACAGAGAATAAGTAGCATAGATGATAGGTGGAAAATAGACAGGGGGAGGGTAAAAATAGTGTAGGAAATGTAGAAGCCAAAGAACTTATAAGTATGACCTATGGACATGAACTATAGGGGGGGAATGTGGGAGGGAGGGGGGTGGGCAGGATGGAGTGGAGTGGGGGGGGAAATGGGACAACTGTAATAGCATAATCAATAAATATATTAAAAAAAAAAAAAAAAAAAAAAAAAGAAAAAGCAGAGAGCATGCAGGTGGACCGCGGTGACACTGGGCGCCCTCAGCCCTGCCAGCCCCTCTTCACACCTCCTGCCCCAGCTTACCCAGGGCCCCATGGGAGCACAGGGCAAACCGCAGGGCATCTGTCCCACACTCAGGGATTCCGTGAGGGAAGTCCTTTCTCTGCAACCAGAGGGGGGAGGTGGGGAGGGTTTCTATGAAGCCACAGGGCCAGAAGCCTGGGTAGCAGAGCAAACAGGTTGCTGTGAGGTACGAGGCCAGATGGGGCAGACACCGGGACCCACCTGCGCTGCAGTTGCTATTGCCAGCTCTGCAGGGTCCAAGTTCCCATCTCTCAGCTTCTCCTGCAGCACCTAGGACAGGTGAATATTCACTGGCCTCAGTCCAAGACCGACTCCTCCAAGGTTCCCACCCACTGTCCCCCCAGCTGACTTCTCTCTGTAGGCTCCCTTCTCTCCCCCACAAACCCCAGCCTTGTCCAGCTCTCATCCCGACCTGCAGCTCCACCCCTCTGATGATGTCCCGTGGGTCCAGCACATTCCCCAGGGACTTGCTCATCTTCCGGCCCTGCCTGTCCCGGACCATGGAGTGAAGAAGCACCTGGGGGTATGGAGGAGTCAGCAGAGGGCAGCTTGGAGAGCCTTCCCCAGAGGGCCCCTTGGGGTCTCTGGCTTCCGTGCTTTAAGGGTTAAGGTGGGAAGTGAGTCCCGAAACCGGAATAGAGAGCACAGACAGCACCATGGTGGGGTGGAAAAGAGAACACGGATGGCAGACTGGAGGTGGAGGGGGGGGCATTAAGGGGGAGCTACCTTGTTGAAGGGGAGCTGCCCTGTGAGCTGGGTGCCCAGCATGACCATTCGGCCCACCCAGAACAGCAGGAGGTCGCTGCCCGTTTCCAGAAGTGACAGGGGGTAGAACCGACTGAGGTCTGGGGTCTGAGGGGAAAAGACAAGCAGGAAGGGCCCTGGGTGCCGTCTCCTCAAGACTTCCGGAGGGCCCAGGTGCGTCCTCACAGCCCCCACCTTCAGCCTCTTCCCCTCGAGCCGGCGCCTCACCTGGCGGGGCCAGCCCAGGGCAGAAAAGGGAAAAAGAGCGGAAGAGAACCACGTGTCCAGGACATCAGGGTCTGCAAAACAGAGCAGGGGATGGAGACGAGTGGCACCTCAGCTTCTAGGGCCTCAGCTTGCTGCTGCCCACCCCTCCAGCCCGGGCCTCCCTGCCAGCTTTTCTGATGCCACCTCCCCAAGACCGAGGCCCTCACCACGCTGCAGGGTCAGCTCTGCCCCTGGTCTCCCTGTCAGCTCCGCAGCCGATTCTCTGGCCTCAGCCTCTGTCCGGCCCACTACCCAGCAGTCTTCCCTACTGCCCTGCGAACAAGGGAAGTGTGAGGAGGAAGCTCTGGCAGCTGGGAGACTTCCCTCTCCCAGGCTCTTGGGAGGCCCTCTGGCGGTGAGAGGAGGAAGCCGCCCTGATAAGCTACAGCACCTGAAAGGCAGGAAGCTGGGCTGGCGATGAAGCCCAGGACTCCCTGCTAAGGCCCTCTCTCCACCCCACCACACCACACTGCCCAGCCCCATCCCTCCTGCACTTCCTCCTACCAACCTTCCCGGGCTCCTCTACGAGCAGGTAGGCTGGAATCCGATGGCCCCACCACAGCTGCCGTGAGATGCACCAGTCCCTGCCACAGAGCAGAGCACTTCTCAGTGTGCGCAGTGGTCCCCTCCCGGGTCCACAAGTGCCCCTCTTACCCGATGCGGGAGAACCAGAGCTGCCAGTTCTTCTGGTGAAAAGGTGGGCTCAGCTCCAGGGCCCCAGACTCCACAGCCTGCAGGGAGAAGGCCTTCAGATGGTGCCACCCATCCTGCGCCCACAGCGTCCCTCCCGCGTGGCTCTCGAGCTCAGAAAGGACCTCCCAAACCTCCTGAGGACACAAGCCAGCCCAGCCTGGGCCACCCTGCCTCTTTGCTCAGCTGTCCTGCCCCTTCACCCCTTCCCCAGGGTCACTCCTTGCTTGCTTACAACCTCACCTGGGCAGCCCGGTCCCCCATCTCCTGGCAGCGCACAAACCACTGGCTCTTCAGCAGGTATTCTACCACGTCCCCGGAGCGGCTGAAAGGGAGACAGCTGAGTCCGCTGCTCCCCCAGCCCTGTGCCTCTGCCCCAGCGACCCAGGACCCTACTGGGTGCCAGGTCCTCAGTACTGAGAATACAGCAGCCAATGAAGCTGACAGAGCCCGTACTCTAGCACGAGGGCACAGAGCCCATGCCATGTCCCCTCTAGGGGGATCGGAGGTGGAGTGAAAATGGGTCACCTGCAAATGGGCAGCACCATGGGATGGCTCTGGAGGCCCCGGAACAGGCCCCTCTCCCTCAGTGCGGACACTATCTTTTCCCGGGCCACGAATCGATGCAGACCCTGGGAAAGCAGCAACAGTAAAGGTTAAAGGGGCCAGAGAAATGAGAGTGGGAGAGAGGAGGAGGGCTAAGGGTTCCCCTAAAGGACAGCGTATCACTGAGGCCGGTACCACCTGCAGCCAGTCCCCACAGACAGAGGTCATGGTCCCATCCTCTGCAACGACGCTCAGGGGGGTCAAGCCGTGTCGGCTCCCCAGCTCAGCATCAGCAGGACTGTGGGCTGGGGTCACCTTCACTGCCCCTGGGGGAGCAGAGACGCCGTAAGCACTGAGCCCTGACCCTGGCTTTCGCTTTTCCAGAGGGATCATCACCGCCCATGCCCGTCCCTCTGCTCTTCTCTGCGCCTTCCGTTCCCCTCACCCACTCAGACTACTCCAGACGAGCGTTCCTTCCCTCCTTTCTTCCTCCTCATCTCCAGCCCTCAGCACCCCAGCTTTCTTTCCTCCCCCCGACCTCCACTCACCTGTGCCCAGGTGTGGCTGTACAGCAGGGTCTGTGATGAGGGGGAGAAGCTGCCCCGTCAAGGGGTGACGAAGTTGTCGCCCATGTAGATGCTGAAGGGAGAGGGTCACGGACAGGCATGGTGAGCAGAGGGACCAGGCAGGGCAGGGCAGCCCCGAGGGTAAGATGGCGACCGGATGAAGGGTCAGAGGGGCAGTCAGCCAGCTCTTCTAAGGGGACGGGGTGTGGATACTTTAGGCTTTGCAGGCCACATGCAGCCTCTGCCCGATTACTCCACCTGCCACTGTGGCCGAGGTGGTGACGCGGCCGAGACGAGCAGAGCCTGTGAGTGTGGTGTGCACAGACACAGGCAGCGTGGATCTGCCCCTGGGCAGACCTGGTCAGCCTGCGCTAGGGGAAGAGTGCAACACCAAGACGAGAAGGGAGCAGACTCAGAGCCGCTGGAGACCTGAGCTGAGAATACTTAGGAAAAGGAAGCGGAAGGCGAGAGAAGGAGCCGCCACCCAGAAAGGAAGGGAAGAGAAGGCTGCGGGAAGGCACGCCGGGGCTGGGAGCACTGGGCATTACCGTGTATCGGGTGTCGTCGGGATGAACGGCCACGGCCACATCTCCGGGCAACGTCTCTGGCCTCGTGGTCCCTATCACGACCTCGGCGTCTGAGGACAAAATTCAAGCATGTCTAGCTAGCAGTCGTTCTCACTCCTCACTGCCGACACGGCTAAAGCCAGGAGAACTGGAAAAAGGAGGAGCAGGAGCAGGTGAGGTTGGGCAGACCCCCAGCAGTAACTCCGGAAAATTAGGACCAGAGTTTATAGGAGCCCGGGTCAGTGTCTGGTGCCAAGGAATTCCTCGACAGCTTGCACGGGAGAAATGGGTGTGGCGTTAACAAATGCAACCAGAATCGCTGATGGTGCCCAAAGGACACTGAGCATTTGGTGTCCTAACCACAAACGCTGCGCATTCTTTGGGTCTGGCACCAGTCCCTCCTACAAGACACAGACTCTGACATTCCAACCGACTGACCTTCCCCTTCTCCGAACTTTCCGGAACACCTGCTGTTCAAACCACACCTCAGAACTAACCTTCCATCTCTTTTGGAGGAAGCAGCCTCCTGCAGAATTATACGAAGCTCCCACAGGACGGTGACCACGTGCTTGTCTTACGTGGCACAAAACAGTGAGGGTAAGTGCCCACGAAAACACAAACACGACCAAGGTTCCTTGTGCCCCTCCCACCAGGTCATGTGTGAAACAGGCTGGTGGGTTCCCTCCCATCGGCCCAACACAGGTTTGAGGAAGCAGGGGAAGCAGAGATCAGTGGGCACCCCTTCCAAGGGCTGTCCTCACCAGGCTCTCCATCCACAGGGAAGGCCACCGAGACAAGGAGGCCAAAAGACACAGGGGTGGGGCAGCCAGGCAATCGAAGCTCCGTGCGGCCAGGCAGGGACCGGCTCTCCACCTAGAGGCATGGAAGCAGCAGGCTCTGAGAGCGGCCTTTCTTCAAGGCTCACAGCCAGTCCTCCCACCTCCACTGCTCTGCCTGCCCAGCCTCCCTGCGCTCTCACCTAATTCTTGCGTAGCATGGTTACAGTAAATATTGCCCGGACACTTAAACCACACTCGGGTACTGTGCTGAGCACCTTCCACGAGTTCCCATTTCACTCTCCCAACACCCCCAAGACGCAGGCATTCCCATCAGCCCTAAATTACAGATTAGGGAAACTGAGGCTCACAGGAGCCAGAAGTCACAGAGCTGGCAGGTGGCAGGGCCTGGATGTGAGTGCAGGCAGTCTGGCTCCAGACTCCAGGCTTTCACCCGGCTCAGCACGCTCCTGCTCATGAACCTGCTTCTCTTTTCCTGCCTTACCTCGATGTCGGAGATGGCTGATCTTAAAGCGCATGACCAGTTGACAAGCTGCTGGCTGCGGTACAACAAGCCTGCCTTGTGAAGTCGCACGAAAGCTTCAGTCACAGCCACTGAGGAGCCCTAGAATGACCTGAGTGTCCACATCCACAGCCCCTTCTCGACCCGTCACCCCACTCAGGGACCATCCCTCCCACCCTGCTTGTCCCCGCACACACCACAGCCCAGCTCCCTGCACACCTCTACACGCCCACAGGGACCAGGCTGGGCACACTCACAGCGTCCATAGTGAAACATTCTCGGTCCCAGTCCAGGGAGGCCCCCAGAGCCTGGAGCTGCTCACGGATCTCTCCCCCCTTCCTGCGTACAGAGAGACTTGTCAGCAAACATGTCCCGAACACCAGTAACGTACCAGGCCCAATGCCACCCCAGCAACGCTGGAGGCTGGGGTGAGCACACACTGACGTAGCCTCCAGAAGCTAATGGGGGCAGACTCACAAACCAGTGTGAAGCCCCCTACAAAATTTAAAAACGTATAAAGTCCTACAGTAACAGAAGAAGGGGCAGCCAATTTGTGGGAAACCTAAAGAAGCTTTATGAGAAGATGGCATGCGATCACAGACCCAGAAAAATGAGGGCAATGTCAAGCAGGTGGAAGGTGGGAGTGGGTGAGTAGGAGAAACAAAGAAATCTAGGCAAGGGAAAAAGGGGTGAGTGGGGGGGGCAGAAGCGTATGTGTATTCACACGTATGCACATGTGTACTGAATACACACATCTTATAGTATCATCCTCAGACACACACCCACAGGCACACACAGGCACACACATTCACACAGCTTGGGTACCCTAACAATCTCTAGCAGGGGTGTCCAACCTGCAGCCCGTGGGCCACATGCGGCCCAGCACAAAATCGTACATTTACTTGAAACCTTTTTTTTTTTGCTCATCAGTTTTCGTCAGTGTTTGTGTATTTAATGTGTGGCCCAAGACAACTCTCCTCCCGCTGTGGCCCAGAGACGCCAACAGGTTGGACATCCCTAGAGCTCAAATCTCTGGAAGTCAGGGAGGTGAGGGAAAATGGGAAAAGCAACCATAAGCGGGGAGAGGGGCGAGAGAGCGAGGCCCCAGATGCATGGCCCGCACCTCCCTCTGTCTGTCGTACTCACTCCTCCTTCCACTTCCACACCTCCTGGAGGAAGTCTTCCCGGCTCAGTTCGTGCCTCCTCACCCCTCGCTCCTTCCACAGCTGCTTCTCCACCATAGCCTACCAGATTAGGGCGCAAAGGAACAGTGAATCAGGTCACTTCTCGGGAGAGATCTCTTTCACCCAAGAAAAGGAAACAGTGGCAAATGACATACTTGGGTAGCGATTCCTGCATGATCTGAGCCAGGGACCCACAACACCTGATCCCCACGCATCCGGTGCCTGCAACAGAAACACCGGCCCGTGAAGCCCTGAGCTTATGTTTACCCTCACTCCATGCCCCTTTCCCTTCCCTCTGAGAGCTCAAGCAGCCCCTTCCCCTCACCAGCGCACGAGAGCGTCCTGGATGGCCACCGTCAGGGCATGCCCGATGTGCAGGGAGCCGGTGACATTGGGAGGCGGGATACACATGGAGAAGGTCTCCCCTGTAGCCTGAGGCAGCCTGACCTAGAAGCAAGGGAGAGTCAAAGGGCAGGGAGGACAGGATCTCACCTGGTGAACAGCTCCCTCCGGCATCTCCAAGGCAAAAAGGACAGCAGGAAAGAAAGGTCCCACAAATAACAGGGAAAGGGACAACCCGCCAACAGAACGCTTTGGAGACGCCAGGGCCAGCAGACAAGCTCTCCAATGTGGCTGGCTGTGAGCTCCAGACTCGGAAGCTCAGTTGTTCTTACCAACTCCACAGGCCATTGACCCCGAGGACTGTTCAGTACCCCTCCCTGCCAGGAACAAACCTGGTATTCCGGCTTGAAGAAGCCCTCTCGAACCCACCAAGGGTACCAGGCCGCCTCAACGTATTGGGGGCTGTATGCAGGAGGTAGGGGCTGGGACACATCTGTGGAGGCAGAGGAGAGCTCTGCAAACCCCTGAACTCCACTCCCAGGCTGCATTTCAGCAAACCAAATGGGCAACGAGAATGTGAAAGAGAAGGCCTTCAAGTTTCCTAGTTACCTTTCTTTTCACCAAGTTCTGTGGGGATTTCATACAACACTATTTCCTTAGGAGTCCAGGCCTTACTGGATTCTGCAGGTGACTGGGGGGAGGAGGGATCAGAGAGGGAAGATGCAGTTCCCAGTAAATGCCAGGCACGTGGAATCCAGCAGTCTCTCTTCCAGCCCCTCCCAAGTCTTCTCAGACAAGCTGTGTGACCCCAACCTTGCTCTTCCGGGCCAAGCCAGCCTCCAGCGCCACCTGCTTCTCTCGCAGGCGCTTCTGTTTGGCTTCACGGTTCCTCTGGGAGATGGGGGATCCATAGGGCTCTGACTGGGTAGAAAGGGTACGGGACCTGGGGAGGCCCCGCGAGGGCCTCAGCCCCCGTTGTAGAAAAGAGGCCAGAGGCAAATGAGGCATCAGGAGTACTCGCAAAGAGGCCGCGATCGGCTCCTGACAGACAAAAAGCACAGGAGGCTGGCTGTGGGGGAGCGGGAGGGTCACACCCCTAGGTCACACCCTACTCCTTATTCCCCGCCCCCTGCCAGCATTGCCGTTATTCTATCCCTCCCCGCACAACCCTTACTCCCGGAGGACTGCAGGGCATGCTGTTGACAATAACAGCATCCTGGAGCCACAACATCAGGTCTCTTCTGGGGAAGGGTCAGCATTTCTGGCCCCAACCTATGCGTGGGACACGTGGGGTGACCGCTAACACGTGGGAAGGTGAAGGACTCGGGGATTCGGGGAAACGACCGACATCTCCGTGCCCGAGAACCTGCAAGGTGCCCGGCCCGTCACGGCGACCTCGGCCTGCCCAGACACACCGCCCGCATGGCCTCCAGCTCCACACGTCCCACCCACCGGAGGCCACCCCGGCGCGCTCACCGGGGCGAGCCCGCAGCGATCCTAGGGCGCCCGGCGCGCGTCGCGCGGCGACGGCCGAGCTGGGGAGTCACCAGCAGTGGGACTCCGGAACAGACCGCAGTCCGCGCGGCGCTGGGAGGGGAGGGCACGGGGCTCCGGGGCGCATGCGCGGTCTCGGCTGCTCGGCCCCACCCCCTACCCACCCCGGCCCAATGACCGCAGACGCTGGGAGCGGATCCGCAGAGAGGGAGGGGCTGCAGGCCACGTGGCTCGTTCTCACGGCTTTATTTAACAGTCCCCACCAGTAAGCAAAAACCATCGAGTTACAGGGCCGAGCCCCGCGCCCGTCCTAGCGCGCACGCTCAGGAGCTGTGCTTCTGCCGCTTCCAGAAGCGCTTGACGTCGCCGTGGCCGGCCGGTGTCACCACCATGAGCCGCTTGGCCGAGTTCTCGAACACCAGCACGCCCAGCTCCCGCGCGTGGGCCAGCAGCAGCTCGAAGTCCACTTGCGACAGGAACTGGTTATACAGGACGCCTGGGGACCGAGGACGGGCAGCGGGGAAGAGGAGGAGAGACCCTGAGCCCTCTGCGGCAGGCCAGCACCGGATTTAAATGTAATCCCGTATGTGCTTTCACAGCTCCTCCAACCGTACTCAGGGAGGCAGTATAGTACAGGATAAGCCAGTAGTGCTCACCAAAACCAGAGAGGGGCTGTGGATTATCCCTCCCAAATTTTCTCTTCTAAGGAAATCCAAATTGTACTAATTTGAGATTTTATATACAACTACCAACTAACCCCAAATAAAGTGTCTTGTAAGCAAGACAAAAATAAAAATAAAAGCCAATAGCTTTTCCACGTCATCAAGACTGAATTGGTCTTCCTCTGGCCAGTGACCAAGAATCAGCGACCGGAAGCTACCCACCCTCGGTGAACCGGAGTCTGTCCCTCTCCAGCTCCCACAGCCGAATCTGGTCTGTGATGGTGGGCGGCAGCACAGGCGTCTGCAGGAGCAAGGGGTGGCAGGAGGGCTCAGGAATACTGCTGTGACAACCCATCCCTCCACTGTTCCCCAGAGTCTCCTTCACTCCAGCACCAGGTGCCAGGGGCTGTCAGGCCCCAGCAGCTTGGTGCCTGAACGTACCTGTTTAAGCATCACTGGGTGGGCCCTCGTCCTGAGGAAGTGGATGATCTAGAAAAACAGAACAGTGGGGTCAAGGGCTCAAATAAGAGGGCAGGAAAGCTACTCAGGCTGTCACCTAATGTCAATGGAACATCGACTGTTTAAAAAAACTCAGCCACATGCCTGTCATCAGCCCGTGCCCCACTCAGCTGTTGTCCCAAGTCGCTGTCCCCACTGTCGAGCCTGCCGTTCCTTTTCTGGCACGTCTGCCCTTTGCATGGCCCTGTCTTGTCCTTTGAAACAGCAGCACTGACTGTGCAGCAGGCCCTTAGCTCAGCGTTTTGCCGCTGCCCTCTCACCACAGCCTCTCCACGACCAGGTGAGGTGAAAACTCACCATCTCCATCTTCCAGCTGAAGAAACAGGGTCGGAAACAAGGCAACCGGCCTGTTCATGCAGCTAGGAAGTAGTGGTACCAAGACACAAACTCAGAGCTAGCCCTCGTCCCTCAGGTCTTTGTCTCCCATGTCTGCCTACTCCCACACCTACACCTACAGCCCTAACTTCTCACGCTCCTGATCCGTGCTCCGACGGGCAGCTCATGGTCACCTCCTCACAGGCCTGGCAGCCACCCTGTACCCCACAGCACAAGCGTAGCCTGCCTCCCACCAGCCCGCCGGGGGCTACCTGCTGGGCTGTAATGCCACTGGCGATTGCCTGCTGGACACTCTCCCGGGTGACCTGCGCCACCACCATGTTGGGGAAGCGGTAGAGCATCTCCGAGAAGAGGGCAATGAGGGCGATCTGCAGCTCCGACTCTGACCCAGGATGGGAAGAGAGGATGAGGAGGCTCCCCCATATCCAGACTTCCTCTAGCCCCGCCCTCATGTGCAAAGGGAAATGTCAGAAACTCTGTAAACTATCAGGTAGACCAAAAAAATACGGGCATTCCTTCCTGCTTCCTTTGCCCTCCCCGCTCTCATCCCCAACCTGCTCTCCCAGGGGCCCTCTGCTGACTCACCCGTGTAGGCATACAGTCGATAATTGGTTTCCACAACAATGAAGCCCGGCTGATGTGCAGTACCCCCAGCCCCGGAAACACCTGAGGAGAGGTTGATGGCCAGGCGTGTGGGGTAGTAACGCCGAGACTTCCTCTGGAAAGGACAGAAGGGAAAGGCAGAGGGCCCTCTCTCAGGTGTCACTGCCAGACATCTTCCTTCCAGAGACACAAGATCCCTCCCAGTGCACAGCACCCCAACTCCCAGCTTCTCTCCCCAATGGACCCAAGTATTCAGTCCTGGCAACTGCTTACAGCTGCCTCCCACAACCCCCCTCCTTTCTAAAGGCCAGAGCAGCATACCACCCTGCCTCTTCCCTAGAAGCCATATATTTGGGTGCTCATACCTTCCTCTGGAAAACAAGTCCAAACTCACGCAGATGTTGCAGGAAGTTCAACAGAGAATCACTCATCCCTTCCACAGAGTAATCCTGGGGAAGAAAAGTATTCAGCTAGAGTCCAAAACACATCCCCTTCTACCGCTCCCAACCCGGTCCATCTGCTTCCTCTTTTTCCTACCTCTGGCCATGATGTTCTGTCCATTTTCATCTTTCACTCTGTAGCCCCACAGCCTCACTCCCCTCCCCACCTCTCCCCCTCCAGTTCACCCACCTAAGCCCCCAGCTCCAGCCCCTGCTCCCCTGCTTACCTTGCCCAGAGTAGAGAAGCTGAGCTGGAAGTGGAAGGAGAGGATCTCCACTAGGTCCATGCCTCGACTCTAAGGAGGGATGGGCAGAGACAGAGGGAAGGGCAGGAAGGAGAAAACGAGAGGAGAGGATGTCAGGGAGCAGAGTCTAAAAGCAGCAGTCCTGAGTGGGCCTTGAGAAGAGCCAAGAGTGCAGGCGAGCAGCCCTCACCTGGGCTGTCTGCAGGTACTGCAGCATGAAGTACCACAGCTGGGCAGGGGTGTCCAGCAACAGGAACTGGAAGCCAGCAGAGGTGATGCAGGGTGGTTCTCCAGGCTCAGCACTGGGGAGAGAGAGGGACAATGGGAGAGGTGTGCAGAGAAAGGCCACCATCACCACTGGCCCTCTTGTGTCTTCTGGTTTACCTCTGGCAACACTCCACTCGAGTCTCCTTTTTCAGTCAACCCCCTCCACTCCTGACCCACCCGAACACTCAGTCTAGCAGGGACCCAGGGATACATCGAGCCAGGCCGCTGTTGCAGCCCTGGCTTCCTTACCTCTTCATGAGCCCAGCCTGGATGAGGAGCTGAGCCAAGTCCTGGCTGACAGCTGCATCGGGGGAGCCCACCATGAAGTGCAGCACCACCTGAGGAACGCAAGGACAGAGATGCCTCTGGGGCCCACAGGAAGCAGGAGCACAAGCAGAGATACACACAGTCCCACGTCCTCACCTCCCATCGCTCCTCGGCGTACTTATCAAGTGAGGGGACATCCCGAGTATGCTTATCTGGTCCCAGCTGACTTGTGTCATCAGACCAGGCCTTGCCCCTATGCCAGGATGGACCAAGAGTGAGGAGCCCTGCCTGTGTTCCCTGCCGTCCCTCTGCCCTCTTTCCGCCCTCATCCCCATGGGTCATGAGCGGGAAGTCTTTCCTACACTGTGCAGCTGTATCTGGTCCAACTCATTCCTAAAGGAGCTCCCAAAGGTAGAGCCCACAAGCTTCCAGACAGAGCCGTCACAGCTCCCCATCCAGAAGTGCAGTCCCCTGGCCCAGCTGAGGAAGCGGTGGAAGTGACATACCCACCCAGAAGGGCAATGCGGAGGTTCTGGCGGAAGATGGGGTTGAGGATGAGGCCCTGGAGACCGCCAGGGAGCAGCTGGGTATGCCAGATACGGAGGCTGCTCAGCAGCCCTGTACTTTCCTCCTGAGCTCTGAAACAAGCAGACAGGTGAGGGGGTGTCTGGAGAACAGAAAGGAGGCCCATAAAGGCCCCCACTTCTGCCTTTTCTGAACTGGTGATTCTTGGATCACCATTTCCCAGAGTGAAACCAGTGTCTTCTTCAGCAAATTTCTTTGCTGCGACGCTGACCAGAGCCTTGCTGTAGACATCACAACTCTCCAAGAGGGAAAATAGAGCAGGCAGAGTTCCCCAACCTTTTTTCATTACAAGTTTTGTGGTGTACCCATTAATATTTCCTGAAAATGTTCCAAGAACAGCAGTTTGGGAAATTGAGCTGCTGACAAATTTGTATTTAGTTGAGAATGCAGCAGACTCACTTGCTGAATTCCTTCTTCACCCACAGGGCCACGGCAGCTTGTGGCAAAGGCTGCTCCAGAAAGAGCATCCGCATCACCCAGCTCTTAGCCAGAGATGGGAGCTCCCTGCAGGGGGCAGAAGTACAATGTTAATATCAGCAACTGCCTTAGGTCCGCATCTCTGTCCTCGAACTGCATCTCAGCCTCTCAAACGTGCTGTGTCCCCCGCCCACCCACACACCTTTACTGGTGCTGCTGGCCCCCGAAACACCATCTGTTTTGGCCTGACACGCTTTCATCTCCAAGTCCCTTAAGACTAAGCTTCTACCCATGATACCTTATCTGTCTGCAAGCCCCACTACGTTGCCCCACCACGGCCCCTGCCATGTAGGGCATCCTCACCTGAAGACAGCGAGGCAGGTGGCAGGGTGTCCGTACAGTCGGTCCAATACCCCAGGGCTCAGACCCCCAAGGAACTCCTGCAGATTCCTGCATTGTAGATGTGCTCGATTCAGTCCAACCTTTGAGGGGGGGTTCTCCATCACCTGAGGGGTGCAAGTGTCAGAAACCATCCCCACAATGCATGCCAGCGTCACCCCTCACCCTTCTCAGTCCAGCCCAGGTCCACTGGCTCCCACCGTGTGGGCCCACCTTTTCCATGGTTCCCGTTCCATGTCCCCCATCTCTTGTGTCTCCCAGACCTAACTGACTTCCTCCTTTCCTGCCTCGTCACCCCACTTCTAGCCTCAACTCCAGGCTTCTCTCAATTTCTAATGAACAGAATCGTTCATTGCCCCACATCTGCAGAATTATTTTGTATTTTGATGATTTGTCTCATCTTTACTAAGCAGTGACAAAAAGACTCGTCTGAGCCCAATCCTGTCTCCCTTCCCCCTCTCCCGGTCAGAGCGGCCCATCCACAAGCTCCACGTCTGTCAGACTTTCCCATCTACCTACTGCTTTGCCCCACTTCTCCTGCTGGGCGCGGCAATGAACCACCTCTCCGCTCCACGTCTCCCAAATCTAATTCTACCTCTTGCCTCTCCCTCCCCAAGAGTCCCACTTCACCCCGTTCCACCTGATCCACACCATCCAACCTCCCAACTTCTCCCCTACTTCTCTCCCACTCATCTTCTCACTCACAGCTCCTACACTCCGACGTCCCTCTCCCGGCCCCCTGCCCTCTCTGGGTTGATCCCCCGCTCGCCTGCCACGAGTTCCAAGCCGTCACTTAATTGGAGCCAAGGTCTCGCATTGGCTCCCGAGAATAGGGGAAAGGATGGTTCAAAAAAAAAAGAGAGAAGATCGGGAGAGAGACGAAGAACTTCACAGACAGGAATCACGAGTGTAGGATTCAGAAGACAAGGGAAGGAGTAAGAAAGTGGGGAGGAGAAGAGTAGTTGTTGCACTCGCTGCGGGGCATGCTGGGATTTGGAGTTTGGTTCTTGCCCACCCGCCCAGCAGGATGAAGCGTGTCTGACTACAACTCCCAAAAGGCACCGCGGGGAAGCCGCGAAGAAAGAGGCTGGCCTTTAATTGCGAGCGCTCGGGACCTCACAGGCCGGGCCACTTGGTTCCGCACCGCTCTCCTCCCGGGCCGACAGCGTTTTGTCTCACCCGTCCCAACGGGCAGCCGGACTGGAGAACAGCCGTGCCCGTAAGACTGCCTGGTGGAGGCGCTCGGTTTAGAGACTCACGACGCCAGGTTCCTTGAACGCAGTAGCTGCGGGTAAAATTGGAATTCTGCGCCCTGCAGAGAGTCTTCGCGAGTTAGGAGTTGCTAATGCAATCCAATGCGTCTTTACTGGGCCCGTTAAGTATAGATCTTAATTGCCATGTCCACCGTGCTTCAGCGATGCCCCACCCCCACCCCGTTTAATAGAACATCCTAGTAAATACAATGTTTAACACAATTGTTTGCTCTGATTTGATTTATGAATCTACCGCAGGCAGTGAAGGCCAGAGCTACACACTTTCCTACCTTCCTATAAGGCCAGGTTTTTTTAAGGTTTTATTTATTTATTTATTTATTTATTTATTTATTTATTTAGAGAGGGGAAGCGAGGGAGAGAAATGGAGAGAAACATCCATCCATCAAACGTCCATCTATCAGTTGCCTCTAGTACACTCCCCAACTGTGGACCTGGCCCCAAACCCAGGCATGTGACCTGACCAGGAATCGAACTGGTGACCTTCAGTTTGCAGGATGACGCCCAACCCACTGAGCCACACCAGTCAGGACAAAGCCAGTTTTATGACCATTTTACAGTCTAGAAGACCAAAATCCAGTGAAATCAAATTTGCCCACAATCGGACAGCCGGCCAGTGCCGAAGCAGGGATTTGAAGGGCATTCGCCCAGGACAGGGGGCTAATTGTCCAACACTCTGTCTTGTTGGTTTTGTTTCTTTAGTAATCAATGTTTAAAATCCTCAAAGAAGGCCACAAAACCAACAAAGCTTCTTCGTGGCAAATGTTCTGTACAGTTAAAAGACAAATTACAGTCTAACAAAAAGCATTTGATAAAACAGACAAAATACAAAGAGCTCTTATAAAAAGCAGTAAGAAAAAGAAACAACACAGTGGAAAGATTAACAAAAGAGAAAACAGGCAATAAACAGAAGAAATACAAATGACTTAAAATCAAGTGAAAAAACTTAACGTCACTAGTGATTAAGGAAAAGTGAATTAAAGAAACAATAACACACCCAATTGAAAAATGACTGAAGATTGACCACCTCGATGTCAGCCTGGTGTGCAGCACACGAGCACTCTCGTACACTTCCATCGAAAGCTGACGTAGGCTGCTTTATTTAAGGGCAGTTTGGCCGTTCGTACCAACAGTTTTACTGTGACTACCCTTTGACCTAGCAGCTCCCCCTTTAAGAATGGAGCATACTGAAATTCTCCCACCTGGGTGCAGAGATACACATGCACGATGTTTACTGAAGTGCATTTGTTGTATCATGAAAACAGTGGAAACAGCCCAAGGGTCCATCATGGGGAGCTGGTGAGATAAAATGTCGGTCATCGGACCCCATAAAACACTGGGCAACACAACAGAGGAGGTCAGTGGTGACCTGGAGCAGCACACAGCCTGTCGTGAGGGGAAGAAAAGCAGGTCACAGAATGGCATAACTGGGCCAATCCCATCTTTGTAAGGAGGTCTTATGTGGGCATAAAACTCAAGTAGGTCATATGCTTCATTGTGACGGGAACAAGCTCAGGTCACAGTTCTCTGCAATGTAAGGGACCCTCTGAGGCCACACTAGCAACCTGTAGATATTTACATTTCAAACATTTAAAATTCAGTTCCTACCCTGGCGGGGGCATAGCTCAGTGGTTTGGGTATTGTCCAGCAAGAAAAAGTTTCAATTCCTGGCTGGGGCACATGCCTGGGTTTCGGGCCAGGCTTCTGGTTGGGGGCATTTGAGAGGCAGCTGATCGACGTTTCTCTCCCTCTCTTTCTCCCTCCCTTTCCCTCTTTCTGAAAATAAAGAAATAAAATATTTAAAATAATAATTTAGGTCCTCAGTGACACTAGCCCATTTCAAGCGACTCACTAGTGGCTACCTATTGGACGGTGCCAGTACAGACCATCTCCTCATTGCAGAGTTCTCTTCGAGATGCCTGCTCCAAGGGATGCCGTGGGTGAGGGTAAGGGGTCCATGGCAGGAACTGAGTTTCTGGAACTGGTCTTTAGCAAGGAAATCAGTCTGGGCTCCTAGGAGCTGATTTGTGGAAGGAGCTCCTGGCTTAGGGGTATCTAGCCTGCGCTCCGAAACGCGCTGTGATAGACTTCCTGACCGCCCTCAGGCAACATCCTGGACAACGAGCTGAAATCCAGGGGCCCACACCCGCTGCTTCCGAGCAGCCTGCCCTCTACGGCTGTGCCACCTTGGGCAAGTGGCTTAACCTGGTAAGGAGTTTTCTTCCCTATGAAATGGCAATCATTTTAGCTATTTCATATGTTGGGAGTATTAAATAAGATATAATATGTGAGAAGTAGGGTACCTAGCACATAGTAGGTGTTGAGTAAATATTATTTTCTTAAAAAAAAAAAAGTTGTCGTAAGTGCTACAAAGAAGAGAGTCGTGTTGCTCTGAGAGCGTAAATAGGGGGTTAGACCTGGTCGGTCAAGTCAAGGGCGACGGCGGAGGGACACGCAGGCGTTGCTGAGGCAGACAGCGGGGAGCTGTGTTCCAGGGGGGCAGCAGCACACCACAAAGGCCGTGTGGCAGGAAGGACTGAGGCGGGTGGGCGGAACTGAAAGGCCGGTGGTGCATAATGGAGAGAGAAGGGAAGGTCCCAACCTGGAAGGGGGGGCCGAAGTCGGCCAAGATTTTTTTCTTATTCTAAAGTCAATGGGAAGCCATGAAAGGGTTTGAAACAGAGGAAAGGGCTCAGCTTTATATATTTTCAAGATCACTGTGGCTGCAGGCCTACAACAAACCAGAGAGGAACAAGGCAGATCCTGAAAGACATGTTGTAGTTCGGGCAGGAGGGAGGTAGTGTGTGCTGGGGGTGATGCAGAGAGAGAGAAATGACAAACTGAAGGGAAATTTGGGAAGCAAAATCGGCAGAGCCTGGTCATAGACGGGATTTGGGAGGAAAGGACAAGTGACCCCAGGTTTCTGGCTTGTGCAGCAGAGCGGTTGACACTGCCATTCAGTCAGGAAACAGAGGGAGAGGAGGAAGTTTGAACGCAGCGAGATGAAATGCACACGAGGTCTCAGTGCTCGCACACGTCTAGAGCTGTGGTTCTCAACCGGCGTGGCGGCGTGGCGGCGTGCCGCGAGAATGTGTAAAACATACAACACCTGACTGGTCAGGGGCCCTGACCACTTTTCCTTAGGATATCAAATTAAAAAATGGCAACAGCCAACACAACAATAGTTGTGCCGTGTGAGTAAATCAAAATTATACCTATTTTTTTTATCAGATCAGCAGCAAATATATTTTTGGTGGAATATTAAAATTCCACAGAATTTTAGTAACTAGTTTATGTGTGCCATGAGATGAAAAAGGGTGAAAATCGCTGGTCTTGACCTTGAGTTCTGAGCTCAGAGACGGGAGGTCTCAGCTCTCCGTGTGGCATCGATCCCTAACCTTTCAGAGTTCTGGCTTCTGACCCCTCGGCCTGTCGGTGCCCACCTTGGACTGTGGTTCACAGTGGCCTGACCTTATGCAGGTTTCAGCAGGGCTCTTAGATCTGTGTCCTGGACCCCAAGGGCCTGTGAGTGCAACCTAGGATTAAATTTTCTTTATTGTTACCCTCATCCTCCAGCTGGCTCATTTTGTGAGTATCGTCGACCATGATCGCTGGGTCTTTATTTCACAAGATGGGTCTCTGCCTTTTCTAATACTTGCAACTGAATTGTTTTCCTTTCCAACCAAGTTTTAACTCTTTGTTAAATGTTTTCTTGGTGGTTATAGGTCATCCTTCCAAGCCTTGGAGATAATTTAGCCTCTTGTTTCTGGCTCCCAGCAAGTCATCTCTTGGGTGATTGGCATGGCTGATACGCCTAATCCAGGGATTCTCCACTTGGGACTTCCAGACCTGTTGGTGGACGGTGGGGGTGGGGTCCTAGAATATGGGCCAGGAAAAAAAGACCTCTATTTTTATTAACCTCTAACTGAAACTTAGCATTTCTCCCAGGTCTGAGTGCGAGCAACACCCCAGCAGTACTAGCAGTG
Organism: Desmodus rotundus; assembly: GCF_022682495.2. Taxonomy (NCBI): domain Eukaryota; kingdom Metazoa; phylum Chordata; class Mammalia; order Chiroptera; family Phyllostomidae; genus Desmodus; species Desmodus rotundus. Next base: position 791,830 of record NC_071397.1, on the reverse strand, counting down.
CACGTGCCTGTCTCTGATGAACACCACAGCTATTTTCATCCCACCAGGCTTAGGAGTCTCGGATGTTACCGTTATACTATTTGAAAATGTCAGTACTTATTTCACCTACTGCCAGATGTGATTAAATATACCTAAAAGGATGGTAATGTAGCATAATTGTTAGCATTTTGGTGAACCCTCTCTCGTCGTATCTGTATATACACACACATACCACTTTAAATGGGTTTTGAAACATAATTCTGAGGCGGAATCAGTAGACCTCTCCCGACTGTGAGAAGGGTTCATGGTTCAAACAAGGTCAAGACCCCAGGCTTCCTGCGGAGCTCTTGTTGGCGCTGATGAACCTGAGGTCCCACTGGCAAGGGCCTGGCTTAAGGAGACACAGAACACTGCAGTGCCCAAGTATGTGGTAGGAAATGGAGTAGAGAGGAGGAAAAAGAGAAGGAAGAAAGAAAATGGGATGGGGGAAAGGAGGCCAGGAAGCAGATTTTACCAAAACCCCAAGAAATTTATGCACAGCTGTGGAAAACTCAATCTTTATTATTACCTGCCTAGTACAGGGGATTAAAATTGTATTACGCTAGATCCATATATTAGTGTAAAAATCTGTGTCTCTCCCACCACAAATGTACAAACCCCGAGTGATTATAGAAAAATCAATGTGGCAGCTGCAACAGAGATGCCCAATCCCAGGGCCTCAGGTGGTGTTCCCTCTTCCCCCTAATCCCGGCATTTATTCCACAGAAACATACAGGCTTAGAGAAGTTCTAGTTCCAACACGGCAGGGAGAGGTGGGCATGGCTGGGGGTCGGGGGTAGGGATCACCCCCAGGTCCAGTGTTTCAGAGAATGGGGGGAACAAGCCAAAGCTGAGGACAACTCCAGGAGCAGGACAATTCCTTTTTTTGTCCTCTCGCTCCCCAGATTCTCAGCCAGTGGGGTCCAGTGTGTGAGAGAGAGAGGGTGGGGGGCCACAGCCTTCCCTCCGGGAACCAGTGTTTTCCAGGAGCCCAGCTGTTCCAGGGGCCAAGTCCAGTGTGTGCTCTGTATTTGCCCCACAATCTCCAAAAGGATTGGCTAGAAGATGCCCGAGAGGACCCCATCCACAGGGCCAGCTGGGTGGGTGGTGGGGGCTTCTAGGAGAGGAGCAGGGACGGTGTCAGCTCTCCAGAAGGCCCGGCCCACCTGCAGTCACGCTGCCTCTCAGAGTGAAGGGCAAGGGGAGTGGAGGTGCCATTGGCTCCTGGGGTTTGGTGCTGCTGGCCGCCGCCCCCGGGGGGGCCACTGGGTGTCACGATTCACACTGTGTTGAGAGCATCTTCTGCCAAGAACCGATGCATTTGGGAAAATGGTGGGCGCTGCTCAGGCTCCCGGCTCCAGCACCGAAGCATCAGCTCGTACAGGCCCCGCGGGCAGGCAGGCGGCCGGGACAGGTACACCTACGTTGTGGCAGCAGTGAGGACGGAAGGCAGGGAACAAATGTTCTTTAGTTCCCAAGAGACGGGCTCTGCCCTCCCAGCCCCCAGCCCCATCCTCCCGGCCCGTCTGCTCTGACCTGCCGGCCCTGGTCTCGGAAGAACTCCCCTGCATTCTCAATGACTTGTTCATCTGTCAGCTGCCCGAAGGGCTGGGTCCGGCAGAGCATCAGCACCTCCCACAGGGTCACCCCAAAGGCCCACACATCACTTGCTGTTGTGAACTTCCCCTGGAGTGTGGATAAGGCAACAGGCGGAGAAAGGCATCAGGCAACACAGACTTCCTCCTCTCCCCACAGGGCCACGGACCCTCCGCACTTCCCGGGACCGACGCCACTCTTCCCAGTGGGCTCTCTCCCAATAAGCCTGTCCCTCCCTCCCTCAGCTCTGCCTTCCTTCTCAGGCTCTAGTCCTCTCCCTCATCTCTTCCCTTTTCTACCCTCCTGCCCTCCATTTTCTGATCCTGTCTAGCTCCTAACTCATCTCCTTCTCTCTAGCCCCCTGTCCCTTAGCCTCTCTTGGTCTCTGCCACTCTGACTCCATCTTTCAGCTCCACTGGTCTCCGGGCCCCTTCCCCATCACTCCAAACCTCCCTGCTTTCTCTAGTCCCTGAGCGACAGGGAACCTTAGAGGGCACTGGTCCAAACCCTCACTTTATAGACGAGGAAACTGAATGGGACCACAGACTTGAAGAGGCAGCCAGAGCTCCCTGCCCTGCCCGCGAGGCTCACCATGAGGATGCACTCCCAGGCCATCCAGCGGATGGGCAGCACCGCTCGGCCCTGCACACGGTAATAGTCCCCAGCGTAGAGGTTCCGGCTCATGCCGAAGTCGGCGATTTTGATGGTGAAATTGTCCCCGACCAGGCAGTTCCTTGTGGCCAAGTCCCGATGCACGAAGTTGAGTGTGGCCAGATAGCGCATGCCTGAGGCAATCTGGGCTGCCACGTGCAACAGCATTGGGTAGCTGAGTAAGGGAGCCAAGGACAGAGGGTCACTGGGGTAGCCCCAGCCTCGTCTCGCCTCACAGATTACCAGGAGAGGAAGGGCAGCCACTCCCTGGGACCGGGCCATACCAACTCTGGTGCTGAGACGCAAGTACCAGGTGGAGGCCCGCAAGCAGGTACCTACTCAACTTCCCTTTGACTCATCCGACCCTGGGCAGCGGCTGCTTTTATTATGTCCCCGGTGTGGATGCAGGCAGTGCGGGTGACAGAGGGCACAGGGAAACCCTGACAGGGTCCAAGTCCCTTCAGCCCCTCACTGTAGCCACGCCCTGCTTTTTTGGCCCTCATCTTCCTCATCCCAGGCCTCGTCAATCCCGGAGCCTCCACCTGCCTCCCCACCCCTTAGTTCACTCTGCCTTCGGGCTGGAGCTCCCAGGGGAAGGCCAGCCTGGGTACTCACTGACCTGATGGTGGGTCCCTGGACGGCCTCCCCATCCCTGAGGGCCCCCTCAGCCGCCTTGTCCTCCAGCTGGTGGGCGCTGAGGAACTGGTTAAGGTCGCCGTTCTCCATATAATCAGTGATCATGCAGAGAGGGTCATCCTGCACACAGACGCCCAGCAGCCGGATGATGTTTGGGTCCTTTAGCCTCGACATGATCTTCACCTCCTTCAGAAAATCGTTCCTAGAGACAGGGAGAAGGTAGCGAGGGCACCGGGGGAGGGGGGGCGATCTGCACCTGTCCCCCGCTCCCGTGGACCAGCACCCCACCCCCGCGTGCGCACTGCCTCGCTGTGATGCGGGGGCCTTCCCCAGACCGCCCTCTGTTGCCTCTGCCACATCTCTCTGTGGACCGCTCCCCACTCTGCACGGCCCCCCGCCCTCCCAAATGCCAACCCTGGTCCTCACCTGGCGTTCTTGGTGGCATCTGGCCGTAGGATCTTGACAGCTACCAGAAAGGGATGCCCCTTGCGCACATTAAGGGGGAAATCAAGACTGACAAGGTCTTGAGGGTTCTCTACCTCACAAAGGTGCACCTGGAGAAGTAAGGCCATTTGTTAGATGACCGAAAGGTTTCCCAAGGCCGCCCTGACTGATGAGGCTCAGTGGGTTGGGCGTTGTCCTGCAAACCGAGAGGTCACCGGTTCAATTTCTGGTCAGGGCACATGCCTGGGTTGCAGGCCATGTCCCCTGTTGGGGACCTACCAGAGGCAACCGATTGATGTTTCCCTAGCAGATCAATGTTTCCCTCCCTCTCTCCCTCCCTCCCTCCCCCATCTCTAAAAATAAATAAATAAAATATTTATTTAAAAAAAGGTTCAATTAGGATAACACAGTCACAGATGACAGGTTCCTGCTCGTGGCAGACATGTGGGCAACAGAACCCCAGATGGACGGCTGGCAGGGATCCTCCTTACCTCCCCAAACTGGCCCTCACCAAGCTTCTCCTTGAAGCGAAGCCGCGACCGAGGGAAATCCACTCTGGGGGGCCCATCCCCTGCCACCCCTGGGGGCAGTGCAGGCACTGCATAGGTGTTGCCCCCAGTGACACCCTGCAGCGTGACAATGTCAGCCTCGGCGTAATGGGGGACGCTGTTCTGGGGAGGCGGGGGCAGAAGCGGGGCTCCTGGCTTCTCAGGCTCCATGTAGTCTCCACTGTAGGCTGGAGGGACGAAGGAAAGAAAACAGGCTCAGCATCAGGAACAGCCCCTGAGGGCCACGCTCCTTCACACCCCAGCCCCCCACGGGTGCCGTCACCCGGCTGGGAGACGGACTAGGTCTGCCCCCCACGAGCTTCCTCAAACCAGAGAAAACGCTAGTGTGGGATGAGTTAGCTGCTCCAGAGTTTTCAAGGCAGTGGAGATGGTTATAAAGTCTTATTCTCTAGGGACCCCAGCACAGCCCACAGAACCATCGGGTAAGTCTTGTCCAGAAGAGGAGCTCCCTCACCCGCCGTCAGAAGAAAGGCGGTGCCAGACACCCTGCCAGCCTCCACTTCCAAACCGTCGCCCCACCCCCTGCCAGTCCCTCCCCTTCACTGAGCCCCCCCTTCTTCCACAGCCCCCACTCTCAGCCTTGGCTCTTCCCTGCCCTCGATACCCGAATCCTTCGTGACCCCACACACCAAGCTCAAAGACAAGCAGAGACGGGGGCACACAGAGAAGGGAACAGGTCCTCACAGCCCACACAACAAGGGGTCTACAGACAGAGGGGAAGAGGCAGGGCTGCCCCTCTTAGCCCAGGAGAAGGGGTGACAATGAGGGGCAACACCAAGTAGAGGAACAGACAGAAAGGGCGGGGGTGTGAGCCTTCACCTCCGGGACTGCAGAGAGAGGACACATGGGGGGGCAGGGCAAGCACCCAGGGTGAGAGGCCCTCCTCCTTGAAGCTCTAGAGAGAGGGGAGAACAAAGGAGTTACAGGGGAACCTGGGCCACCACCGCAACCTCCTCTCTGGCTCTGGAGAGCTGAAGAGATGGGGTGGACGAGGAGGAGGGGGACAGAGCTGAGAACCAGTGGGCTTTCTACATCTCAGCTCAAGGGGACGCCTTAAAAAGCAGCAGCAGCAGCAGCGGAGGAGAGCTAGGGGCATAAGGGAGTCCTCCATGGGAACTCAGGAGAGCAGAAGAGGCCACAGTGAGGAGAGGAGGCAGTGCAAGGTATGAGGACTCTTCCTTGCCCCAGTAGAGGTACTGGGAGCCTGGTGGAGCCCAGGGCAGAGGGGCTTACCCTGGGTGTTGGTGGGTTTGGCCCAGGCGGGCGTGGGGGGACCTGGGCCTCGAGGGGGACGGGCGTAAGTGGCCAGAAGGAGGCGGTAGGCCGGATTGGAGAGCAGCAACGCTGTCGGGAGAAGGAGGGATGGGGGAGACATGGGGAAGGGATGAGACTCAAGGCTAGACAGACAGGGAGAACTGGAAGACAGCAAAACCAGGGCTGACGGAAACAAATGTACTAAGAGAGAAAGGATAAAACAAGGGTGTGGAAAATGCTGGGTAGCCGGTTGAGTAATGAATGGATGAATAAATGGATGGATGAATAGATGATGGATGGTTAGATGGATGGATGGAGGATGGGTGAATGGATGGGTGGAGGATGGATGGAGGGAGGATGGATGGATGGAGGGAGGGAGGATGGATGGATGGATGGATGGATGATGGAGGATGGATGGATGGACGGATGGATGATGGAGGATGGATGGATGGACGGATGGATGATGGAGGATGGATGGATGGATGGAGGATGGAGGATGGATGGATGCATGGATGGATGGATGGAGGATGGATGGATGGACGGATGGATGATGGAGGATGGATGGATGGATGGATGGAGGATGGATGGATGGACGGATGGATGATGGAGGATGGATGGAGGATGGAGGATGGATGGATGCATGGATGGATGGATGGAGAATGGATGGATGGACGGATGGATGATGGAGGATGGATGGATGGATGGATGGATGGATGGATGATGGAGGATGGATGGATGGATGGAGGATGGAGGATGGATGGATGCATGGATGGATGGATGGAGGATGGATGGACGGACGGATGGATGATGGAGGATGGATGGATGGATGATGGAGGATGGATGGATGGATGATGGAGGATGGATGGGTGGTTGGATGGATGATGGAGGATAGATGAATGGATGAGTGCTGGGTGAATGGTTGGGTAGGTGATAGATGGATGCATGGATAATGGAGGATGGACAGATGAACAGACAAATGATAGATGCACAATGAGTGGATGAATGATGTATGAATACAGATGGATGGATGACGAATGGGTAGCTGGAAGGAACACAGTGCATCTAGGAGAAGGGAGAGGGGCCAGGAAGGCACAGAGTGAGGCCACAACAGAGAAGATGGAGAGGCGTGCATGGGGCAGAGACAGTAAACCTTGAGGGAGATTACATGGTAGGGACAGGAAATGATACAGTGGGTGGTAACCAGGGGCCACAGAATAAAATGAATTGAAATCAGGGACAACAGAAATGAAGGGGATGTGAAAGAAACACAGTAAGAAACGGGCAGAAGACGGAGGTAGAACTGGAACAAGTCGGGTCTTACCAGAGCCGTTGGGGACACTGGGGGCAGAGTGGGGTGGATTCCCACGAGGCCGGGGCTCCTGGTAAGGGGGTGGCTCTCGAGGGCCGGGGCGGTTGTTGATGAGGATGGTGTCCCCAGGGACAGAGAGATGAACTGTCAGCTCCTCTTCTAAGACCTGGCGCTCGGCCTTGTCACGGAGAAGGCAAGCGTGAACCGCGCTGCTGCTTGGCGTGCACCTCCCAGCTCTTCGCTAAACGCCGCCCCCACGTCCCCGTACTCTGTCCTCACAACAGCCCTAGATCTACAGCCCTTGTATCTACAGTTAACTCCACTTCACAGGTAAAGAACCAGAGGCTCAAGAGCGTGTGAGTCCCAGGATGGGATCTCACCCAGGTCTGACCAGTTTGCAAGCATCAACTTTCATGTGTATCAGCAGCCCAGACTCTCACTGGAAGACACGGCTTTGGGTAAGCCAGACTTCTTTTGGCTGCTCCTCCAGCTTCACCTTTTCCCACTCGGCATCTGCCTCAAGAGGTGAGCAGCGTAGACTTCGGCGACAGGCTGTGGCCGGGTTAGCCAGAGAGGAGCCCCAGGAGTTTGGGGGGCAGACCCATGGAAAGTGCCGTCAGGCTGACGGCTCTCCCAGCCGCTCCCCGAGGGGAGGACTCAGGCTACCGCATCCCTGAGCCAGAGCCTGCTGCCCCAGCAAGGCACCCCCTGCACAGGCTCACTGCCCGGGTTCTGGTAAGCGTGGCCTCCTTTCCCCAAGCAGCCCAGGGTGATGACACTGCGGCGATGGCCCTGGGAGCCTCGCTACTGCTCTGGATTTCCGTGCACCCCGCCCACACTTCTGTAAGTGGTACCTTCACTGAGTCCCCTCCGGTTATGCTAAGCAGACTGTGCTGCCCCGCCCCAGCCACCCACCTTGCTGAGCAGCCTGCGCCAGTGCAGCCGCCACAGCATGAGGGCGATGATGAGCAGCAGCAGCAGAATGATGGCCACCAGGCAGCCGATCAGGATGGCGGTGGGGCTCCCCTCCGCCTTGGCCACGGGCTGCTGACCCCTGGGCTCCAGCTCTGGTGGGGGCAGGAGGGTCAGAATGGGGGGCAGAAAGTGGGGGGCATGCAGGGAGGACTGGTGCATGGGACCCACACCCAGGACAGGCCCCGGGGCTGCTCACCCAAGCTGCTGAGGTTGGTGGGATGTGGGCCAGGTGGCCACCAGGGGGCTGGTGGGAAGGTGCCCCCCAGAGCCAGAGAGGAGTCATTCACAACATCTGGGAAGAAGGAAGAAGAGAAAGCAAGGCAGAGAGAGAGGAGAGATGGGGGCCTGCAGGAGAACTGGTGAGCAGGTGAGGAGTGGGAGCACACGGGCAGTAGGGACAGGGGACCAGGGGCCTGGAGGCCCTGGCTGTGGTGGATGTTAACCTTTCAGCTGCTGGACTGTGGGGAGATTCAGGGCTCCCAGGGGAAGCCCAGGGTAGGGGTCGTAGTGTCAGGAGGCTAGAGAAGAGGCTGTTTCCCGACCAGCACGAGGGTTTCAGTGTCTCTGCGGCCAGCGCTGTCGACACCAGTCCTGAGTAAGGGGCTCACGCAGGAAGGACAGAGATGGTGGGGGGAGGGGGGCATTCAAATTATTTGGGGGACCCGCTGCCTGAGAAGTTTCGTGGGTGATGGGTGTGGTGCCAGGGGAGGGTGTCTTAGGGGCCTGAGGGCTTGGAAGTCCTGAAGGCTGGGGCCTGGGCTGTCCCCCGGCTTACCAGAGACGAAGGAGATCTCACTGAAGAGCAGCCAAGGCCCAGCAAAGAGGAAGCGGCACTGCAGGAAGCGGGCCACACGGCCGCCCAGGGGCACCGACACAGCCCGGGCCCTGGGGTCCCCCAGGCTGCCCCCCAGGGCGTGGCGCACGGGGTCCCCCTCCCAGGCCATGGCCGGGCCCCGCTTGAAGTGACACTCCACCCCCGCAGGCAGGCGGGCTCCCAAGGTGTGCATGTTGTTACAGTGGACCTGGGGGGAGGGAAAAGGGACATGGGCCAAGGTCAGGGGCGCCCTGGCAAGCATTCCAGGGGTACCCATCCTGGCCTCACAGCTCTCCCCGGGGGCTGGACACACCCACCTGCATGGCCTGGAAGGCCCTCAGCCTGTCAAACTCGAACTCCATCTCCATGTACCCGCTGGGGAAGCTGTGGTTGCTCCACCCCACATAGTCATAGCCCGGCCAGACCCGCAGCTCCTGGCTCTTCCGAAAGTCATCCAGGCCCACCACGCCATCTGCCAGCTGGCCGAGACCTCCGTACTGCAGCCTGGAGAGGAGGGGCCGAGGAAGAGGTTGGAGAGAAGAAAGTATCTCCTACCCAGACGCTCTGCCTCCCCAGCCTCAGCAGGCCTGGCCCTGACCCGGGACTGGAATGGGCACTCCGGGTCACACGCTGCACCTATGATGTGTGTGTTTTATTGTGACGTTTCCAGCAGACGCAAGTGTTAGCAAAGGAGCGCCTTTTTCTAACTCATACGAGGTGTCATATGAGCTAGTGGTCACCTTGCTGCCCTTCAGTCCTGGTCCTGTCCCTTGAGGCTTCAGCTAACCCATGCCCCTCCCCATTCTTCTATCTCCCTGCCCAGACTGTTTGCCAGCCCCCCACCCCTACCCACATCACCCTCCCTCCTTCCCCAGGCTTCAGTCCCGTGGGGCCTCCTTCCTCACCCGCCGACTGTGTGTGTGGTGTGTCCGTCGTAGGTGGAATCGTTGAGGTGCACGGCCTCGATCAGGTACATCGTCTGCCCCACGGGGGCGGTGTAAGACAGAAGTCCATCTGAGGCAGGGTGGGGGGCGTGTGAGGGCAAGGAGCCTCCGTCCCCCATCCTTCCACAGGCCCACTGGCATGGAGGACGCAATGTGGGCCAGTTCCCTCCTCCCTCAGAGTGACAGCTTCCCAACAGGAGAAAGAGGCACCTGGACGCCCCTCTCCCCGGGACAGGACAGGAGTCCTCCGGGATACGAACCCCTGAACGACTCACCCTTCCAGAGGCAGCCGTAGAGCTCCACCCGCAGACAAACACTCATGACCCGGTCCGCCCGGGGGTAGAAGCGGACCAGCCGGGCCACCATGGGGGGCCCCAGGTCCTTCAGCACCACTCCCCCAGGGTCCTCATTACCTAAGATCACCTGTGGGCCAGGAAACAGGGTGGGTGGGTTGGAAAGGCAAGTCTAACTTCCCTGTCACCAGCTGCTTCCTGGCCCGGCCCACCCCGCACAGAGATGCAGGAAGGGGGATGCTGAGCACACAGGCTGCAGCAGAGACCTCTGACCCCTCTGTCAGCCCGAGGGTCAGTCCGCCCACTTCGGCATCATCCCTTCCACTCGGGCCTGGCTCCCTGTATCTGTCTCAAAGCCACTCAGCTCCCTGTGCCAGGCTCCACCCCGTCCTCACAGCCCTGCACCCCCGCTCCAGTTCCCTGTCCCCTCTGTTCACTCTGCAGGTGCTGGTCCCCGGCCTGCCACGCACCAGCCCTCACGTCTGCCTGCCCACCCGCCGGCAGCGCTGAGCACCAGGCCCTCCCCTGCGGGACTGAGCGCTGCTGGAGAAGCAGCTGCGAAGAACAAGAGGCAGGAAGTGGGCCTGGAGCAGTGGGAGGTGGGGTGGTCAGAAAAGGCTCTCTGAGGAGGTGACATCTGGAGGAAGAACTTAGTGGAGTGAGGGAGAGCCTGAGGACACAGGCAGGGGCAAGGGAGATTTCCAGGCACAGAGAACAGCAAGTGAAAACGTGCGGAAGCTGTGGGATGAGCCCTAGCTTGTTCAGGAACAGCCAGAAAACCAGGATGGCCCAGGTGGGGCCAGGATAACAGGCAGGCAGGAGCCAGAGCAGACCAAGCTTCTGCACTCAGGAAGGGGATTCCCTTTTGTTCTGGCACTGGCAGCAGAAAGCTACCAGAAAGTCAGTGTGTTTTTTAAAGTACGCTGGATGTGGTGGCCTCCAGGGCAAGATCCCACGTCAGACAGGAAGGGCAGAAGCAGGGAGAACAGTTAGGGGTCGACACTGGGATGTCACCTAAGCTGGGATGGGGTGGGGATAGTGGGGACAGATGCGAGGCAGGAGACAGCATGGAGTAGCAGAGAGTGGCCTTGCTGATGCATTGGAAGCAGGAGGTGAGAACAAGGAGCCAAGGAAATCATCTCAGCTCATGGCCTGAACAACTGGGCATGGGGTGGTGGAGAACACTGTCGGGTGGGGGGGACAGGCTGAGGGTGAGCATGGGACTCAAGTTCAGCTTGGGAAATTGATGGTAAGTTTGAGACACCCATCAGACATCTAAGCGGAAAGGTGCCACAGTTGTTCAGGTGTGCCAACACTAGACAGAGCTCAGGTGGAGAGGTTTGGGCTGGAGAAGCTGTGAATTGGAGGATGGTCAGTAGGTGTGTGGCATTTAAAGTGTAGCCAGAGAAGAGCCACCCTTCCTGGCTGCTGCCCCTGCCAGCCTCACCTCCTGACCCCAGCGGTCCCTCCAGTCCATCCAGCGATGGCCGTCCCGGGAGTAACGCAGCCGGTAGCTGGGGGAGAACTCCTTGCCCAGGCCCCCGGCATGCCGCCCCTGCGTGCCCACCAGGGCCACCAGGTGCAGTCGCCGCAGATCCACCTGCAGGTACTCCTCCTCCTTCGGAAAGACTGGCCCTGCGGGGCACCACGCGCCATCCCCATCACTGCTCTCCAGCCTGGGAGGGGCAGGAGATCACAGGGAACGTCTGGCCCTGGGTCTGCCTCTGGATCCAGTATTTAAAGCCCCACCCTTCCCAGGACTGTGGCAGTCCCATTGGCATTGGCCTTCTCAGAAGCCTCTTGGCTCGTGCTGAAGGGTTGGAAGGGCGAGTAGAGACCCTAGCAGTGAACCTCCAGGGCAGCTCCGCTGTGCCAGGTACCTGCTGTGGCGAGCGGCTGTGGAGTCTGACCAGGAGCTGGAGGCAGAGATGTCTCCATCTGGAATGGTCCGGTCCTGCATGCCCAGGGCATAGCGGCACTTGGCTGGGTGAATACAGGCAGAGAGATGGTCAAGGCCCCTGATTCTCTGATTCCCAAGCCCCATCCCTCAGGGACCCAAGAGCCAGTCTCCTCACCAGGGTCAAAATGTCCCTTCATGTCAGCATCTCCAGTTGCCACCAAGCATAGCAGCAGGAGTAGAGATGGGAGAGCCCCTGGCCCCATAGCTCCTGACCCCGTGGGCCTAAGGGGGTGGGGGCAGCATCCCTGCAGGAGACAAAATGGGCGGGAGGTGAGTTAAAGGGCAGTCACGGAGCTCAGGTCCCAGCTAGCAACCACAGCCAGAACGGGCTGCTTTGGGCACAACGGCAGTGAGACGGCGGGAGCAGTTGTTCGGCAGCATTGGCTGTATTTTCAGAATGATTCCCATGGGCTAAACCCTGGTCCCCTCCCCACCTGGGAGCCCAGAATTCTAGGACAAGTGGGGGCCTCCAGCACTTTCCAACATCTCGGCCCTCCGTAGCGCTAGCCCCAGCCCCGTGTGACCCCGGGACCAGCAGCTTCAGCAGCACCTGTGAGCTTGGCAGAAATGCAGGGTCTCAAGCCCCGGTCCAGACCAGCACGTCAACACATTCCCGGGTGACCTGTGCCCGTGAAGGTCTGAGAGGTCTGCTCCTCCTCCCTGGGGCCCAGGCAGCTCATCCCAACTGAAACCATCTCATCCGGTACGTCCTTACGAACCGCAGTACAGGGAAAGCTGTACCGACCTGGCCTCCTCCTAGGTCTGCACTGAGCTCCCCAGGCCCTGGAGTCCTGAGGGACCTCTCGGGCCATCCCTCAGACCCTAGCTCTCCCTGCTCTGCCTTCCACCAGACGAGCTGTGCCCCCAGTTCCTACTTTCTGAAGGGGGAAGGGCCCAGGGCTGAGGGAAAGGCTGGGAGAGGAGGGCGGGTCTGAAGACAGGGCTCAGGTCACCCCAGGAGGTAGGAGGAGTGGGGGACACTCCCCCATCCCTTTGTCCTCCTTCAGCTGCTCCCACAATGCTTTAGGCAGGAATGTAGGAGGCAGCTGAGACCCCACAGCTCTGAAGCAGCAGCTGAGGGGCTGACTGAGTTGTGGGGGGCACCCTGGTATCCAAGCAGAGCTAGGACCAGAGGCATCACGCCTAGTCCCTTGGAGGTCCAGGAGCTACATACACACAGGGGCCTGGAATTCCTGGGTGTCCCACTCTCCACCCCCCACCACTGTTGGGAACAGTGGGGCCCTTGTTCCCCTGAGTAACCTCCATGCCTATCCCAGATGAGTCATCGGAGCCAGACGGAGCGAGAGAAGCCCGGGCAGAGATACAAAGGCAAGCAGAGGGTAGGAGGCAGGGGGGTGAGGGGAGGCAGGGCCAGAAACACAAAGCGAGAGGTAAATAGAGCAGGCTCAGAAGCCAGCGGAGAAGGGCAACGCTTCTCAGAGACCCCCAGCCCCCACTCTCTCCACGGGGTCAGCAACGGGAGGACAGGCCCACCAGACCTGCCCCAACCCCGCCCACTCTGCCCCATCACAGCCACCGACACACCGCCGGCCAGACCCTGCGACGGGGTGTTCGCTCTCCTCCCCGGCCCCCAGCCCAGACAACACCCACACGCTCCGTGCGCGCACATGCACGCTCGCACACGCAGGCACACGCGGCCAGCCGTGGGGACTTCCAGAGCCTGCCACGGTAAACACAGGCTGGGTTAGCACAGCACACACCCCCTCTGCGGCTCGCAGACGGCCCGTCGCAAACTCAGTGACTCGCTCCCATGTGACATGCACGCAAACCTGTCACACACACACACACACACACACACACACACGCCCCCACACCAGCTCCGGCCACGCCTCGGCCTCCTCTGGGGTCCGAGCCCATCGCCCCGCGGAGGGCCGTGGTCAGGCACCTGCGCGCGTGAAATGGCCGGACACCGCCTCTGCGCTCCTGCAGCCACAGGCCGCGCGCGGGCCGCCCCCTAACACACGGGGCGACCCGGCCGAGCAGAAGTCGAGGGGGTGGGACCGGGACGGCCGGTGGCAGCTGAGGGAGCTTCCACCTGCCTCGCCGCACCGCTCAGTCCCGCGCACACCGACCGCCCAGCACCAGAGCGTCTGAGCACCAGGCTGGGGGGCGGGGGGGGCAGGGATCAGCCCGGCGGGAGAGCAGGCCCACTTCTCAGGGGCCGAGGAGACGACCCAGTGGGGCTACCTGTGCGCACCTGTCCCCTCGCCCAGGACGCGCGGGGGCGGGGCGGGGGGGCTGGCTGGGTGCCGGAGCTTCCCCACGCCAGGGGCTCCCGGACCCGGACCAGCAGGCGCAGGCCGGCGAGTCCTGCCGCCACCACCCCCGCCCCGGCGCGGCCCGCACCCCAGGGCGCGCCTGCGGGGTCCTCGGCGGCCCTCCCTACCTCTCATCGCTCTTCCCGCGGACCCTCGGGGGCGGCGGCCGGGCGAGGCGCGGGGAGGCGGAGCGGAGGCGCCGGCGGGGCTCGGGTGTCGGCGGCGGCGCCCGGAGCAGCTGTCGGGGGCCTGTTCCGGGGAGAGGAGCCGGGGAGGTGCGACACCGGCGCAGGCACCGCCTCCCTGGCGCGGCCCCCACCCCTCCCCCGCCGGCGCCCGGCCGCGGTCGCGGCCGCCCGCCCCCCCTCCCTGCTCCCGGCGCCGGCGCCCTGCTCCCCGCGGGCCTCCTACCCGCTCCAGGCTGTCCCCAAGGTCACTGCCCGCTTGTAGTGGCGCCCCTGTCGCCTTCCACCCTCCCACCCCCCAGGCTCCCCGCCCGAGAGGACCGCAGAGCTGAGGCCCCTGCGGCCGCCTGATCCCCCTTAGGGCCTCCCACACACCCAAGCCCCTCCCTACTCCCCCTTTTCTGGGCTCGGTTCCGGGGGAGAGGGAGGTGATGGGGGCCAGCCCCAGGGCAACGCGAAGAAGCAGGTTCCCACAGGCCCAGGCCCCAGCCCAGCGGCAGGAATTCGGTTGGGGAAGAGGAGCAGGGCTCACCTGCCCAGCCAGCCCTCTCCCCAGACCCACTCTGCACCCCAAACTCCACTGTCCCAGAGGCTGCCTCCAGCCCCTCTCTCCCCACCCTTCCTGTTCCTCCGCAGACTCGGGGTCCAGACTCCGGCCCTGGAATCCTCCTGGGGCAGGCCTCCCTCGGGCCCAGTCAGCTCCGGCCCCGCGCACCTCACAGCAAATACAAACTCACCCAGACAGCAGCCCGAGAAGAAACACAAAGTCCCACCCTGACAAGTACACAAAAGCACCACCAGGAAGAGGCCGGCCCTTCGGAGAGCCAAGGAACAGATGGGCGTGCGCTCCGACCCACGGGAGACACACAGACCCAGGGCACCCCACCTGCTAAGGGACTCACTAACAGACAGCTGGGGTCACTCGGAGAATTACCTCTCCCCGTCATCCCCTTCCACGAAACCCCAGAGTGCCTCCAGAGCACCTCTCCCTTCGAGACAGCCCCTGGGGAGCCTGGGCCAGAAGAGGCTGATCCGTGGGTGGAGTCAGGCTGGGGATGGGGCCAGGGTGTCCAAGAACCTTACCTGGGCAGCTCTCAGCCTCTCCTTCCAGGGCAACGCTGGGGAAGACCAGACGGAGGCCAGGCTGAGCTGCACCCCACACCTCAGGAGAGAAGCTGCAGCCCCTCACACCCTGGTGGGACATTCCACACTCCAGGCCCGCACACACCCAGGCCAGGTGGCACGGCCAGTACCAGACAGAGGGGTCCACTGAAGAGAGTAGAGTTAACCATAAAACCCTGAAACCCTTGCCCGTTCTCCACCCAGGAGAAATTCCTAATCCGTGATGCTCACCTCGGCCCCAGACCAGGGCTTGGAGGAGTGGCGAGGATGCAGGGCTGGGGCCCGGAGGAGTCAAGTGACTGCAGAAAGAAGGCTGGAGCCGGCTGGAATGTGGGGCTCGGAGCCCAGATTCCCAGGGGCCAGCGAGGGAAATCCCTACCACCCAGGGCCTCAGAGCAGTGCCAGGACCGAGTGTCCACCCAACTAGCCAGGGCTCACCCCATGTCTCCCGCATCACTGCCAACTCCAGAGTCCCTCTGTCCACCCAGGCCCCCAAAGGTCTCCTCCCTGCCCCCATGCCATCCAGGCTTCCCTCCCCTTCAAGCCAATGGTTTCCTGCTGCCCAGGAAAGAGAGGAAGGGAAACAACTGGGGGGAAAATGTAAGGAGAAGCACATAGGAGAGGGTAGCTTCAGGATGTCAGACTACCTGGCCCAAGTGGGGAGGCCCAGCAGGACCAGTGAGAGGGAGGAAGGACCAGCTCAGCCTCCCACATGAACTGCAGTTCCCTTCCTGGGAGGTGCCGCTGGCCCTGGGGCAAGCAAGCTGGGTTAGCAGCTGGGGAGAGTGAGAACAGGCTAGTGGCAGGGCAGGGTGAGGGGTACACAAGTCCTTGGGCATGAGTCAGGCCTCAATACCACTTGGAACAAATGGGAAACTGAGGCCCAAGAGTGGAAGGAGGAGGAGGATGCAGCACTGGAAGGGAGAAGGATGCAGTCAAGCTCAGTTGTGGATAGCCCCGGCCTGGAGAAAGCTGATGATGGTGAGGAACTCAGGGAGACAGGGGATACACTGAGGCCAAGAATGAAGAGGACTGGGGGTCCGAAAGAGGAAAGGGAATGGAGACAAGGGTACACCACAGGCAGCGCAAGGGGGGAGGACTGAGATCTGGGGAGAAAAGTGCTGGACTGCGCGATGGGAGGGCGGGGACGAGTGAAGAGGAAGGCAAGAAAGTGAGGCTCCCTGGGCAGTGAGCAGCCAGGCAGACTCGGGGTACAGGAAACAAGGACAAAGTAGGGAAGAAAGGGCTGGAGTGAGACCAAAAGATGGGGAGAGAGTGGGGAGCCTGAGGCACAGGGGTTGAAACCCAGGGACACGGGGAGATGAGAAGAGTAAGAAGCTAAAAAAGGACGGGCAACTGTGGGACAGGCCAGGGAAGACGGGACCAAAGATGAAATCAAACCTGCTTCTGGGCATCAGGCCACAGAGGCCAAACGCCTCCCCTTGGGGGCACCCTAGCCCCTCAGCCCATCATCAAACTCTACTCTCCATCCTTCCCCTCCTCCTGCCAGGCTGTGGGAGCTCCCCTCCAGCCTAGCCCGCCTGGTCCCTCTCTCAAGGGGAGAGTCCAGCTCAGTCCCCACCCCTGCCCTCCCAGTTCAGCTCTGGCTTCCTCTCACCTCCACCGCAGTCCTGGGTCCCAGTCCCTCAGCCTCAGGCCTTCGGTGGTTCCAGATCTGAAGCTGCCAAGGCTGCCTGTCTTTGTCTGCCCTTCGTGGCCACGAGCAGCTGCCTGGGCCAGCTGCCTTGGCTTCAACGTGTCCATGGCAACCCATTCAGCTCCCCTCGCTGAGCCTCCCAGCCCCTGCAGAGAGGGAGGGAGCAGCCTGGCCTGGGAGGAAGGGAGGGGAGGCCAGGACTGAGAAACAGAACCAAAGGGAGACCTCAGACAAAGAGTCTCCAGACAAAGGATGGTGGAGAGAGGCAGCTTGGGATAAAGCTGCCCAGCTGGCTGTGCTGAGGGCTCCGGCAGGGCATCTGGTCCTGCTGACCGGGAGGACCCGGGTGGGAGGGACCGCCCGGGGTGGAAGGAGAGAGATGGGAACTGACCGTGGTGGGCCTCTGGAGGCCTCCTCGGTGCATAACACTTCTCTTCCTTCTCTCCGTTTTTGCACCCTGGGGAAAACCAGAGTCCCAGTTTCCTAGTTGGTTGCCCACCTTGTGCCAGTGGCCCACAGGAAGTACCTGGGGCCAGAAGTCACCCTTAGTTTTCAAGAACAACCCCAATTTTAAACGTAGTCTGGCCTGTCCCCTCTGAAGTATAAATGTCTTTGTCAGACAAGGTGCTCTGACTAGTGGCTTGGAAACCAGTCGACCAAAGCCAAAGGTGACTAACTGGGCTCGGAGGGGCGGGGACAAACAGGGAGGGGAGGGGGAGTACTCACAGCACCACATGGGGACCCAGGAGCACGGCTGTCCTCCAAGAGGGAGAGGCCGGGGGTGAACTTGCTGCTCACCATCTACAACACCCTGGGTCCCTCCCCTTAAAATGGAGAAAACAATGCCAGCCCTGCCTGGGGAGCCTGCTGGGATGATTCTGTGAGGGGTGCTTCTGACGAAAGCACCCATCCAAAGTCCACCAGTGTGGGTGACCTCCCTCCATGGCTTTCTCTGAGTTCCACCTCCCAACTCATCCCTCAGTTATTAAGGGTTTGTGCGGGGCAGGGGTCTGACAGCAAGAGCTATGAAAAATGCACTCACTGCCCTCCTGGCATTTACAGTATAGCAGAGGAGCCAGGCATGTATGGGTGTGTGTGTGTGTACATGCATGTGTGTGTGTGTATGTATGTGTGGGGATATGTTGATAAAGACTAGCTGGAACTTTAAGCAATCAGTTTGGAGGGCCTATGGGAGGAGCTAAGGCTTCTGGAAGTTCCCACACTCTTAAGTAATCATGAGAACCATATAAAAGAGAGCCCTGCAGCAAGGACTCTGTGTTTATCCTAAAGCTCTATGGTTCCAACTTCCCCTTCCCTTCGCCTCCTTTCCCTCGTACAAATACCCCTCCGTCCTGGCATGCCGGCCGGGTGTGCCCATGGCTTGCCAAGTCTGCGTGCACTGCGTTGCGACCTAGTCGACCTTCTGCTTCAGACTCCAGCATGTGCGTGCACATGTGTGCCCATGTGTGCGCGTGCATTTCTACGAGCACAGAGCACAGCTCACCTGTGCGTAGTCAGAGCCAGAAGGGGCTGTGGGAACCCAGGTCCTTCCGTGTGGAGTAGAGGGTGAGATTGCTGAAGACCTCATGGGCAAGTTGGAGCTCGAACTGGGCCTTAATTCAGACAGAACTTTGCAGAGATGAGGCAAGGCCCTTCCCGGCCGAAAGCGTTGAGGGAACAACCCCGGGGAGGGGCGAAGGTGGTTACATGAAAATGCAGCGTGACTGGAAGGCAGGGTCTGCCCAGGTGAGCGCACCCGGAAAAGCAAGGTGAGGTGAGGTGACCTCTCTAGTAGTTTGGCTTATTCTGAAAGTGAGAAGGAAGACCCTAAAGATTTGAGCTGGGAAATCGCACGATTAGATTTATATTATTTTAAACGTGGTTCTGGCAGCAAAGCGCTGGGTGCACAGTGCAGAGCAAGGCTGAGGGGGAGGGAGGGGTCAACCCACCCTAATCCTATCCACACACCGCTGGTGTTTCACCCCAGCCTCCCACCCTGGAATGCCATAGGACAAGGTCAGCTCCTGCAGGAGAGCCGTGCACACTGTGGGTATCTTCATGGTGCTTTTCCCTGTCGTTTGGTCATCTCTTTGGGGTCTCTAAGGTGGGTGGGGTAGGGTTCTTCATAAAAGGGAGCCAAGTCCAGAGAGGCTGTAACTCGCCTTGGATCTCTGAGGCAAGTTGCTGCTTCCCACCAAGGACTTCTCCTAGGCCCTCCACCTTACTCTTCCAAACTGGGAGGGGCAGATCAGCCTCCGTGGGGCTGGACTGGATGCTCACCTGAGCCCCTTGAGTCCACCCATTGGAAACTCCACCTTTCATCAGTCTTTGTGGGCCTCGTGGCCCTGCAATGAGTGAGAAGGACACTGGGGGGCGCTCGCCGCACAGGTCACCGGCACCACGGCTGAACATGGAGAAAGCCTGGGCTTGGGGAGAGGAAGGGATTCAAGCCTGTGGTGGGAAGGGAGGGTAGAGCAGCTGGGAGGCAGAGGGAAGCGAGGACTGAGAAAGGCTGAGAGGAAGCTTAGGACAGCTGCAGGGCTCATTAGGGTGAAATATTCTGACAGTCATACGTCGGAAAAATAATTTGTAGACAGAATTTTAGAACCTCCACCTTCTCTTTTCTGTTATCGTTCACCAAGTGCCTATGGCGGTCTCGCCAGCTCTGAGCCCCTTCGTGATGAGGGCTGCTGCCTTGCTGGTTGCCAGGCTCTGCCCTTAGCACTTTCCAGAGTCACCTCCTCGGTCCCTTACCACAGCTCTGGGAAGTGGCGTTTTGAAATATGCCCACTTTTACAGGGGCAGAAATTGAGGATTCGAGAAGCTGAGTACCTTGCCCACAGGACACATACAGAGCAGCTGGTCTACCGATGTAGAATTCCAACCCGAGTCCTTTTTCCTCCAAAGCCAAAACTAGCCTGGAGGGTCTTAGCCATCACTATTTTTCCAACTCTAGAGGTCTGTACTAAGTCTTATCCCTTCCCTTCTATTCCTGGAAGATCCTCTAACTTCCCTCATTTCCCTGGAATGGTGGTGGCCCAAACACAGTCGTTCTTGTTTGTGTTTGAAGAACGCACAGAGATCCAACAATTGCGGGAGATCAGCTCGAGCTCACCCTGGGTGTCAAGGCCAGTGCTAGGGTCATGTTTCTCAAACCGAGGTCCCTGAACTCCTTAGGACCCACAGGTGAACACATGAAAATTACTCAATTTCATGTTTCCATTTCATTGGTAATTTTGAAAATTTTTTATGTATTGAGTCTTAGAGAGAGAGGAAGGAAGAGAGAGAAAGAGACATCGATTTGGTGTTCCACTTATTGGTGCATTCATTGGTCGATTCTTGTATGTACCCTCACTGGGTACCAAACCTGCAACCTCGGCATATTGGGACGATGCTCTAACTGAGCGACCCAGCCAGAGCAAACTAGCACTTCTTAGTTGCCTGGGCTGCATTTGTACCGAGGACAGGGGACACATGCTGACAAAGATTTCAAAGAATAGACGAGCAGGGGGAGAACTGAGTGACCAGCAGGGACACAGCAGAGCATTGTGCCCACTTCAAAAGAACCTGCATCCGTCAGCTCGCTCCTGGGGATTCCCAGCAGCAGCTGCACTTCAGAAAAAACAACTATCCGTCTCGTCAGATTGAGACAGGCTGGTAAGCCAGGACCGGCCAGACGGGGAAACTGAGACAGACCATCTGCATCCATCTAGCAAATCCTATCTTCCCTAAACCAAGAACACTGGAGAGTGATGCATCTCACTTGGTTCATGCAGCTCCCCAACCCAAGGGTAAATAGCTTAAGTCGTCCCACGCAGGGAGATAAATAGCAGAAATCCAATTAGTGCCATTGGCCAACCACACCCAAGGACAGAGGAAGTCCAGGGAATGAATCTCATTTAGCGCATCAGCATAAAGCTGATGAGTGTTCTATTGGATCCTCCCCTAACATCTCCCCTAGACTCCCGGCCTTTAAAAACCCTCGGAATTAAGGTCCCAGTGTACACTCTCCCTCCCAGGAGTGAGCCCGCGCCTTTCCCTTCCCCTCTTAGTCCCCCACAGGCACACACCTCCTGAACTCTAAGGGACTCCATGAGACTTGCCACCCAGGGAGCAGTGGGCGGTGGCAGCTTGTCCCAGGCTAACCCCCTGGCCCTATCCCCAGTGCCCCCTTTTCTCCGACTTCCCAGTGAGCCAATAGCAGCCCCACTTGCCTCACTTCTGTCGCTGTGACTTCTATTTCTCCGTGAGCTGTCAGCAGCCACAGCTCAGCTCATTTCTTTCCTGTAACGTTTTTGGAGAACCAAGGCAGGCCCACCTAGGCTCTCTCCTGTTGCTCCTTCTGTTCAAGCCCTTCCTCGTTTCACTGTCCCCAGCTACAGTAAACGTCCTCTAAACATCACCTGCACTTGTGTTGTAAAATCTTTCCTGAGCTACGTCAAGAACCCCCACACTACGGGCCTGCCCTAGTCAGACCTGCTCAGGGCCAGGTCCCCTTTCTGGCAACAAAATTGCCGTTAGTTTAAATTGCCTTCCTACTTTTGTTTGACTTATGGTTACTCTGTTTGGGTTTATAACTGTTTAAGTTCTGAAGCACCAGACATTTGTAGTTAACTGTGTTTGCACATGGTATGCACACGTTAAGTAATAAAAATAATTTAAGTAAAGTCCGTGAGAATCGAATTCCTTCCAAAAAGGTCTATATGTTACCCCAGTTCCAGAGCGCAGAGCAGGGCTAAACTGAACCTGGGCCTCCAGGAGTCTCCAGGGAAACCTGTGGTGACTGAATCCTTTTAAAGATCAGAAATCTCCCACCCTCAAAACCCAGTGCA
The DNA here is from genome assembly GCF_022682495.2 of Desmodus rotundus. Taxonomy (NCBI): domain Eukaryota; kingdom Metazoa; phylum Chordata; class Mammalia; order Chiroptera; family Phyllostomidae; genus Desmodus; species Desmodus rotundus. The sequence goes on along the minus strand of NC_071397.1, from coordinate 770,292 downwards.
AGGAAGTTAGAACCTGGGGCTCCAGAGTAGCCCCAGGATCAGAGGGCAGGCACCTGCAGAAACCTCCAAAGAGAATTTACGTGACAGGAGCAAGAATTGAGGTGAGAATCTGTAGAATTTTTCCCAAATAAGTTTACATAAATGTTTGAAGAAAATGGGTGTCAAAGAAAATAAAGAAAAAGAAGATGGCTACATCCATGAAAATGTTAGATGTGCACAATAATTTCACCCACCAGCTCTACACCCCTAGGAACTTACCCTACAGATGGGTGTGCTTGTACAGGCGTCGGAGATGTGTACATGGTTCCCACTACCTGGCTCGAAAAGAAAGGAAGGAGAAAACGAAGAGAAAGGAAAGGAAGACAGTTAAATGTTTCTTAACAGGGTGAATAGCCACAACAATCATTGTTTTAGGTAAGTTTCTCCAACAGCATTCCTTAGAACAAGGACTTGCTCAAAGTAGCTTATTTGCTCCTGGAGGCCAGGAATCACAGATAAGGGTCTGGGAGGAGGGAGGTGGGTAGGAAAAGAACCCCAAAAAGTATGTTGACAAGCAAATGGCTGTAGGAGGCAACTGGGACTTAAAACTGTTGGGGACCCTCTACGGAACTATAGAGAACGCTCTTCAGCTTTGTCTCCCCAAGGAATGAAGTTTTTACCCACCATCTTGGTTTAGGATGCTATTAAAAAACACCACAGACTGGTGGGTTTCACAGCAAACATTTCTTTCTCTCGTTTCCGTATGGGGAAGTTCAAGGTCCAGGTGCAGGCCAGTTTTGGTGTCTGGTGAGAACTCTGTTCCTGGTTCACAGGTGGCTGTCTTCCTCTTCTTAGAAGAGCACAAATCCCATCATGCAAGCTCTGCCTTCAGGACCTCACCTAAACCGCATCCTTCCCAAAGACCCCACCTCAAACCCCATCACACCTGGGATCAGGGCCTCAACACAGGAATTTGGGAGCAGGGCAGACAGACACCTCCAGGCCGCAGCACTCACCACGCCCTCTCCGTCATCAATGGGCAGTTGCCCCCGGAGGGGTTAACTCCCTGGCAGTTCTAGGCTGTCTTCAAGGGCCGAGCAAGCTCTCATGGCACTAGAGAAAGCCCCCAAGCAGAGATGCAGAGAGACTTGGGCTCTCGAGTAGTACATATGTGTCCATAGATACATACATGTGCACATGTGTGTGGACCCGTGTGGACGCTATAGCACAATTCCTGCACTGAGGCCTATGGATGAAGAAGGAAAGGAAGTTTTACTTTGGTTTTTTTTTTTGTATGTTTTAATTTTTTATAACACACATAGCTAATGTCACATCTTTTTAAAAACTCATTTGAACTCAGCCAGACAAAAAGGTGAGACAAAGAAAACAATGTAGCTTCATCTGTAACCAGGCAGCCTGAGTCCTGGCTGCCTTTCCCTATGGGGAAGGAAACAGGTTTTTATTAGCAGAGCTCCCGATTTGAGGGGACTGGGAGTATTCCCGCTCTGAGCCCCCCTCTCCCACAGGCACAGGAAGCCAGCTTCCCCCAGGAAGATTAAAGCCCAAATCCACGTCCCGGAGTCCCCGTTATTGCTTCTCTGTGACCCGGGGCTGCCACTCCAACAGGTCTCCAGCCCTCCAGCTCCAGCCCCGTTCTCTCCTGGTGCCAGAGTCACCGCTGCCTTGCAGCAGCTCCCACTCAGGGTCTGCGGTGCGCTGCCGGATCACCCCAGACGATCCTGCAGGGGAAGCTCCATTTGTGGGGAACTTCCCAGCTCCCACCTCTGTGTGCTGCTCTTGGCCTCCATGCACTCTCTCAGGCTGAGAGAGGGGAAGCGGTCCAGCACCTGTGTGGACTGCCAGCATCCCAAGAGCTGGTGCCCGGCTGCCAGAACTGCCTTCCGACATGCAAGGCCTAAGACCCAGGGGAGCCCAGCACACACCGGTCCCACCATCTCTTCTGCCCTTGTGAGACAAGGCAAGGAAGAGAGAGTAGTTTCTGCCTGTCTTCTGTTTGAAAGTCCTCTCCCAAAAAAATCCCACACATAGGAAGCCAGTGGGCATGTCCACCTTTTCAACCAGTGAGGGCTAATGTCGTCCAGGTTTGCCTCTGCCTCTCTTGCGGCCACCACGTTGCAAAGGAGGGTGGTACAGTCTCCAGTCACCTAGGGCCTAGGGCGGAGCGTCCAGCCCCCGCTGCTCACCCAGGGGCTGTGCAGCCTGCGTCTCAAGCTGTGTTGACAGTTCACTTCCCCAGGGATATGCAAGCATGCCCCAGCTCCAGTTTCAATGCTGGGCTGCCTGTGGCGCCTCCCAACCCCTTCAAGGTGTTCCTCTTGGCAGTTCAGCTCTGCCCCTTCTCCCGCCAGCTGTGCTGCTGGTGACACTGCCAGGAGGCAGCAGCCTTCTCCCCCAGCCCCTCCCTGCTGGGAAAGGCCCGGCTGCTTGGTTGCCAGGACAACACTTCTTCTGTACAGTTTCCTTTGTTTACAGTGGTGCTGAAGAAGTCTCCCTCCTCCCTCAGCCCCCAAGGCCTTCTGCTGCAGGCTGGCTGCTTCACTCTGCTGCCTCGGCAGTTCTCCCCACCCCCTGCCTTCTCTCGGCAGGAGGCGGGAGCGGCCCCTTGTGCCAGATTAGGGTCCCCAGATTGGGGTCTCCCTGGTGTGTATCGATGGTCTGACCCTCCTGTTACACATCCCCACCCCGACCAGCAAGGACGGGATGAGGGGCCTAGACTTCCTCTGATGCCTGGCCTTGTGGAGGCCCCTGGAGTGCCTCCTCTCCCTTCCTGGGGTGGGATCAAAAAAGACTAAGTGGGGACCCCAGATTTTTATCTTTGCCCAATAGTGAAGAGCCTCCTGCTACAGGGCTCTTTTCTGAGAGCTGAAAAATAGCATGACAAAAATTTAAAATTTACTGGGTAAGTTCAACAGCAAAACGGAGAAGACCTGTGCTGTAACCGAAGATCTAACATTGGGGCCATTGGGGCCTCACACAAAGAGGGAAACCGAGGCGGAACTGCAGAAGAATTTGAGGAAACCATGCCTGAAATTGTCCTAAACCTGACACAAGACACAAAACACAGGATCGAGAGGCAAACCAGAAACAGGACAAACTCGAACAAAGCCGCAGGAAGGCACATCGAAATGAAGCTCCTGATTACCGAAAACAAAAGCGTCTTGGAGGCAGCAAGAAGTGACACATTGGGAGAAAAGCAGTTCAAGTGACAGGACCCCTGGAAGCCAGAGGGAGCGGCACAACGCTGTTACGCGCTTCGGGAAAAGGAGTGTCAGCCCAGAACCCCCCATTCGTTTCAGACCCCCTTCAGGGACAAAGAGGAAGTCAGGATGTTCTTAGGGGAGGGCAAATAAGAGAATTTGTCATCAGCATACGTACCTTAACAGAATGACTAAGACAAATTATTAAAACAAAAAAGGAGATGATAGGGGGAGGAATCTTGGAACACCGAGAAGAAAGAAAGCGATGGAATGAGCAGAAAAGGAGCCAGATTGCACTTTCACAGGTCACGTCGTTGGGCCGTGCGACCTGCTCTAGCCGGTGCAACGGGAGCACGAGGGCCTTGTGTTACATCCGGGAACCCGCTTTGAAGGCCGGTGGATGGCTCTCCATGGCTCCATCTGGGCTCTGGCAGGGACAGAGGACAGGCCAGGGACAGAGCTGCTGCCAACCTCTAATGGACATACAGCTCAAGCCAAAAATAAACCATGCATGTTGAGCCCTGATGAGTTGGGAGTTTTTGTCACCATAAGAAAAAAAACCAAACCTAAATTGTGCCTTGGCTGGTGTGGCCTAGTGGATTGAGTGCCGGCCTGCAAACCAAAGGGTTACCGGTTCAATTCCCAGTCAGGGCACATGCCTGGGTTGTAGGCCAGGTCCCCAGTAGGGGGCGCATGAGAGGCAACCACACGCTGATGTTTCCCTCTCTCCCTCCCTTCCCCCTCTGTCTAAAAATAAATAAATAAATAAAATATTTTTTAAAGACTAATTTTTTTCTGACTGATACCCAATCCCTGGTGTATTCGCACAGCCCTTGCGTGCTCCCGAACCATTTCCTACATTGTTTACTTGGAGCTTCACAAAGGCCTGTGCTCTGTGGAGGCCGGTCAACGACGTTGCCATATTGGAGACTACGGAGCCCTGCGTCGTCCCCGTTAGGACCTGGCGCTGAAATACACGTCTGCCCCACCTGCAGCACGGCTCCTGAGGCCGCCTGGACTGCAGCCTCCCGCGGGCACAGCTCCCTGGGTGCGGCTCCTTCTTGCCATTACTGGTGTCCTCTCTGTCCGCAGCATCTGGGGAGGCGTGGAATGTCTTTGTCCACCAATTTAAGCTGCTTTGGTGGGTGCCTGACAACTCTTTCTGAAGTGACACTGCAGCCCCACTAAATCAGATACACTAGATGCCATATAACACATAGTTCAAGTCATCCTTTATCAAACAAAACCTTCAAATTTGGTAAAAATCCATTCTGTTAGTTATCTATCACTGCAGGATAAATTACCCCAAAAGTCAGTAGCTTAAAACAATAATAACAAATATGATCTCTTTCTTATGTATATACACACAAAATAGTAATAATTTGTTACTCTTGAAGTTTAAAAAAAATAATTTGTACTTTAAAAACCTACTTCTCCTTGCTGCCCAAACTGGACCTCTCCTGTGCTTCTTCTCTCAGGAGAGGGCCCACTACCCCGCAGCTAAGCAAGCCTGGTGTCTCAGCAGGCAGCTGACACCTCCTCCTCTCCTTTATACCCATATCTGACCAGCACCATTTCTGTGGATTTTACTCCCCAATTACTTCGCAAATACGGAAATGTCTTCCCATCAGTCCTCCTAATTTGTGTGCCGTCTTGCCCGAGAGAATCCAAGGCCCATCCTGGGCCACCTCAATTATTCCTTCACCGTACAGGCAGAGGAACCTTTTCAAAATGAACCTCTGATGATGCTCTTCCCCGATTAAGCTCTTTAATGATTCCCTTTGTTCTCGTGGACGGAGACAAAATTCCCCAACATGACCCACAGAGCTTCTGCCCCCTCATCCGCCTTCATGATCCCGCCCGCCACTGTTTCCTCTCTGGCCATCAGCTCTGGCCACTTCTGCTCACCTGCTGTGTCTGTAGGGCTGGCACATAGTAAGTGCCCGACAAATGCTTGTTGCTCAGACAAATGAATGACCGGGCTTGTAAATCATGCCAGGGTTGGGTTCAATTCTCTCAGACAATACCAATGGATCTTAAAGACGTAGCACTGAGTGATAAAGTAAAAAATAGAATGGGAATTACCACGTGATACTATTTGATACTGTTCATGTTAAGAGAATGTTACGTAGCAGCTACAAATGAGCAGCCAAAGGGGAAATAAAGGCAGGGCCCTCACCATGGCAATCTAACAAAGAACTTAACACAGGAGGCTAGAAACGAAGGAGGACGTGTCTCGCCTGTTGACCCAGCAGCCCTGAGCCTTGTCCGATAGGACTGCCAGGCATTCTGAACGACACAAGCAAAAACTATGAGAGCACAGGAGGAGGGGAGCCCTTGAAAGTCTGTGCATCCTCTCCAGTAGCTGGGAAAGTGAAACCTTGAGACTGGATTCATCCCTGGGCCTGGAAGGGAGAAGGGGCGGGGGACTACGGTGCTCAAAGGAAAAACCCGTAAACCAACTTTGGTTAACTGCCTGCCCCCGTCACCTGTACAAAATGATGGAATAGAGTCTGGAGCAAGGTAAGGATTCAGACCAACAGACCCCCCCCCCACATGCCTACATTTGGGTGGTCACGTCTCCCTGGGGGAAAGCTGGCACCACCCATCACTCAATAAGTAATTTCCTCACCCCAATCCTGCCAACTATATAAGTCCTCAGAACAAAGGACTCACTCACTCTCTTGGCTCTCTCTTCCCACACGGGGGGAACTCTGGCCAGGGGTCGCCTGGCCACCTGGCCGCTGGCCACCCTGCTCTTGCCACCCTTGCTTTTGCTCTCCCATTAGACCTTAGTACTAACAAACTTTGCCTGCACACTAATAGGCTTGCTGCCCTGTGCTTTTTTTTTTTTTTTAAGATTTTATTTATTTATTTTTAGAGAGGGGGTATAGGGAGGAAGAAAGAGAGGGAGAGAAAAATAATGCATGAGAGATACATCAGTAGGTTGCCTGTCACACCTGGGATCTGGCCCGCAACCCAGGCATGTGCCCTGACTGGGAATCGAACTGGTGATCCACTGGTTCACAGGCCAGCACTCAGTCCGCTGAGCCCCACCAGCCAGGGCTGACCTGTAAGTCTTTACTGCATCAGCAAGAAGAACCGAGTTCTCCCCTTAACAAGTCCATGTGCACCAAAGAGCGATACAGTTTACACAAACACATTCAAGCAAGAGGGGAGGCAGGCAGCATGCTGGAATGGCCACCCAGTGGAGAGGGGAATAGAACTGGTGGGGGAAGGGTTGAAATGGAGTAAGTAGACAAAGCAGGGGCTTCGCACATACCCCTGAGGGCAAAGGACTGTGAGCTGTGGTCCTGTAGGGGAGGGATGAGAGACGGCCACTGGTGTAGGATGAGAGAACCCCGGATGAGCCCTGAGGAGCCCCGTGTTTAGGGGTAGCTGAGAAGGGTGGACAGCATAGGACCTGAGCGGGGGAGGTTGGGGGGTCAGAGAGCACCAGGGCAGCAAGACAGGCCGAGCAAAGGGAGGTCATGCCCTGTGAGTTCTGAAAAGGGTCCCCCCTAATCCCTCAGCTGAGTCCTTGAATGTTTCCTTTTATATTTAGGTTGTTTAATTTACTTTCCACATGTAGTACATTTCACAGCTCAAAATGCAAACGGTCTAAAAGCCCCTTCAGGGAGGCCCTCCTGGCCCCTCCCCCGGAGGCAGCGATGCCAACGGTTCCTCCGGCCTCGTTCCCACATGCACGCAGGTGCATGACACACGCTCACACTCGGTTCTGCCCTGTGCGTTTTACTATCAGTGCAACTCGGGCATTGTTTAGTATCAGTGTAGGAAGAGCTTATGTATCTTTTCCATGGCTGCCCTGTGCTCCACTGTATGGAAACACCATCTTCTTTTACAAATCTTCACCCAAGGATACATGTATAGGTTTCAGAAAATGAGGAAGGGAGACGAGAGAGAATGAGAAGCATTGATGTGAGAGAGAAACATCGATCGGTTGCCTCTCGTATGTGCCCCAACGGGGGCTCAAACCCGCTGCCTTTTGGTGTACGGGATAACACCCCAGCCGAGTGAGCCGCCCGGCTGGGACTGCGAACACCGTCCTTGAAACCCTGGCCTCCCATCCTGACCGTGTGAGTCAGTGCCAACCTTTCGCAGGAACGATGCCGCGGCACCTTTCCAGGCGCCGTTTCGCACACAGGTGTGTGTGTAGGGAAGATCCGAACAAGCGGGATTACTGAGGGAAAGGGAACTTGTGACTTTTGTAGACTTGGCCGACTGCCTTCCACGGAAACTGGACCAGTTTACACTCACACCACAAGTGTAAGAGGGTCTTCTTCGGTCAGCTTTTGATGGCAGGCCTTTGTCCCCATGACATGGACTGACAAAGTTAAAGAGTTGATGAAGCTGAGATATAGATGCAGTGGCACTGTAATTTTTTAAAAAAGCAAAAGAAAATACCTTCTTTTTTTGCGTGTTCAGAAAAGCTTTTGCAGCTCCTGTCCACTTGCTCCCTGAGAAAGGCTTTGCTCATTACGACCCCCAGGCCACTGAGCACTAAAGCCGTCCTCCGGGCCCTGGCTTCAGACTCCGGTGCTGTTAGGAATGCTGAGAAGGAAAACTGCTGGCTAAGCTACAGCAGCATAGTATTAAGTAGAACATGGGCAAGTGAAATTTAAGTAATTTTTAAAGGGAACCTGAGGCATACCAACCATTTGCAGTATATGGATCTTCCTGAATCTTTATTTTCTAAGAAACTGTGTGTGTGTGTGTGTGTGCAAAATTATCAGAACAGAGAAAATTCACTCTTTAACGCTGATGGGACGTTTAATGATACGTGAAGGAATCAATGTTGATATTTTGAGGCGTGATAATGGTTTGTGACTACATTTTTTTAAAAGCGAGCTGCTCCTCTTACATGCAGAGTAAGCCATTGGTGGTTGAAATGATGCAATGTTCGAGGCTGCCTGAAAAGCATTGGCAGGGGGGCTGGCAGGGGGGCTGGCAGCTGCTGGCCCGGGACCAGCCCTGTGCTCACACGCAGGGCCAGGAAGTGAGTACAATGGGTCTATTATAGCATCGCCTCTCCTTTTAAATATGTTGGAAATTTTCCATAATAAAAGGATTTTTAAATTTAAAATTCTAAATGTGTACAAATTTATACTTGCCCCCCCCCCCAATAATTGGTGTCTGTGAGATGTCTTAATTTTCCCGTTAGATAACTTAGTAAAAGAAGGCTGGGAGATATTGTTGCTCATAGTATGATTTTGATAAGGCGGGACGTTCTTATCCAGTTCAGAAATGGGAGCGTTTCTCACAGACAGACCAGAGCCCTGTGGGGCAGTCTGTCCGAGGGCTGCAAAGACCTCACAGAGGATGTCACACCTGAGCCACATGGGAGAGATAAATAGTGTTTCTAGGCAGAGAAGCAGGGAGGGAGTTTTCCCGACAGAGGGAGCTGTTACCTGTTACGTGCAAGAGTGTGGCGGTGAGAGAGACGGCCACAGGCTTTAAGTAGAAGCAAAGAAAAGGTGAATGTAAAAGATGATATTGGGGAAGTTTATCAGTCAGAACGCTTGTGGCTGCAAGCATCGGAAGAAGCTTAAATAAAAACCCTGGAAGGTTCCAGGTTAATTTGGTGACTTGACGATGGCATCAAGGACCCGGCTTCTTTCCATCGTTCTGCTCCCTGTCCCCAGTGTTTCGGAATTCATTCCCACAGACACTGCAGCTGTGTCCAGAGGCAGAAAGCCTTTCCCAGAAGAGACTCGGTCAACTTTCCCCCACGTCGCTCCCAAATCCGTAACAGCAAGAGGAACGGAAGTGGCCCTATCGGCTTAGATCAATAACAGTAGCATCTCTGGTACCAGACAGGAGACCAGGTCAGAGCAGGTCTGCCTAGGCCCAGCTGGCAGTGTGTGTGGTCCAGATTTTGTGTAGGAAAGACTTCACAAAACAAGTTTAGGTGATTCTTAGAGGAAGTTTGTGAAAGCTGGGAACAGTGAAACGAGGAAGGGCCTAGGATAGAAGAAGCAACAGGAGAGCCCAGGCAGGGCTGCATTAGCTCACTGGGAAGTCAGAGAAAAGGGGCCTTGGGGGACAGGGTCGGGGGCTAGCCCGGGTGAGCTGCTGCTGCCCGTCACTCCCCTGGTTTCAAGTCCTGTGGGGCCCCTCAGAGTAGGAAGTGCATGCCTGAGAGGGCAGAAGAGGTGGGATAGAAAGGCATGGGGACCCTGCGTCCTTCACTTTCGAGGGCTTTAAAGCCTGGGAGTTTAGGGGAGATATTAAGGGAGGGTCTTAATAGAATATTCGTCAGCTTTACGCTGATGTGCCGAGATGAGACTTATTCCCTTGACTTCATCTGTCCTTGGGCACTAACTGGATTTCTGCTATCTTCCCGAGTGGGGTGATCGAAGCTGTTCACCCTCTGAGTGGGGAGGAGAAGTGTGAACCACACACTCTCAAGTGCCCTCGGTGTGTGGAGGGCAGGACTTACTAGACGGCTGTAAACTGCCTGGACACCAACTCTCTGTCCCAGTCTCCCTATTCCGCCTGTCCGGGCTTACTAGCCGATGACAAGAGTACCTCCTCCTCTGATATACGACAGGCAGCACTGAAAGGATAAACACCATTTGTAACACTTCGCCAGCAAGAACGTAGGGATAGTTGTTCTGTGAGCACAAAAACTGCCTTTTACAAATGGTTTCCTGAGATCGGACAGGCTTACTTGAAGGGACTCGCCTGCCCTGCCATGGGTTTGGATCTTATCCAGCGTGTTGCAGAAAGCCTTTTAAGAAAATGGAGGCTGGAGGCCCTGGCTGGTGTGGCTCAGTGGATTGAGCGCGGGCCTGTGAACCAAAGGATCGCAGGTTTGATTCCCAGTCAGGGCACATGCCTGGGTTGCAGGCCAGGTCCCTAGCAGGGGGCATGTGAGAGGCAAACACATATTGATGTTTCTCTCCCTCTCTTAAAAATAAATATTTAAAACCTTTAAAAAAATGGAGACTGGGCACGATCAGATTTGCATAATGCTATCGAGGCTGCCGGGAAGGGGAAGGAGATTAGTAGCAGGGTGCCAGTCATAAGGCCATTATTTATCTTATAATTTTAAATCAGATCTATAACAGGAAACCAGAAATGGCAAATGAATGGGTAACCTACAATGCCTGCTGGATGTCCCTCAGAGATCTCCCCCGTGGACTTCGCCGCTCCCACCGCTGGGCAGAGCTGACCTGAACACAAACAGCTGACTCTTAGAACTCGACTCAGACTCCCCGTCGCTCTGGGGTGGGGCGTCTTAAAGGATCGGAGGTCAGCGTGAGAGGGAGGCTCACATAGGCACCAAGTTCTGCCACTCTGCTCCCTGAACAAACCGCCACGTCCCATTCAAGGCAACCTGAGGTTCCCAACTGCCTTACTGTTGGCACCGTGCTATGAACTACGCTCCCATCTCTGACACAGTCATCTGGGGCGAGTGTCCGGGGGACCGCTCACGGTCTCTCTCCCGGAGCCCAGGGAGACCACGGCCAAGGGCTTCGTGATGACCTGCCTCCGGCAAGGGCAACAGTGACACAGACAAAGTGGCTCATGTCCCTCCGCTCGTCAAAAAAATAGTCTGCCACCACCGCGTAGCTCGTGACCGTCAGCTGTGCCTCCTCTGCGGAAGGAGTCGCCTGTCCACTTGCCACTGGCCACAGCCAGGGCCCAGACGTAGTGTACTGGTCACCCAAGGTGTCCTCCAGTCTCAGCAGGTCCCCACCCTCAGTGAGGTATCACCTGTGCCCCCTGCACGCCTGAATTTAGGAGCAGGGGTTGCAGGGAAGGTGAGAGAGAAAGCTTTTCTGCATAGATCTCTCCATAATGGGATGGGTCTTTCAAATTATTGAACTGACTTTATAACGTCAGTTCTGGAACATTCTGCTTGCAAACAGAGTAAAAAATTTCCAATTATAAAGAATCTGTCACTTGATAAAAGAATTCCATTAAGGAGCATCTTCCCTTAATGTGTGTGTTTTAGGTCAATAGACACTGAATAGAGGGAGGGACTGAAAGTTTCTGTGTTCCAAGCAGCGGAACCAATTAGAAAGTAAGCAAATAAAAAAGGAAATCTGAAATTGTAACGGTAAAAAGTTGTGTATCTGGTTTGTCCTGGACAGGATATCAACTCTCAGGGAAAAAATAAAATAAAATAAAATAGGAGCCTGCAGCCTCGTTAGGCAGGTTCCCGTTAAGCATTCCAGCTTCCTCGAATGCTTCTCCGGCAGTGCTTGGCTAGGCTCCCACAATTCCCAGCACCATCAGCTGTCTCTCCGTGTTTTCCAGCTCTTAATCTGGAAATAAATGAGCGTCCGAGAAAGAATCACTACTTGTGCCCAGTTTCAATACTTGTACAGAGTGTTCCACATCTCCCAGGGTTTCTTGCATCCCCCGTGAGTTCCTTGTTTTTTCGTGCAGGTGAGGTAAAACTCTTCCCCAACTACCTTATCGGTCTGGGAAAGCGTGGCCCAGTGACACAGGAGAAGCCTCCTTGCCTCTCACAGCAGGGTAATCTGCCCCACTATTGAGCTATAAATTAAAGTTAGCCCATCTCCCTGGCCTCCAGTAGCACAGCAATTAGCATTTCTGTAAGAGTAGCCAGCTATTACTTATACACAAAGTAACTCTTAATCATTGTCCCACCACTCTTCCCAGCCCCCAGCCAGGTTGGTTGGTTTGTTTTACATACTCCTCCCCCTACGTCAACCCTGTCTAGCTCAACACTCCATTTCATGAGTACTTCTTTTTAAGGTTTATTTTATTCTTGTTCAAGAGAGAGAGAAACACGGATCAGCTGCCTTCTGCAGGCACCCCAAGACCTTTCAGTTAAGGGAAAAAATCTCCAACCACCTGAGCCACACTGGCCAGGGCCCTAGTACTTTATCTGCTGATCAATAATTCCTTTTTTAAAAAGGTTTATTTATTTGTCTTTAGATAGAGGGAGAGAAATCTCAATGTGTGGTTGCCTCTTGAGCACCGGGGACCTGGCCCACAACCCAGGTGTGTGTCCTGACTAGGAATTGAACAAGGAACCCTTTAATTCACAGGCCAGCACTCAATCCACTGAGCCACACCAGCCAGGGCTCATCCATGGCTCAGATTACTTGCCATCAGATTACCATCTTGATTACTTGCAGACTCCCTGGGGCACAAAGTTGAATTGCTTTAGGTCTGGAGTCATGTGGTCATGCATTCCAGTTCCTGAAGTAACAGCTTTCCACATGCATTAATCACTTAAGCCTATCTAGGCTAAAATCGTTAACTCTTGAGTTCCCCTATCATTTTCCGCGTCTAGAAAAACCAAACCTTAGCCAACCAACAGGTCAAGATTAGATGATTTACTCCTTATAAAGCCTTTAGCACAGTACCTGGCACCTGGCTGCAGAAATAGCTAGTGAGCGGGAGCTAATATTAATGACGGGATCTGCCCTGGGCATGATGTGAGCACAGGGGGGAAAATGCTTCTCCCTCCCCCCAGATTTCTCCAGTTAGAAGGTGGAAAATAAGAGCAGAGAGCGAGTGGAAACAGAACACGGATCACCAACAGGAACTGAGCTCCTAAGTGCTCCACACCTGGGACCACTCCCCAGGAAGCCCCCCACCCCACCCCACGTAGAGCCTGCCCGCCTTGGTGGTGACAGGTCCTGCTCCAGATTGAATCCCTCTCTGGAAAGGTCTTTAGTTCACCCTTCCTGAAGCCCAAAAGGTCATAGCTCCCTTGAGCTGCTGGAAAAATACTGTGTAGAAATCAAAGAGTCCAGGAAAGAAAAACAGGAAGCAAAACGGAACCGAACGCCCAGAGTTAAGCAGATGTTTGTTTTCGCCCACGTCCAGTTTGGGCAAAACCTAGAAAAGAACATAATGTCCAGGAAAACTCACGCTGAGTGGGGGGTGCAAGGGCCAGTAATATCAAATTTGAGACTCTACATGAAAAAGGATAAAATTGGATCAATTTACCATATCACTCAAAAGAATAAATTCCACATAGAATATAAGAATTTCATAATTTTGGCTAAAAACCTAGCTGTGATTGAGGGGGGAAACCGATCAATTTGACTACTTAAAAATTTAAATGCAAAACCCTTTGTCAGGAAAACACAAGCAAAGTATATGTAAAAGACGAATGTAGCACAGACAGGTGGATAACATGCCAGCGAGACCCTGCAGAGTCATCTGGCTGGCGTGGCTCAGTGGTTGAGTGCCGCCCTGTGGATCGATCAGTCACCGGTTCAATTCCCGGTCTGGGGAGCACCCCTGGGCTGCAAGGCAGGTCCCCGGTGTGGGACACGCGAGAGGCAGCCACACATTGATGTTTCCCCCCCTGTCTTTCTCCCTCCCTTCCCCTCTCTAACAACAACAACAAAAAGACCCCAAAACCCCGCAGAATCGGGCAAACGGGCAAACACGACTGCCGAGCGTCTGCTCTCCTCATCTCCTGGGTGTCACCTGCTCCCCAGTGACCCCGCAGCTCCCACTCCTCAGGACCGCACAGTTGCCTCAGTCCCTTGGGCACCTTTGAGTCTCAGGCCTTCGTGGGCTCCGGTTAAGAACGTAATTACATTTGCTTTCCTCCTGTTAATGTCTAGTATCAATCTAATCATTAGACTCTAGAGGAGAAGGGGAAATTTTCCATCCCAGAAATTTGACGTCAAAATTGCAAAAGACATACAGTTCACAGAAAGAAATGCAAAGGGCTTAATAACATGCAAAAAGACGAATGTGCTTCTAATAAGAAAAGCACAAATCAAAACCATAACAACTGGTATTTTTTTTTTTACCTCTCAGACTGGTAAAAAATGCAAAGCTGGCACTTTGCTGGCAAAGCTGTGGTGAAGGGGAAATGGAGTCCGTCAGGCTCCCTCACCCAGATGTCTGGGAACTAGAGAAACAGCAGTCCCATAGCCTTGAGAATGGGCCCACGTGCGCAGAATCATGCGTTGTTACATAACATCTTGGCACCCGGACGGCTGTGGGTGCATTTAGTACCTACGGCAATTGGGACTTCCCGCGATGCGACATGCGGCTGGAGGTGTGCGTGGGCCGCCCCACCTCGGAATAAAGGTGTGTCAGGCATTCCTACGGCTCCTCGAACTTTCTGCCATCTGCCCAGATCCCGAGTGAACCTGTCTGGCCTTGAAAGGCTACAAGACAATTGGCATCGCAGTACGGTGCGGAGGAGCCATCGGCCCCCTTGGGGGGCCTGCAAGGGTGGCCAGTCCCTGGGATGTGCTACCCCGCGGCAGGTCTCCGGGCAGCGCGGGCCCTACCCCAGAAGTGGCCCGGCGGGTGGTCAGGAGATCCTAGAAAAGCCAAGCGCCCAGGTGGCCACAGGGCCATGGGCTGGCTTCTTTCAGCTTTGCAAGCGGAGATGGGGACTGCACTGTGCAACACGGCAGAACTACGTGAACTCCAAGGAAGAGAGGAAGCCTTGGAAGCAAGGCTTTGTGCTTTCCAGAGACCTCTCAACGGTGGAGCAGCAACGATCCCCCTCCCCATTCCTACGGGACGAGTCAGAGGAGGGCGGCGGTGAGGAACCGAGTCCCCCGAGGGCCCACACAGTGGTGTTACAGAAAATGAAGTCCCAGCAGCCCCTGGCGCCGGCGGGAAATCTGGCTGGCGCGCCCAGGTGGTTGAGCACAAGCCTTCCCACCCTTATACGCAAGCTGAACTGCTGGATCCCATGGATCGGATTCGCCAGCGGCCTAGGGAGCCTCAGCGGCCTGGCTCTTGCGCCTGTGGGACTCAGGGGTGCACAGCATCACGGCCACGGACGACGAGATGGAAAAGTTCGCTTCCGTCACGACCCGCCCCTGTCTGCGCGGACGGCTGCAGGACAGCCGGCGGCGTGGACGGGGGCAGGGGTGGCATTCTGCGTTGGCGTGGGTCGGGGCAGCTCTCTGTACAGTGTGCGCAGATGCGGGAGACGTGGTCCTCTGCGGAGTGAGTGCAGACCTTGCAGGAGCGGGGCAAGCGCCAGGCTGCGTTCAGTCCCGAACCCGGGGCTTTACAGCGGACGCGGGATCCGGTGCTGCAGCACCCCCCTCCCGCCTCTTTCGGATCCCTCTTGGCAGTCCTGGCCCCGGTGTCGGCCGCAGGCCGCTGCATCGAGGATGCCACCGTGATGCTGGTGAGTCTGGGGCAGCTGGAGTCTCGCTGTCAGCAGGAAGCGTCCGACTGTATGTCTGTGAAATCACAGCCATGAGTGAGTAGACTGGCTTTCACTCTGGACTTATTGTACTAGGTGGCCCCAGCGGATGGAAGCAGTGTGGTCCAACTATGAAGCAATGATTGACGGTGCTCACAGAGGCCCTAACTCTGTGATGCACTCTCGGATCTCTCAGGCCTCAGACGGCGATGATCCCCCCGGCCCGAGGGAGAAGGCAGAGCATCTTCTGAGGGAATGGTCGAACCTCTACCATTCGGCAGCAGGTGGTATCTCAAATTCCCTCTGTTTCTTGGTTAAACAGTGCCCCAGTGCAGGTGCCCGGGACATACAGGTATGACAGATGGTCATACCTTTTAGGGGCTGGCGTAGAGCAAACTAGGATTGATAGGAAGCCAAACGCTTACTTACTCGAGCTCCGGAAGCAGCTGTGAGCTGACCAACACTTCCTGCGGCCCCAGAAGAAGATAGCAGTGAGGAAGAAGCCCAGGGACGCAGCCTGGGAGGCCCGTCCAGTCCAGCTGGAAGACCACCTGGCTGTGCCAACCTCCTGAGAAGAGGGAGGAGATGTCCTTTGGGCATTTGGATAGGGGAAAGGCCGAGGGACCTGTCGCTCAGAGATCGGCAGGGACTGGAGGCTGCATGTTGAATTGGCTACCCATGGGTCCCCTACACACGTTCGGTGGGCCCTGGCTCTAGTGGACACAGAACCTGAGTGTACCCTCCTGCATGGAGAACCTGGAAAGTTTCTGGGGCCTGAGGCCTCTGTCGATGGTTACGAGGGACACAGTGTAAAGGTGAAGGCTGTGCAGCTCTCTCTGGGCATCGGACACTGGCCCCGCCCTGAGTGTACTGTTCACGTGTCCCCTCTTCCTGAGCATATCCTGGGTATTGGTGTGCTTCAGGGACCGCGGCTACACACCACTGCAGGAGAGTTTCCAGCGGGTGAGAGCGGTACCAGCCATTCTGTGGGGGCATGCTGGGCACTCTCCCATGCAGTTGCTGCCCCCATGACGCGTAAAGGCGGTACCAGTTGTGGGGGGACATGAGGGAATTACAGCAACTATAGGAGAGTTGGGAAAGGTGGGGATAATTAGGGCTGTTCACAGCCCCTTTCACTCCCCAGTGCGGCCAGTGAGGAGGCCAGATGGGCATGGAGAGTGACGGTAGGTTACCGGGAGCTCAGCAAGGTCATTCCTCCAATGCATGCAGCGGTCCCTTCTGTGGTGGACTTGATGGACTGGTTAACTAATGAGCTGGGAACTTACCACTTTGTAGCTGACCTAGCCAATGCCTTTTTCTCCAGTGACCTTGCTCTGGAGAGCCAGGATCAGCTTGCCTTCACGTGTGAAAGCCAACAGTGGACCTCAGAGTGCTCTCAAAGGTTCTCGCACAGCCCGACCGCCCGTCACCGGGCTAAGTGGCCACGGGCTCCAGAAGTGAGTCTCTTCCATTACACTGATGACGCTTTGCTAACCAGTGATTCTCTTACAGTTAGAGGAAGCAGTGCTGCAGGTGCTGTCTCACCTGAAGCCATGCGGCTGGACGAGGAAGGAGGCCCAGCCGCAAGGGCCTGGGGTATCTGCCAGGGGTCGTCTGGTGGGGTGAGACAACAGTCATTCCTGACGGGGCGATGGGCAAGATTCGGGCATATCTGACCCCCTACCCCTGAGCAACAGCTGCGCACATTTCTGGGCCTGCTGGGTAGCAGAGTGTGTGCGCCTCAGCTCACTCAAGTTATTCACCGTTTGTATGCCTTGGTGAAAGGGGGGTGAGCTGGGACTGGACCCCGCCCTCAGAGCACGCATTCCCAGGAGCAGAGCGCATCACTAATCGCGCCCAGCCCTGCGTGCTCTGGGTCCTGCTGGGCCCCGTGAGCTAGACGTGCACGTGGCCCAGGAAGGCGTTGGGTGGGGTTTGTGGCAGCGATCGGAACGG
The DNA here is from genome assembly GCF_022682495.2 of Desmodus rotundus. Classification (NCBI taxonomy): domain Eukaryota; kingdom Metazoa; phylum Chordata; class Mammalia; order Chiroptera; family Phyllostomidae; genus Desmodus; species Desmodus rotundus. The sequence continues at coordinate 752,994 of NC_071397.1, read as the reverse complement.
CTACGTCAACCCTTGGGCTGCTGGTCCCAACTACGGCAGGGAGCAGAGGCCCAGTCTCCTTGATGGCAAAGCAAGTGGCTGCAGCGTGTGCTGCCCAGTTGGCCACGGAGGCCATAACAGGAACGCCCCCGTGACAGTTAGGCCACGTATACCCCACTGCAGGGTGGGTCCAGGACTGGACGGCCAAGCCTCACAGTGGGGCAGGTCAGACGCCCACGCTGGCTAAGTGGGGGGCTTACCTGCAACAAAGGAGTGCTCTGTCCACTAGCCCCCAGTGGGCCCTGTCACCTGTGTAGATGAGAAATCTCCTGCCCCTGCCCCCATAGAAGAGAGGGAAGCTAGCCCCTTTCGCGAAGGCAGGCACCTGTTCCCTCAGAGGCATGGTCTACTGATGGGGCCAGCAGGGGTCAGCCGGCCATGCGAACTGCTGTGGCACCATCTGGTTTGACACTGGAGAAGGCGAGAGTAGCCAGCGGGCAGAACTGTGACCCATGTGGCTCCCGACTGACAATGAAGCCGCGCCCCCGACTATTTGCACAGAGTTGGGCCGCGTACCAGGGACTACCGTTACGAATTTCTACCATGGCATGCCAATAGGTGGAGGGCTGTGCATAGGCCATCACGGGGGCAGGCCCTGTGGCAGGACCTCTGGGAATTAGGCCACCAGGAACAAATCACTGTGTATCGTGTGACCAGGCGTGCCCCTCTTGCTGCCCCTGGGAATGACAAGGCTGACACTCTGGCCAAGGAGCGCCGGCTGAAAATGGTGCCTGCCAGCCCGTCAGGAGCAGAAGTTGCCCGGTGGCTACACTGCCGCCTCGTACTTGTGGGACAGAAGACCACGGGCTCTGCTATAGAAGCTTGGGGGTCACCTGTCACCTTAGAGGTGCAGGAAGCTTGGGGGCCCTGTGTTGTCTGCTCGCAAGAGCATCCCTAGAGGCCCGTGGGGGAACTACAGGGCATGTGGTGCGGGGATGGGTACCGCGGACCCGGTGGCAGGTCGCGGTAGTCAGACCTCTGCCTAGTTCAGAGGGGTGTAAACATGCAATCACATGTGTGGACACGGCGACTGGACTTCTAGCTGCCTACCCCGCACGGCACCGGGATCGGAAGCAGTACTCGCTGCGCTGGAGCATTTCCGCACTGCCTGTGGATGACCCTTGATGACTGACAGAGACCAGGGATGCGTTTTCCTGGGGCCTCAGCTCACAAAGGCCCTAGCCCAGCAGACTGACTGGACGCTCCCTGTGGCTTATCACCCCCAAGGGGCTGGAGTGATTGAACAGCACGATGGTCTCTTAAAGCAGGGCCTCTGCACCAGAGCTGCCACCCCGGCACTGAGGGGTTGGACAAAATGCGTGTGGGCTGCCCCCTGGGACTCTAAATGAGAGGAGTCAGAGGGGGCACCCAGCTCCGGTGGAAGTGTCATTCCACCAGACTGCTGCTCCAATTCAGCTGCAGGTACAGACTAAGGATGCTTTGCTGAAACGAGGTGTGGGAAAACGGGGGAATATTCTCCTGCCCACCCCTGAGGGCCTGGGGCGAGGGCAAACAGCCACTTGGATGGGGCCTTGGGAAGTAAAAGCCCCCCACAAGCACTGGGTGGCTCTTTTTGTCCCTTGGGGCCACGGGATGGAGAGAAACTCACAAATAGTGTCCTGGGTGACTGGGATATGGCCCCTAGTCTTCAAGGTGACATATCCAGGGCCAGCAGACCATGAAACGCTTCTTCGTGGCATCTTTGTGATTTCCCTGTGGCCCATTATCAGTTCTCCCGTTATTGCAAACAGATGCTGAGCCCCCAGCTGAGGCATGAAGATCTGGTGTTCACGCCCAGGAAGACCCCTCTGCCCGCCACTGACTCATCAGCTGCCAGAAGCCGGCTTGAATATTGCCTGAGGGCCCTAATTTGCCTTTACGGGTGCCTATAACTGCTCTGTCTTTTTGCCCTTAGGGTGCAAAGTTACACCTTAGTGGACTGGGTTCATACCTGTGCCTTAGTGGCTGACCAATCAGCATGCTGGGTCTGCACTGAACTCCCCCTGAGCATGTTGGCCAGCCTCCCATGGTGCATCTCTCTGGTTTCTGCCTCAGACTGGACTTGGCTTCAGAACCAGTGGAACAGCGAATACCCTGTGTGGAATGCGACCTGGACTGACGTCTGTGCCGGGGCCAAGCAGTGATATGACCGGCCCAGGCTGTTAAGTGGCTACTCTGTATGGGATGGCTCGGGGTGGCTCACGGCTGAGGCTGTGGAGCTGGCTGGACCGGCTCCCCTTTGCACTGAGAACTCCAAAGGACAAGCCCAGGTGGGCTGGACTCCGACAGGTCTGTGTCAGACCCACATTCCTGGACATGCTGGGAGGTGCAGAATGGTGCGTGGGCTGCTGTTCCCACCGGGACCCTCTGGGTGGGTGGCCCACATGAGTGGCCTTACTCGTATGGGAATTGGACTGGCCGTGGTCCCGAGGGGTGGCCTGACTGCCTGTGGTTTGGCTGCGTGCTGCTGAAGCTTGCACTGCCGCCGTGGCAGCGCTTGTGTTTTGCTTGCTTGTTGCTGGAGCCTGTGCTGCTGTTGTGGGTCATGGGTGCGGGGCTCTGCCCACCTCTCCAAGGAACCTTGTGGAAGACATCCTCGCGTAGATTGTAAGGTGAGGAACCCAGAAGGGGTGGATTGTAGGGTAAGCAGAGGCAGTCTGGCTTCCTCGCCCAGGTGTCTGGGTGGCTGAGGGGACCAGCGTTCCCATAGCCTTGGGGGGCCTGATAACCAGTGTTCCCTTAGCCTTGAGTCTGGGTCCGATCAACTGTTCCCATAACATGAAGTGGGCTTGCAAGCCCAGAATTATGTTATGTTCCGTAAGGTTCTGGCAGTTTTCCGGCTTTGTCCCCCTCTGGTACTTAAGCAGGTAGGGACTCCCTGCTGGGGGTGGTGATGAGGAGAGACACGCAAGGGGACAGGTGTCACTATGGGTGCCGCGCTGGGGAGCAGGGGCCCCGACACGAGACACGCAGACAGACACACAGCTTGCAGCATGTGTGGTCGCCCACCCGTGAATGAAGATGTGCCAGACACCCCAACAGCCCCGTGAGTATTTTTCCGTCTGCACGAACACCATGGACCTGCCTGGCCTCGAAGGGCGGCCACGCAATACAGTCCTGAACCGCAGACTTCCTGCTGCCCAATGTGCAATACGCACACAGTTTACATAATAGTTACACTCCAGTGACGGTCCCAGTATTAATGTCAGAGCGAGCTGTAATATTCGACTTACAACACATACTCGTACATTGTCTTTTATCTCCACAGTGCTGGGAGATAGAACTTACAAAAAACAGGGCCCCAGAAACGGGGGCAACTCACTCTGATTCTCATAGCTACTACGTGGCAGACTCAGGGTTCAACCCCAAGTGGAAAGGAGTGCAGGTCAGGGCTTGTTCTACCGGGCAGTTGCCCCTGATGCTCTCCTAGCTGCCATTAATCAGAGCATCCGTAGTTTTACGAAAGCTGTTTGCCAAGTGGAGCTAAATAAAGAGCACTTAACTGCCGCCCACCACACACACACACAACCCCGGTATGCAGCTACATTCCTTCATCCCTTCAGCTAAAACTGTGCCTCCCCAGGCAGACGCTGGCTCTAGCACCCCGCCTCGTCCCGCCTTCGCGCCTGCTCACGGCACCTCGTGATACACCCGCACTTTGCTTGCTAACACCCGGCACCCTCTGATTACTTCCCCATGGCCTTCATCCCGGTGTCCTGTGCCCCCCTGGCCTGGAAGCTGTGCCGGAGGCAGACGGCCTAATTAATCCCAAATGTCACATCACTCTCACAGCTCTTGCCTGTGCACACCTGTCCAGTCTGGACGTTCAGAGTCAACAACACTGGGGACAAATGACAAGACCCCCCTGTGACCCTCACTGGATGGGGTCACCTGAAGACCATGTCTTTCTGATTGTCTCCTACACGACCAGGTCACACACCTGGCGGTCAGTGTGGTCTCTGAAAGAGGTGGGCACTCTGCTGGCCGGCAGGCAGAGCTGAGGTGGGTGCTTGCTCGGGCGGGGCCTGGAACTCCGAAAGGGAACCGTAATCAGGCAGGGGTAGAAACACCCACATGCCTAACCTTCTCCCCCGACACTCAGGAGCTTCTCTGAGAGGGAGGCGGCAAACCAGAAAGGGGAAGAGCAGTCCCTGCCGTTGCCCGCGGGCTGGAAAAAAAGCCAGCTGCGTCTGGAGAAAAACCAGCTGCATCTCGTGAGTCAGATTATCTGTTAGCTGCGGCCCAATTCTTTGTTTCCTTTTCTCCTCTAGGCCTTTAGGGAAGTTTGACAGATGGCTTCAGCTGCAACTGGAACGGGGACAGCTCTTAACGTGGCAGAGCTGGAAAGTCCCTTCCCTACCCATGAAGATGCTCCCTCCCACGCCCCAACCTAAAGATGCACCTTTTATTTTATCATGGGAGGTAGCTGTTTGCATCACTCAACTAGCCGAGGAAGGCCCCTAACTCTAGTCGTCAAAGGACATGGCCCAAAGCACCCAGACCCTGGGGATTTAGGCCCCTGGCCGTCCAGTTCAGCACAAAGCCCTGTAGCCCTGGGTAACCCGGCAGGTGTGGGGGTCAGGAACGTGGTCCACCAACTGCCTCCCACCCCAGACCTCAAGGCCCAAAGTCACCTTTCCTTCCACTGGTGAGAACTCCCCTCTTCTGTGTTGTGCAGTGGGCGCCCCCCGCCCCGCCCCATGCAGGGCACTTTTCCAGTTTCCACATGAATTGAATCTCTTCTTCCATTGCTTCTAAAGAAGAGGACGATGAGAGGCCACAACCCCTCCCTCAAGATCCCTATGATTAAACACACTGGTACTTTGTTTACGTGTGAGTAATCAATATTCCACATCTTCTTTTCTCTGGCCCATGCGCACATGCTTCATGTTCAACAGATATCTTTCCTGCCTAGGCCTGCGGCTGAAGTTTTTGACCCCTGGGGGCAGACCCTGTAGTCCTCAGCAGTCACCCAGGGCCTCAACATTAATGCTAAGTTGGGGGCATTCAGCGACTCAGAGGCGAGGCCAGTCACAGTGGCTGGCGTGCTGGTAAAGCCACACAGAGGGTTGGTACCAGGGGAAATCCCGGGTTTGCCGATTTCCACTGTTTAAGTGCTCCCTCTCACCATTACCGACTTCCAGCTACCAACGGTTTTACGACCAGCTTGCAAAATTCCTGAATATTTCCCAGTTACTCTCACCATTACGTCTGAGCTGGCGGCAGCACATCATGGGTTCGGGGGAATCCCTGGGCCCCTGAGCGGTCTGGACAAAATGAGCAGCAGACCCAGCAGAAGTAAAGGGAGGGAGGGGTCCTCGTCTGCTACTTCTGATATGGTTCCTTCGGCTCAGAATACTGGGGAGAAGATGGACTGTAGGGAGCCAGGGAAGCTCTGGGTTCAAATCCTTGTGTGACTCGGGCAGGTTTGCATCCCCAACTCTGCAGAATGGGATTGATAAAACCCACCACAGGATTATTTTAGGATGAACTGAGATGCCTAAATAAAGCACCAAGTATGTAACAAACTCTCAATCAATGTTCCTTGTTTTTGCCACCACCCTTGTCTTAATTTTTCCAATAATTATTTCCCGAAGCATCCAACAGGGGGAGCCCAAATTCACCACTGTCACCGTGGGGGCCGGTACTTCGACTTTCACCGCAGTTTGGGGCTTCAACTTCAGCAACTTGGAGGAGCACAGCTCTTTTTCCCTTCAGAACTCTCCCTGGTCCTATTCCCCACAGAGGTGGATCCATCGAAATGGGGTTTGGCCACCTGGCGCCACTCTCCCGTGAGACGGTGAGCGGGCCCTGAGTCAGAGCACAGTCCACAAAGGGAGCAGCGCATCAGGACCAGAGGGAGGCCGTGCCCCCACAGCCTGTGCCTCTGACACAGCGCAGCACCAAGGTTTCCACGCTCCCCGACGCCTCCCACATCCAGCCAGGCCCATAAGAAAAGGCCCCGCCAACACTCAGGAGACTTATGGTGAATTGTGCAGCAGGAGGCTGTGGTCGGACCATCTAGAAGAACTTTCCAACTGTAAAACGGCCACAGCAGAAAGTGGAGTGCTCGTCTCCGCAGCTGGGAAGAGTATGGGAGGCGTGGGGAGTCAGAGGAGACGTGGGGGGAGCCCGGCTGCTCACACAGTGGGGTCCTCGGGGTGATGTAAGGAGAGGCTACAGCGCAACTCCGAGGAGGTCGGAGCTCACGTGCTGTGAGCTTTGGAGCCCGAGAACGTTCCACGGCACAAAGCTCTTAGTTAGAAGTGAGCGAGAAGCCTTGGGTTTGGGCCGCGCCTGGCCGCTTTCCAGCTGCTGCCCCGCGCAGGTCATTTAGCCTCGCTGAGCCCCAGCCCCTCGCAGATGCCTTCGCTCGGCCTGCACGGACCCAGCCGAGCGTTGGGCGTGCGTCAGGCTCGGGGCTTCAGTGGACCCTGCGGAAACAGCGGTGAGCAAAACCAGGCACGGCCCTTTTTATCTTGGAGCTCACACTGTTTTCATCTGTGAAAACACAGACTAATGCTGGCGCCGTTTCGGTTGGGGATGCACAACGATGGAACGACAGTGATGTGAACGCACTTAATACCATTGAACTATACGCTTAAAAGCAGCTAAAATGGGCCCTGGCTGGTGCTGCTCAGTGGACTGAGCGCCGGCCTGCGAACCAAAGGGTCGGCGGTTCGATTCCCAGTCAAGGCACGTGCCTGGGTTGCAGGCCAGGTCCCCGGGGGAGGGGGGCGCGCGAGAAACAGCCACACGTTGATGTTCCTCTCCCTCTCTTTCTCCCTCCCTTCCCCTCTCTCTAAAAATAAGTAAATGAATTTTTTTAATGGTTAAAGTGGTAATTTTATTAGGCCAGGTTTGTGTATATTCTGTAACTTATTTCCTTGCCAGCATGAATGGTGAGGTGTGTTCCTCTTTCGTTCCTTTAATGGGCTACTTCCAGAGCCTGGCCACAAGACACCACCACCATGGGGGGGTCACCTTCCTTTCAGGCAGGGTGCAAAGCTTCAGTCTTAGGACCACCATACAGGTGGCCTCCTGCGGCTGCCTGCCCACTCGCTCCCGCCTCCCCTGGGCAGTTTTTTCCACTGCTCTCGGCAGAGACACCAGGAGTCCTGTGCAGGCACGTTGCAGTACTTGCATCTCTCAGAGGAGGTGGCCAGGACAGTCGGGGAAGGTGATGCCTGTGGATACCGATTGTGCCAAAATTAATGCTTCAGCTGCCTCAGCAGCTGGGCGGCCTTCACCAATTCTTTTTCGTTCCTAAGTTCGACGAACCGACTCCCATCAAACCAGGAAAGGACCCGTGTTTGTCCCAGTGGATACCCCCCAATTCAGGCACAGCACCCGCTGATGCGGCTGCAACACTGTCTGCTCTGGGGCAGGGAGGCCGCCGCGATGGCCAGCTCGCGTTCCGGGGCCGCCGGGGCTCCCTGATCTGGTGCGTTGTGTGGTATACGTGTTTTACCACAATTTAACAATACAAAGGTGTAATGATGGCTTTGATCTCACAGGAGCATTGTGAGGATTGAATGAGAAGAAGATTGGATGAAGGGGATGAAGGCTAAGTGCCTAACATCGTTTATGAAGCAGGCCTGTCAGTGGGGCGGGGGCGGGGGTGGGGGAGGGACATCTCAACGCTCTACTTTAATTCATTCATCTGTGGTTTAGATTCTTCTATGACTGGTGTGCTGTTATAATTGAAAACAAAAGGAAGAAAGGAATGAGGACTGCTTATAGTCCTATGTTACCAATTTATCCACAACTTGCTGCCCACAGAAAAGCTCATGAGGATCGGGATCAACATTCTATTCCTGGCCCACGTTTGACCTTCTGTGTTTGTATCTTTACGTGTAATTTTTCCAGATTTCCTCGGTTTTGCTTACTTTCCTCCTCCTCTACCTCCAATTTACTTAACTTTGTCAGTCACAAGATCGTAACCCTCCCAGTCTGACTCCCCATGCCAGAGAGCGACCCTCAGCCCCAGGGGAGGGCTGCCTTGCCCATCCCGGCCAGAATCCTTGCCATTCCTCGTCCCCATTTGTACATCCTTCCTTACAGTGAAGCCTTCCCTGAGATCTGGCTTCTAGTCTCGCACTTGGCAAATGGAGAGGCCTGCTTCTCCAGGAGGCCAGAGATGGCCGGGAGCCCGGCCGGAAGTCTGTTTCCTGTGCAGACAACGCTGGCAGGAGTCCAGAAGCCAGCTGACGTCACCCAGTCCAGAGGGCGGAAGCCATTGCCCAACAGTGGGAAATCGATGCCAGTAGCACATTCATTTCTCTGGGACTCTCTCCCTCAGTTCCAAAAGCGCCTTCCTTGACAGGAGGAGGCTGAGGCGGCTGGAGTGGCCGGCCTGTGCACCACAGGACGTGTTGAGCGTGAGGCTGGCCGCAGTGTCCGCTGACCAACGAATGTGACCTCTGACACTGGCCTCGGGCTCGGAAGACACAAGGCTGAGTCAGAGCACGGCCACCACACTGCTGACCTTTGACAAATCATTTGATTTTCTTCGCCAGTCTTCTTGGCTGTGAATAGCGTGTACCTCACAGAAGGCAGTGTTCGAGGCTGGAGTGAGGCCATCGCTGTGAAGGATTTCCTCAACTCGAAGCCGAATGCCCGTGCGAAACTCCGCCTCTGCAAGAGGCTTCCTGTGAACCGCAGAACCGGCTGACAGTGGCCTTTGGCTGGGACACATAACTTAACCTCTCTGTGCCCAGCTACCTCAAGGTCAAAACGGGGATGGTAAGAGTGCCCTTGCATCTGGGTTGTCTCGAGGAGGAAGTGGTTGCTCCACACAGAGCGCACGGAGCCCTGTCTCTGCTCGGCAGTCGGCCCAGTCCCAGGAGATCTCATAAAAAAGAGGCTGCGTCCCAGTCTTCTGTTCACACGGCAGGCACAGCAATTTAGCCAAAATACGACTATGCCTCTTCTCTGCGTAACTGCCCAGATCTGCCCCGGCCCGCTCAGTGACAGACGTTGAGCCCCGGTGCTGGCCCTTGAGTCCCTCTCCAGCTTCATCTCCTGATGCCACTGCCTTGCACAAAGGCTCCAGCTACCCCGGCCCACCAGGCGTTTCTCACCTCAACTCCCTGGCCCGTTGTTCCTCTGCCCAGCATGCCCTCGCCTACCTACCTCTGCTAACTCCTGGTGACCCTTCAAGACCGGTAGCCTCCTGTCTTCCAGAAAGCCCTTTCTGACTGTCCTGAGTGGCCTGGATCCCCTTCTCCTCTCTTAGTTTCTTGAAAGCACCTCCACTATCACCCAGCCAAACTGGGGATCCTTGACGGCAGAGGCCAGCACTGGGTCCTATTCATCTGCATAAATTCAGATGCTCAGCAAATGTTGGGTGGAAAGACTAATGGATGACCTAGCTAAGAGAGCCCAAGCTGGTTGTTCAATTACTATAGCAGATGGTGTTGCTTGACTCTCAAACTGATACAGTTGCTATTTGCCTCAATAGTTGTTTTTCTTTTTCTTTTAATCCTCACCCCTGGACAGTTTTCATTGTTTTCAGAAAAAGGGGAAGGTGGGAGGTGGGGGGAGAGAGAGATCAGTTGGTCGTCTTCTCATACACCCCCCAATTGGGATCAAACCAGCAACCTGGGCATGTACCCTAACAGGGAGTCAAAACCATGACCGTTTGGCTTATGGGTGATGCTCCAACCCTCGGGGCCACACTGGCCAGTGTGACAGTTGCTTTCCTTCGACCTGCTCTGTGTCTGTGCCTCAGGCCCCTCTGTATTCCTCCTCTTCCTGTTTTTATACTGTCTCTCTCTCCTTCTTTGTTACTTTGTTTCTCTTCCTGACTCTGCGCATATTTCTGTACCCTTTGTTGCTTTGTGTCCTTCTTTCTTTTCAGGTTGACTTGTCCTCTGTCTGTTCTTATCAAGGGTTCTAGGATGATAAGAGTTTCCCTGAGTTTCCCTCCTCAGAAAGAAAGGAAATCATGGAAGGAAGGGAATCAAGCCTTATTATGTTTCCAGAAGTTCCATACACTTTATTTCGTATAATCTTGGTAATATCAGTAATGTAGCATAGCATCCAAACAAACTAGGTTACGTTTCTGTAACGAATGACTCCGAAAGCTCAATGGCTTTATGCAAAAAAAGGTTTATTTATTGCTCCTGCCACATATTGATGGTGGGTTGGCTGAGGTTCTGCTTTAAGCCATAGTTGTCCTAATACCAGGGCCCGGGCCGGCAGGGCAGCCGAGATCTGGAACATCACCTGTTGCCATAGTAGAAGGAGGAGAGAATGTAGGGAAATACATGCTGGCTTTTTTTTTTTTTTTTAGATTTTAATTCTTTATTATTAGAGGGAGGGGAAGGAAGGGAGGTAGAAAGGGAGAGAAACATCAATGTGTGGTTGCCTCTCATGCGTCCCTCACTGGGGACCTGGCCTGCAACCCAGGCATGCGCCCCGATTGGGAATCAAACCAGTGACCCTTTATTGAGAGCCACAGTCTGGCTCTCAGTCCACTGAGCCACACCAGCCAGGGCTACATGCTGGCTTTTAAAACTTGCACGTAGAAAGGACATGTTTTCTTTGGCCAACTAGGTAAGTTACCTAGTCATGCCAGGGTTAATTGTTGAGTCAAAGGGGTGGCAAAATACAGTCTTCCTCGGTGCCTGGAAGGAGGCGGAGATTCAATACTTGTGAACAGGCCTGATAACTACAGCGGACGTTGCTGTTTACAGAGGCGGCGGCTGAGGCTCAAGCTTGTACAGTTTGCTCAAGATCATGCATATAAATGTCAGAGGGGGGCTGAGCCCCCGCCTTGCGATTCCCGGGACCTTGCCCTTCCCATGTCACAGAACTTGTAGGGTGCCTAGAGCTTTCTGCCTCTTTCCGCCAAGCGCTTGGACTGTAGTATGAAATGTGGCACGCCGGAAGTAAGATGGTAAGACGCCCAGCGTTGCTCACGGGCTTCTACGTCACGTCCGGCGGGGGTCTTTGGAATCTCTTTCCAAGGCAGGGGTTTTGGAGACTTACAATATCCAAGACAAAACCAAGTAGGTCACAAAACCTGGAGCACAGTCATTAGAAACCTTCTAGGCAAAACTAATCTATGGTGATGGAAGTCAGAATAGCACCTATTCCAGAAGGGGCAGCGAAGGGCTCAAGAGAACCTTTGCGGGGGGGGGGGGGGGGGGGGGCTATCTTGATCAGGATGGCAGTTAAATGAGTAAATACAAATGAAATGATTAATCAAACTGTACAGTTAGGATTTGTACACTTTGTTGTATGTCAATTATATCTCAATAAAAGTAAGTAATAAAAAGAAATACTCCTTGGAAAGGGAGTGAACAGGGGCACTGCTGTGAGTACCATTCCCTCCTGTTCATCCCCAGGGATGGAAAACTGAACATTCCTCCATGGAAACTATTCGGATGATTCAGAAGGCCACAGCTATGGGCAACGGGTGATTGGCAGCTTCATCACAACAATACACCTACTCATGCATCACATGTGGTGCATGCAGAGTATTTTGGCAAAACATCAAATCACCCAAGTGGCTCAGCACTGCCCCCCCACCCCCCACCCTCCCCAGCTCAGATTTGGTGCCCTGAGACTTCTGGCTTTTCCCAAAACTAAAATCACCTTTGAAAAGGAAGAGATTTGAGACCATCAATGAGATTCAGGAAAATATGACGGGGCAGCTGATGACAATCAGGAAAACTATGTGAGGTCCCAAGGTGCCTACTTTGAAGGGGACTGAGGTGTCATTGTCCTGTGTACAATGTTTCTTGTATCTTCTTCAATAAATGTCTCTACTTTTCATATTACATGGCCAAATACCTTCTGCACAGACCTCATATTTTCAGAGAGAGGGGAAGGGAGGGAAAGAGAGGGAGAGAGCATTGATGTATGAGAGAAACCTTGATGGGTTGCCTCTCGCACGCCCCCAACCGGGGACTGGCCTTTAACCCAGGGATGTGCCCTGATGGGGAATGAACCCAGAGATCTTTGGCTTTGCAGGACGATGCTCAACCACCTGAGCCATGCCAATCAGTACAGTTTGGCAATTTCTTATAAAATTAATACACTTACCATATAACTCAACAATCCCCCTGAGTGAAATAAAAGTATGTTCATACAGCCCTGGCCAGTGTGGCCCAGTCAGCTGAGCACGGCCCCCAAATCGAAAGGTTGTAGGTTCCCTTCTTGGTCAGGGCACATACCCTGGTCACAGGCTCCATCCCCGGTCCAGATGTGTTCCATCCACTGTCCAGGCGCATACAAGAGACAACCAATTGATGTTTCCCTCTCAATGTTTCTCTCTCTCCCTTCCTCTGTCTAAAAAAGCAATGGAAAAAATGTCTTCAGGTGAGCATTAAAAGGTTTAAAATGTGTTCGTACAAAATCCTTTACACCAAGTGTTACAGCTTCAATTGTACAATAATTACTCAAAACTGGGTTGAAAAGGGTTAATGCAGCATCTATACCATGGAATACTATCCAGAAACAAAAAAGAAATAAATTATTGATACGCACGACTTGGATGAACCTCAAAGGCATTTTGCTGAGTGAAAACATCTGGTCTCCAAAGATCACAGGCTGTATTATTCCACTGACGTGACATTTTGAACAGATAAAACCTCGGTGATAGAGAATAGGTCAGAACAGCAAGGGGGCTGTGGCGGGGGGGGGGGGGGGGTGTCAGAGAGCATGACTGCAGGACCAGCCCGAGGGAGACAGGCGTGGGCGGGTCCTCCTTCTTGATTGTGGTGGTGACTGCGAGTTTCTGCAGTGTGTTAACTGTGATGGAGGAGCACCCATTTAAAAAGTCCATTTTACTATATGTTAATTTTCAAAATAAAGTTTTTAACTAAGAAAAAGTCTTCTTAAAATGAAACCTGGTTCCTCATACGGCAGAGAGGAAACCCTGAGAGGGGGTGCTTACGACCTAATGCCCTGAAAAAGGCACAGCGTCTTCCTGCACCCTGACCCGGTCCCTGCCCTGGGCCTCGGAGGCACCATGCTCCCCCTCCTTGTTTTCCTGCTAGGACGTTGTGACCCACATATGTGCTCCTTTAGGGTCCAGATCCAGGGCCCAATGAGCCCAGTCTGCTACGTTTGCTCCTATATCTTTGGTGCCTGCAGCTTAGGGAAGAGGTGTGTGCTCATACACAAAATGAAGGATCGCTTCTAGCTCTAGCCCTGATTCATCCTGGCACACTCCACGGCTTACTCTGTGTTTAGCACCCTCTCTGCAGCCCAGTGAACACACCACAGCTGGACGGCATCACTGACCCCTCTCGCAGCAAAGGCCTGGGTCCCACCACTCACCCTTCCTGGGAAGCAGTCTCCAGCTGTCCTATACTTTGAAATTGGAAGACATTATCAATCTGATGAGTTTATTTTAATTTTCAAAGTACGTATTTATTATAAAAATAACATTTGTTCAGTGTTTTTTTTTTTAACACAGTAAAAAAAAAAAAAAAAGACCAAGTCCTACTTCCTAGAAGCCATCGTTGTCCCCAGTCCCTCCTCTGCCTGTTTGGAAACACTGATGTGCAAGCAGGAACCTCCGCCATGAAACGGGCAGAAGGGGTCAGTCACCGATTCGTAGCTCTCAGGTCTCAGGCGATGTCCTGTGTCGGGTGGACTCACTCATATCAAATCAGCTGCAGCCCTGCCCGTCCCCGACTGGACCCGAGTGCCCGACACTGTTCAGACTGCTCCTCCCGCCGCAGAAGGAGGCCGAGGCACTTGCAGTCGTGTGGAAACAGCGGCAAGTCTGCTCCCGGACCATCGCCCTGCTCCCTCCCCGTGTCCGTGGGGTCCGTTGGAAGTCAGGCCACTCAGCGGACCTGGGCAGTCCCCATCACCCAAGTATGGCGACAGCAAAGCCAGGAGAGAGAAGAACAACCGACTTTGAAAACAATTCTACCCTGAAGAAGCAGGAGAAGGAAGAGATGGAGAGAGGAGAACACCACAGGAGTTCCACACCCAGAGAAACCCACAAATCCACACCCGTCCCTAAAGCTGGTTTGGTTTCACTTGGTGCTTTTTCTTCCATTGGGGGTGGGGCACTGTGATATTTTTAGTGCTTCTCAACAGCCTTGCCTGGGGCCTAGGGGGCGTTGGCAAGGCTCTGGAAATGCCCCACCCAGAGCACCGCAGCCCAGTTCTCTCGGGCCTGGCGGCCAGTACCTACCACCTGAGAGACTGCTCTGCGAGAGGCCCTGGAGAAACGGCACCCCCTCCCCTTCCTCAGTCCCCAGAGGTGAGAGTCAACCAAGGGGTCAGCTACCACTCCCACACCTCCTTTCTCAAACCAGCAATCCAGCACCTTTCAAAACCAGAAAAGCCAGGCCTACTTAGGGGTAAGTTTCTTTTAGGACCCCATCCAGCCTGAAGGAACGGGCGGCCCTTCCTTCTAAGACATTCCAATAAGCTAGACTCCTTGAGGGTGGGGGACAAAGGAACAAAGAGGGAGAGGAGAAGAATTCCTTCACTCTGTTTCATCCTCAATAGATTGTTGTTGTACTGAATTCATAATAAGCTGACCTGCTACATCGCATGTTCTTCTAAATTTGAACATTTCTTCAAGTAGAATGTCTGTTGGTCAAGTCAGCTTTGTGAGATGATTCTCGGATAAAGAGGCCCAGGATGCGCACAGTGGACCAGACCGGATCCTTCTGGGAAACTTCAGTCCAGTTAGACAACAAAATGCATAAACTATCTAAGAGACTGTTTGAGGGCCACTCAGGCCAGTGGACATTTATGGAGCATTCACTAGGAGAAGCTACCACCTACTGATGGCTTCCCGGGTGCCAGGCACTATGCTGTCTGAGGCTGCTGCAACCAACCAAAGATGCGTCCCACCCTGCAGAGCTCAGAGGGACCGACGGAGAGCCTGCAGAACGAGGGGTGACTCTTTAAAAAGGCACGTAGAGGCCTACAGCCAGGCCTAAACACAGGACGGGAGGGGAGGGGAGGCCTAGAGTCTGACGTCGAAACTGGGGCTTGAAAGTGGCGAACCAGACATCAGAGCTGGCTGAGGTGGGGGCTGAGCTTACTGCTCGACAGGCAAGGGAGAGCCCTGCCCCTCAAGGAAGGAGTTCGGTGGGTCTCCCTGAGCAGAAACTGGAAGGCCGAGATGTGGGTCCAAGAGGAGAAAGTTCAGCAATGGAGCAGGAATGAAGCCCCGCCCCTGGCGCAGGAAAGGGGTTCTGCACTCGGCCTTGTGTTTGGCTGTCTTCAGGTCTCAGCTCTCAAAAGAGCAGGTGGTTCGGGAAAGGGCCCAAAGCATGTTACACGGTGTCGTAGTGGACTCAAGGCAAGAGGGGCAAAACCATACTCACTTGCTTACAAAGAGCAAACAGGAGCAGGGCAGGCGGAGGAATGGGACTGTGATGGAGGCATCAGAATTGTAAGAGATCTGGGCATCTCAAGGAAGCAAGAGAAATTCCAAGATGCAGGCGCAGAGGGAAGTGAGGCTTAGAAGAGGCTGGATGGTCAGTGGGCTAGGTCAAGGGAGGCCTGGTAGACCATGTGCTGTGGACTGAACTGTGCCCCCAAAGGGCATATGCTAGACCCCTAACCCCCAGTGTGACTCTATTTGGAAATAGGGTCTGTAGGAGTTAATTAAGGTCAAATGAGGTCTGACGGGATTGGGGTCCTTGCAAGAGGAAGAAGAGGCACTGAGAGCTCCCTCTCCTTGTGTGCGCACAGAGAAAAAGTCCCAGAAACACATGTGGAAACAGCAGCCACCTACAAACCCGGAGGAGAGGCCTCAGAATTAACCCTACCTTGCTGGCACCTCGATCTTGGACTTCCAGCCTCCAGAACTGTGAGAAATGAGTCTCTGTTGCTTAAGCCACTACTCTATGGTATTTGACCTTATTTCTAGAAGCTCGATGGGAAGCCATGGGGGCTTTAATCTGGGGACAGGCATGCTCACTCACATTTAGGTCTGTGAAGGATCACTCTGGCTGTAGAGTGAAGAAGAGATCTCAGCAGGGCAAGAGTAGAAGCAGAGAAACGGAAAGCAGGCTGGAAACGATGGAAGGTTGGAGCAGGTTGACATGGAGAAGCGGATAAGTGGACAGACCTGAGAGATCTCTATGAGGGGAAATCAACAGAACTCGGGATTAATAGAATGGGAGGAAGAGAGAGAAGGGGATTAAGGGACAGTGGAAAGAGCACTGGGCTGGGAGTCTCATCACACAGCACAGGTTCTAATCCCAGATCTGCCACCAATAAATTACCCAGTGGCTTTGGCCAAGTCCCCTTTAGCCTCCTCCTCTTACAGGAAGAGATGGGCCTGTTGATCTTGTGACCCCATCCAATTTTATTATCCGACGGTTCTATGAACTAAACACATTAACCGGGGCAAATGGAAGCAACAGGCTAGGTTAGGGACTTCCTCTATGCTTCAGTTCGCACTGTCGAGCATCACACTTAAGGGTGCGTTGGAATTCTCCACTCACACGTCAGTCTCCCTCAGAAGACGAGGGCTCCTTGAGGGAAAGAACCAGGCCTCCTGAACGGGGCGGGAGGAGAACATCTGAAATACTATCAACAATAAAGTAAAAAAAAAAAGAACTGAATCTCCTGTACCTGGGACCGTATCGGACAGATGCTCATTGATTAGTTTTACTTGTAATTAGTTCCAAGTGCTAGGAGACACGGTTATTCTAGGAAGGCATCATGTGATGTGTGATGCGCTGTGTTTTCTGTACATGAGGCACCGTGGTAGGCGGGTGGCTCAGCAGAACAGACAAAGCTGGTCGTGGACCCTTAGTCAGGTGGCTAAGACTAACGGTCAGCAAGCGCGGCTAACAGAAAGGAGGGTCGTCTCCAGCCGTGGTAACTGGAGGGAAGTACTGGCGACGTGTGTGTGTGTGTGTGTGTGTGTGTAGCAGGGAGGACTGACTCAGGGCTAGATGGAAGGTTGCTCTGAGACAATGGCCTTTATGAAAGTGAGGAGGAGTTGCTTCACTCACAGAATGGTGAGGGAAGAGAGGAAGAGAGGGCAGAGGGGAGACTTTCAGACAGAAGAAAAATAAACATGGGCAGGAAGGGTCCTGGTGAGAACACTGGAAGGAAACCCAGGGGAACGGCAATGTTGGCTGTATTCCGGCTGTGGAATTGTGGCAACTTCTAATCTTGTTTTGTACACACTTTGTATTTTACAGATTTCCCCACAAACATCTGCTATTTGAAACATCAGAGGGAGAAAATAACATTGTTAGTTTAAACAAATAGCAGAGGATGTAGGGAGAATGAATGTAATGGGGGGCACATTCCAGAAGGGTCAGTGACATGAACGGTGAGTAAGTCCTGCGGGGGGGGGGGGGGGGGGGGGGGGCGGGCACTAAGCACACCGGTGGGGCTGGCACGGAGCAGCAAGGGTGACTCACAAGTGACACAGTGGGAGCTGGTCCATGCGGGTGAGCCCAGGGCTGGGAGGTAGTCGAAGCCACAGTGAGCTACTTGCAGGAGCAGCAAGAATGAGCATTTAACAGAGGGCAGTGGATGGCCCCTGCGGGCTGGTGCTGGAGGCAGGGGCCGCTCTGTCACTTCCCGGGCATCAAGGGGTTAGGCTGCCCATGCCCCCTGCCCCCACAGTGGAAGTGGAAACTGTGGTTTCGAAAGGTCCTTCCTGACCTGCAGTCTCTGAGAAAGAGATTGCTAGGCTGGGGGCAGCTAAAGAGACGGATAGTCAGAGACATGTGAGGGTGGGTGGCAGGGTGCAGGCGGGGTTTGGAACTTGAGGCCTGGTGAAGGCGCTCAGTTCTGCTCCCACCCAGTGCTGATCCAGATAAGCACCCTGCCACCCACACCAGACCCCTTGCCAGGATTTTCCTGAGACTGTGAAGAATCTGGGGGCTGTGATATGAGTTAGCAAGAGGTCAGACATTGGCTCTCCTTTCCCCGTGGAGCTGGACCCTCAGGAACTGCCTCGACCACGTTCCTTGTAAGCCACAGCTCTTGTAGGTGGTCCTTCTTCCTGAGGTTACTGTCTAATCGCTCCACCTGAACTCCCCTGGTGTCTCCCGGTCATCTCGCCATCCCACCCTCCTCCCAATGCGGGTGCTGCCTGCTTGTGGCCTGCACAGAGAGAACCTCATCCGGGCCTTCTACCTAGCCCAGACGCTGGGCGAGCACGAGGGATACTCTCCTAGCCCTCACCTGTTCCCACGGGAAACGAGGTGGACCACGTTAAACCTGTGTGTCAAATGCAGGGCCACTCAGTAAGTGCCTGAGGGATGTGTCCACAGCCCTTGGTTGGCCTGTGCTGCTCTGAGAACGGAGGGGCAGGGCCTTGAAGAAACAGCACCAGCCCTGAGGAATTCCGTTTGCTGTTTAGAGGTACCTAGCTCTCCCTGAAAGCAGCTTCAGCCCAGGAGCCCTGGATTTGCATCAGAGCAAGCTCCTGCTCGCAGGGCCGTCGGGGCAGCCCACGCGCCCTCTAAGCCGCAGTGTCTTCAGCTGTGAAACGGTCACGAGAGCTGGCACAGGATCTAATGATGCAACATGCGTGAAATAGGGCATGGATTTCGAAAGCTCTTCCTTCCACAGGTGTGAGTGTGGGCCAACGCACTGCTGTGCGAGTCACGTGCTGGACCCTGCGCCCAGGGAGTTCCTCCAGCCGTAGTTGTCACTGAGGACTGTGGAACAACCGGGCCACAGACAAGCAGCCGCTGGAGAGCTCGGACTAGTGTGGCAGATCACATTTCCAAAAATGAGTGCCCCTCCCCTACGCTCTTCTTGCCCAGTGACTGACTCTTCAGGGTGGGGTCACGTTCCCTCCCCTTGAATTAGGCGGTGCTGTGATTGTACCGTGACCAGTGGGGCGTGGGGAAAACAATGTAAATCATAAAAAAAATACCTCTCAGTAAGTGCATGCCTCTCGGTAACAGAGAAGCCCACTCCAGACCACAGGCGGAGGGACAAAGGAACCCAGCAAACAGCCAGTGTCCACTGCCAGGCCTGAGTGAAGGGTCCCGCAGACAACTCCAGACCCAGGTCTCGAGTCTTCCATCTGCGATCCGGGATGTCGTGGAGCAGAGACAAGCCACGCCCACTGTTCTCCATCCAAATTCCTGACCCACAGGAACCAGGAGCACAACAGAAGTGTTTCATGCTCGAAGTCTTGGGATGATCTGTTAGGTAGCACCAGGTAGCCCAAACATGAGTAACTCTAGGACAAGCGAGATTGGACAGTGTATGAACTGGAGCGGAAAGTGCCCAGAGGAAGTGGGACTTAGCCAGAATGAAAGGCCATCGAATGTGGAAAGCACTGCCCGCCCTCAGCAAGGACTTCCTAACCCTGTCCTGCTGTGAGACTTCCCTCGAAGGCCAAAACCACCTCCCAATGGAAAAAACACAAAAACGTTCCCCTTCCACTTCTTCCTCTCTTCACCCCCAGCCGTGCTGTAAGGCCAGCTACTACCGGGACATGCTTTCTTCTCACCTCTCCTTTGCTTTACTCACGAACCCTCACTCCCACCCACCCTCCCACTCGATGTAACCAACCTGCCTTCTGAAGGTAGCTCCCCTCTCTGCCAGCGGCCAGTGAGGAGCTCATTCCTTCGTGTTGAGACTCACCTGTGTGCCTGTCTCCCCTCTGACACCTGCAGAGCTAGTTCTGTTCTCCTGCTTGAACTCCTACCTGTACCTCCAGTTGCTCATCAGTTACGTGTCAAAACCTTATTTCTTTGCCACCTCAAGTCCAGCACACCCAAACAGGCCCACTTTAAAGGATGCCATCTGGGTCTCGCCCAGACCCTCTCCCAGCTGCTGGGCACACTGTCTAATGCCACACACAGCTGTCCCCTTTTCTGGAAAACTGCCCTGTACCAAATGGGAGCTAAGCCATCCCCCTCAGGCATACTCTGAACAGACCTCCGCCAATGACTGACTGGCGCAGGGCCGCAAAACACCAGGCCCTTTCCCTCCAGATGGGGCCAACGGGGCCATCTGTGCCTCTGCGTGGGCTCAGAGTGTGGCTTAGCCCGCGCCCTTGAGTGGCCTCTTCCCCCTGCCGCCCTGTTGGCCTCACAGCCTTCTCTTCCCCCAGTCAACCCCATGAACAGAAGTCCCATGCCAGCCTCTGCTCCTAGGTGAGCCAACATGAAACACCTCCCAAAGTGATTTGTCCTGTTTGCCCATCTCTAACCCTGTCTCTGGGGCCCCAGCCGGACACTCCCTTTAGGCCAGCCAGCCATCCCAACACCAACTGTCTAACAAAAGCCTCTCCGATTTATTTCCCCCTCCTCATCCCCAATGCCCCCACACTATCACCTCACACCCGGATTGTGAGATCAAGCCTCCTCTCCCACCTCCCTGCCCCTTTCTCTTCCCTCCCTCCACCTACCTGTCTAGCCCGTTAAGAACCAGGCTAAAATCTCTTAAGCGCCTCTGATGGTGCGGCTCCACTAGCCCCCAAATCCAATGCCTCCTATTTCTAACGGTGCTGGATAGAGACGCTTTGGCCTGCTTTTCTGGACCCTCACTGAGACCTGGCTTCCACCTCAGTTCTGAAACTTAACTCAGCTCTCCGGACGTCCACAAAGCACACTCGTTTCCATCAGACCGGCACCAGCGTCCCCTGTCCTGCTCTTTCCTAAATTGTGCCTCTTAGCAGGAGATGGTGCTGGCTGTCTCCTGGGTCCACGGCCGTCTCGAAGTGTCCACAGCTGTCTCCCATATCCACAGCCATTTCCTGCTTCCCACTGGAGTTTCCCAGAGTCCACAGCCATATCAGTTTCCAGCTGGACACACAGCTGCCTGGATCCAAGTTTTGTTTACAGATGGACATGACTAAGTGACTCTACTTTGACCTATTTCATATGAGCAGAAATGTGATGTGCTACTTCTGTTGATGGACTTAATAGGAAGTGATGTGTGTTTCTCTGCCCTTTCTTTCCCTCCTGGCTGGAATGTGGAGCTTGAGCAGCGATCTTACATATAGTCAGAACCATGAGGCAACAGAGCAGAGCGACTGGCCAAGTCGCGCTTCCATCAGAGAGAGTGGACTGTGTCTAGTGAACCTCTGCTCGCTTGCTCTCTTCTGCACACTCACTGCCGAAGGTGACCCTCGCCGACGCGCAGTCTTTCGCGGCTCTGAGGCGCGGCACACCGGTGAATGCGTGATAGCTGCTGGGCTGCTGGGCACGGGGGGCTTGGTCTGCAACGGCGCCAGTTTCCGTGATGTAAATACCCCCAGTCAGGTCAACTTCACGCTTCCAATACCATGGCAGGTGGCCACAGAATTCCTGAAAATACAATAATCAGCTCTTACAGTCTGGGGTGAGCTGGCTCCCGCACACCTTCGGGAAGCGCTGGAACGTGATGACAGGTAATAAACCCTCCGCCTGCCAGGCACCGTACCCGGCATTTTGCATACACTGTCTTCTCTAATCCTTCCGCACAATGATGAGGGGTAAGGCCAAACTTCCCGTTGGAAAAAATGCCAGTACGAATGCGTTTGTTTTTATACATCTTTTCTACAACCTTGGAAGGTACGTTTGTCGCTCCTATTCTGGATAATCAGGAAAAGTAAAAAGATGGAGGTTAGGAAGAGAAATGGAGTCCTGGGTATATTCTCTGGGCTTTGACTACCCAGCTTCCACTCTCTCACCTCTGAGAACAGTTGTTGGGTTCTTCATGGAATTACCTACACGCAGTCCTAATGAGCTGTTAGTTAAGGTGTCCTTTGTTCCCCTGACCCTTAGTAAACTAGGCTAATTAGACTCTCTCTGCTGAGGCTTGAGATAATGGACGTGAATAGGACGAAGGGAAAAGCTGGCTGTCACTCATTCATTTCAGCAGGTAGCAAAGGCAAGACTGTGTTCTGGCCACCAGATCCCCTGCAGCTGCCTTGGTTCCTGTGTACCATGAGCCTGAATCTCTGACTTTCCTTGGATTCTGTGAGCTCCCCAGTATCTTCCAAATACACCACTTTTCGGTCTAAATTAACCATAATGAGTTTCTATGGCTTGAAACCAAAGAGATCCAAATGCTAAGGAAGAAAGGTAGAAGGCGTAGAAGAATTTAAGGAAGCTGAGGCACAGTGCACGAAGCTTTAGAAGGACATTCGTAATCACTGCTGGGCAGTAAAGGACTGTAGCTACATGAGGAGGAGGCGGGCAAGCCCTGTCGGACTGGAGAGCTGGACTTGACTGTCCTCCACGGCAGGGACTGTGGGCAGGGTTGACGTTGTGTGAGCCTGAGTGTTCCGTACGGTGGCTGAGACACAGCATCGGGTGCGCGCCACAGAGTCATTAAAGGCAGCGCAAGTCATTCCTCCTCTAGAGTGACTCTGTGTTTCTAAAGTCACTACAGAATGCACTAAAGTTGGGTTCTTTTATGCTTTTGTTTTTTAGTATGTGGATGGAGGACCCCAGACAAAATACTGAGTACTCTTAGTCAGCATCTACCAGAGAGCAGGGGCTGGATGGTCAAAGCCCAGGAATATCCACTAGGCTGCATCTTATCTTCCAGATGCACAAAGAATTCACAAGGGCCTCCTTCAGAAAGCACAAGCACTGGGGACTGGTCTGGCAGGTTTCTAGCAGGGAGGCCAGGGGTTGTACTTGGGTTTGTGTGACTACCCCGAGTACAGCCTGCTCACTCTGTGCCTCAATCGAAGCTTCCCGTCACCCAGCACTCTGTGACCTCACCCTGCTCTGGATTCCTCAAACGCTTGCGTTCTGTATCAACATTCCATTAATTTGACAATCAACTCAGTGATTTGCTGGGTCCTTATATGAGGAAAAGTACTTTTTAAGTTCTAATATACCAGGCAAGTGTTAGTAATTATGTTATTCTGTGTCTGTGCACACATGTAATGTATATAATAGGCACACACAAGTACATACACAGGTGTGTGCACATGTCCAGTTATTGCTATCCAGTTACTGTGTGTCTGTTTCTCATCTTCCCTTCTAGGTTAGAGACTTCTTGAGGCTTACATTTTATCCGTCTTTCTGCCTCCCACTGTTCTTTGTTTGGGGACCGGCCTCCAGCATTTCACAAGCCTGAGACTTACAGCTCCTTATTTTCATAGCCTTTCTGTGCCCTACAGAGCTGTCGGGAGGGCTGGGTGACATTAGGGGTACAAAGTACCCTGGACGGGTCAGTTCTGTGCGGCCCAAAACAGAAGGACTCGGTGGCTTTAGTTTCCCCTTTATCTTACCGGCTTCTTTTTCACAGAAGTTTTGGTCATGGATGTAATCGGAAACATGCTTCCCTTTTTCAATGACAGGTTTCTAAAGAAGTGGTTTCTAGACCTCCGAATGGGTAGTATGTGACACACCATAGTGAGAGAGGGCTGATCTCAACTGTTCCTAAGCTGGGAAAAGCAGATTAAAACCATCAGCCTATACAAGTGTGGTTGCAATGCAGAGTTCTGCCTCCTCTCACCCCACCCATCGCCTGGCCCAGTGTTAACGGAACTTTCCGCACGATGGCGGTGCTCTGTCTGTGCTTTCTACTGTGGTGACGACCAGCCGCAGGTGGTGGTTGTGCTCCTGAAATGTGGCTGATGCGAATAAGAAACTGAATTTCAAGTTTTATTAAACTTTAATTAGCTACAATTCAAAAAGCCGCATGAAAAGCTATATAGGACAGCACAGAGCTAAATTAAGAGAATCTGGGTCTCTTTATTCAACCATTCACTCATTCAACCAAAATCTCCTGAGTACGAAACATATGTCAGCGGCAATTACTACGCGCTGATGGGAGGTCCCATGATCAGACGCTCATCTGAGGACCTCAGCGCTTGGTGGGGGAAACAAATGCCCTTTGGAGAGGTCCTCAAGGCCCTAATGTGTCTTCTGGCTACATAATGTCCTCTTAAGAAGAGTAGCTGGAGAAGATTTCTTTTTTTTTTTAAATTTATTTATTTTTAGAGAGAGGGAAGGAAGGGATAAAGAGAGGGAGAGAAACACCAACGTGCGAGAGATACATCGATTGGTTGTCACTTGGCCCGCAACCCAGGCATGTGCCCTGACTGGGAGCCAAGCCGGCTTCCAGCACATTTGGGTTCGCAGGCCAGCGCTCAGTCCACTGAGCCACACCAGCCAGGGCTGGAGAAGATTTCTCAATCATAGGTCACCCTACAGATGACCTTGCCTCCTCGATTTCACTGCTGGATTAGCATCCTTGCCTGAGCTAGAGGCAGTTCCCAAGGGCTGGCGAGAGGTCAACTATTTAGCCAGAAGTGAGCATGTCCAACAGGGCTGCCCGACTAGGTTGTTCTACCCTGAAGTGTGTGTGTGCACAACCCATTCAGAGTCTGAAAGTAAAACCTGCAAGGATACAAACATCACAGCAGCGTAAAGTGGCCAAGCCACAAAGAGCTGGGGCAGTGAGCTGAGTAACAATAGCGAGGGTTGCTGAGACGCAGGAGAACATAGAGGCTGGCAGCTCTGCCTCTGGACCCCGGACACAAGCGCTGCCCCTCTCCCGCTGGGTAAAGCCTCTGCCTAGGAAGTAAATGATGTAAAGGCCCTCTTCTCAGAAGCTTTCTGTGAAAATGAGATGAATTAGGACACTGAAGTGACCCCAAGCGGACCAGCTCCAGTATCCAGTCTCTGAGCAATGAGCTACACACCTGGATTTGGGAGTGGGACAGACCAGGGTTCTAACCTAACTCCCATCTTCAGAAAGTGAGCCCTATCGCAGAACCTCTCGTCTTCCTCATCTGTAAAACGAGGATGCGGTTAATAATCAGAGAGGGCTTTGTGTAGGCTTATTGAATTGATTCACGTAGAGCGCCCAGAACAGTGAGTCCAGGCAGTGTGGGCTAGCACTGCCTCACCCGATGCAGGTGGCCTGGCCAAACCACACAGCGGGCACTGAGACTAGCACACAGAGCCACAGGGTGGGCTGGGCAGGGGCGGCTGTACTCCTGGAGTGGCCTCTGGGTCCTTGAAACTGCTGAGGACGCGCCTGTTCTTCAGCTGCAGGGATGACTTCATCCCAGCCCATCCCTGCCCCCTGACGAAACCTGCAGCACGCAAACCTGCTCTCTGACAAAGAAAACACTTTGACTTGGCAGACTGATGCGGGAACATTCTGAGGCAGCCTCCCTAAAACTGACCTGTCGGAGTGTAAACCACGTTAGAAGACAGCGTGGCCATTTCCCGTAAAGTCAGTATATACTGAGTTATACTACTCCCAGAAACTCACCCAGGAACGAGCTGTGTATTCACTCCACGAGAAGAGTCGTGTGTGAGTTTCATAGCAGCTTTATTTGTAACAGTCCCAACCACAAACATCCATCGGTGTGAACGAATGAGCCACCGGCGGTACATTTGAACAACGGAACGTTACTCAGATACGAAAGGAGAGAACTACTGGGTCGGGAACTTGGGCGAATCACAGAGACTCGATGAAAGGTGGGGGTCGGAGACAGGGTGAGCACAGCAATGGGTTGAGAGGGTCTGGTTTGTACGTTTCTTCCTGGTTTGCTTTGAATGCTGACAACTTAGTGACTGTTTTGGCCGTGTCAGAAGGTCCCTGGCATCACAACGTCATGTGCACATCCAGGCGGTCAGATCGACAGACAAGTGACCGTGATTTGCTGCCTTTGGTGTTTCAAGAGATCTCTGTGCGAAGCAATGAACTAATCTGTATGGGGGCCCGAGGCGGGTTTTCCCAGCAGGATGGAGAAGAAAAAGGAAACAACTTGGGTGAAGGTTCTGACGAGTAAGAGTTTGGCCTGTGTGAGAAAGAACACAAAAGCAGACAGGATGCCCCATCTCAGGAGTGGGGAAAGCAATGGGCTGAAGGAGAAGCCTGTGAAGCTTCCTGGCCTGAGGTGGCGAGGCCAGTGCAGGCCCCACGGAGAGTCGGGAAGCATGGGAGAAGCCAGCACTGACACGGTCAAGTCCGTCTTTGAACAAGAAAGCTCTGGGGAAGGCACAGAAGACCCACTGGAGGGAGAAGGGCCCATCCTGGTCATCACTTCCACTGAAATAAAAGGTGCCTTTCTGCTAACGGATTGCTCTGAATACAGAAAGTATTACTTAAGTCTCAACTAGATAGAGCAGCCCTGAGGGTAGCTCGGCGGCTTGCCCTTTGGGACCCTCTGCTTCTTTCGTGAACGGGGGAACCCTGGATTCCAACCAACCCGTCGATCAGGCTGCCAAGGTGAGCACCGCTGGTCTGTTTCAGAGATGCAGGACTCCAGGAGCAAACCCAAACACTCATGCACAGTGGAGGAGGTCAACAGAGCCAGAGCACACAGCGATATCTCCAGCCTTCTCTAGTGAGCAGTCCCCCTACGTGGGAAGTATTTCCAAAAGGGGACCCCTGAGCAGTCATCTAAGAAGGGAGAATGTCAGAAAAGGGCCAGGGCCACCCAGAGCCAGGGTTACGGCAGCAAAAGGCACAGACACTCTAGGAAGTTTATGAGGCCATGGAAAAAAAAACAGGAGGGAAAGCAGGGCTACTGCCCGCCCCACCCAGCTTCCTCTCTCATGAGCTCATGGTCAAAGCCAGGCTGGCGGGAGGGTGCCAGGGGTTGAGTGAGCTTGTTTTTTCCCTAACTTGGTTCTGAGTCACACAGGGCATCTTCCCTTCTCAGAAAACCGGGCAGGATCACCCCCGGGGAGCTGGTCAACCCCAGTCCTCACATGGGATCCCCACTCAGCAGGCCAGGAGCTGGAGGTGGGCTAGCCAAGGGCACCTGCCCCACCCCACAGGCCGAACTGGGAGGATGGGGCCTGGGCCCACCCAACCTTCAAAGAAAAGGGCCAGTGACAGCACTTTGGAAGTAGGAGGGAGGCAGGTCCGACTTTTAAGCAACATGAGAGGAGAAAGCCTCATTAGAGAGGCTTTAATCTAAGTCCTTGACTTTACAGATCAACTCACCCAGTAAACTCAGGGCATCTGAAAACGCAGGGCAATGGCTGAGACTTACTCTATCCGTTGCGCTTCCTCCCATGATTACACTTGGCATTAATCTCAGTCATATTCTCTAGTGCCGACATCGGAGTGGTCTTCAGAGAGATGCGGCCTGCTTCCCCACGGAACTACAGAGCCCTCCGTTTCTGGCCTTCTCGGGCAGCCTGCACCGAGAGGCACAGTTCCAGACACTGAAAACAGAGCAGCGAGCAAAATGGATGAAGTCCTGCTCTCAGTCGTAAACAGGCCAGGAGGAGGAGCTGCAACCCTGGGGCCCTGGAAAGCCAGTGTTGGCACAAGAACGGGGTGCCAGGTCCTTTCCCCCGCTCCCTACTCTCAGCAGTCCCCAGGGAACTGGGGTTAAGTTGGGCTGTGCTGCACCCCAGGGGAGGCACACCACGTTCTTTTGTGACCTTGTCTTGGTGCTCCAGGCACTCTTGCTGCTCTTTTGTGGCCTGGTCTTGGCTCTCCCAAAGCCCAAAGAGTCTTCAAGGGTCATTTATTAACTCGCTGCCAAGAACTCGCCAGCCGCCCTACTGCCACACCTCTGTCCTGTCCAGCAGGTGTGTGCTTGAGGGCAGGGGGAGGGTTTTTAAAAGAACAGGCACTGGCTGAACCAGAGCTAAGAATGCAGGACTCTCTGCTCCTCCAGAGGAGAGAAAAAGCCTCAGGGTTTTTTACCCAGCCTGAGATGGAAAAGGAAGGAAGGTGGGGGTGGGGGAGTACAGAAAAGAAATGCTATCTCTTGGTGATCTGAGCACCTGGAGGCTACTTTCTCATCGCTGCCTCCTGCTCCTGGGCCGACTCAGAACAGCCGCATCTGCTGGAAGCTGCCCCTCTTCCGGGGACCACAGTAATGGCCGCCACAGCAGCAGCCTCCACTATGTTCTGAGAAGCAGTGTATTCACACTCTTAATCCTCGCAATAACTAACCTTCAGGCCAATTTGCCCACTTTTCAACTGAAGAAACACGCAGAGAAGTTAAGTAGCTGGCCCGCTGTCACGAGTTAATAGGTAGAAGAGCTGGAATTTAAACCCAGTTTCCTCTAACACCAAGAGATGATAATATGCTCTTTTTGCCAACCTGTGTCTCCTTCCTATCTCAAGTCAACAAATAGTTCCTGGGCTTCTCCTAAAGGCCAGATGCGGCCAGGAGCTGTCACTTTTTCTTCTGTGACCCCAAGACCCTGTTGCATCCCTCTGTCCCTGCTTCCCTTTCTCAGAAGCTCCCACTTCCAGTGATCATCCCCTCCACCCCCAGGCTGCCTCCTTCCAAGTACCTCTGTCCCCCATTCTAGCCTGAGCTCCTGGTGGGATGCAGGTGTAAGTTCTAAGGGACTTAGAAAAAGTGAGGGTCAGGGCTTTGCCTCCCTTGCCTGCAGAGTTCTTCCTGATCCAGGCACATCACCCTGAGCCTCAGTTGAGCATCTTGCAACCTGACCTTTGAAGAGGGAGTGTGGGGTCCTCTGAAGGGTCACAGCTACATAAAGAGATGCCTCTGGGGCTGAGTGTAGCTCCTAAGAGGAGACGGACTGAAGGGTTTATAAAGCCCCAAATGTAAGCCCCAAATGGTGAAAGGCCTAGTACTGGAGATATCACAAAGATATCGTGAGGAAAAGGGCAGATGTGGGCCTGCAGCCTCATGGAGATGATATCCCAGTGGGGACACGCAGTGACAAAAATTACACAAATATATAAAAAGGCTATCCGTGGTGGTGAGTGTTATTCAAAAAACAAAACCAAGGGGCTGAGGAAGAGGTGAGTGGGAGGTCAAGCATCAGAATGAAGGAACACAGGTGAGCTGGGAAGCCGGGGAGGAAATGAGGAGGCCAAGGACCTGCTTTCCTAGGATTAGGGCAGTGAGAACCGGTCCAGCTCCGGATCTCAGCCCCTGGCTCTTTCTGGCCTTAACTCAGCCCTCACTTCTCAACCCTTTCATTGGCTTAATGATTCACTCTTCACCTTTCCCTAGCTTCCGGTGTGGAGGGGTGGGGTGGGCGAGGCCGAGCCCTGCGTCTCAGAGGGCAGCAGGAAGGGGGATGGCATCGGTTAAGAGGCAATGGCGAGCTCTGAGATTCTCTGCTTCTTTTCTTTGTCCCATTCTGGTCTCGCCACAAAGAAAGGTCTGTCTGTGTCAGAAGGTCAGTGAGAAGAACTAGGCCCGGCTGGAGACCCTGATTCCAGAGGTGGAAGGGAGTGGCCAGGCAGAAACCCGGCATCCTCCCTTCATTCCCCTCACCTGCCCAGTATGCACTCCTGATCTGGGGAGCCACCCTGCTCTCTGCACCAATTTACATCTGTGAGCACGTGGGCTGGTTCACACATGCCATTAGCCATGCATTTATGTCGGGAGTTGTGTGGTGGGCAAGGTGCCTTGGAATAAGGGTTAGGAAGGTGTGTGGGCTCGCTGTGCTTGGTTACAGACGGGAGGATGCTGTGTGGGGAAAGCACGTGCTTTTGTTGAGGAGGTGTGTTTTGTGCCGGTCAGGAGGAAGTGTGCGAGGCCAAAGGGGTGCCATGTGTTTAGGCAGGGCAGTGGGTGTAAAGTAACGTCACATATAGCCCCAGGAAGCAGTGTACACACAGCAGTAGTGATTTCTTGCCCAAGTGTGGGGCTGTCTGCTTATTTGCATCCGCACCCCCAGCAATCTGGGCTGAGAAATGCCCTTGGGTGTTCCTTGTTTGGTGTCCGTGGAAGAACTGCCCCAGCTTTTCTTCAGATGCTGTCAATGTAGAGGGGGTTTTTTGTTTGGTTTGTTTAGAGTTCAGCTTTTTATTGAACGTGTTACAGAAGAGGTTTAGTCAAAAGACCAAAGCCCGTGTCATCATCGGACTCCTCAGATTCTTCTTTCTTTGCTTCCACTTTCTTTTCTTCGGCTGGGGCTGCATGGGTTGAGGGGCAGGACCTCCTGCTGGTGCAGCACCAGCTGCTGGGGCTGGTCCCCAGCCCCTACACTGCAGAGAGGCTCCCAGTGTTGACATGGCCAGAGCCTTTGCAAACAAGCCTGGCCAGAAAGGCTCAACATTCACACCAGCTGCTTTCCTGAGGGCGTGGGTCTTATCCTCAGCGTCATGCAGGACCAGGGCCCAGTAGATGCAGGTGAGCTCTGAGACAGAGGCCATGGCGCTGGCGAAGGCTGGACGAGCACTGCCGGGTGAAGTGAGGGCCTCGCCCCAACGCAGCCTCAGCTTCCTCTGAAGGACTGAGAGCCTTAGAGCAGCTGAGGAAAGCGTCAATGCAGAGTTTGAAGGAATGTATCTATTTCTCAGAAACTTGGAGTAACCCAAGGAGTGTATTTTCAGTTCTGCATTTTCATCTTTCATTTATCAAGATTATTGAGCCCTGGCTGGTGTGGCTCCATGGACTGAGTGCCAGCCTGCAAACCAAAGGGTTATCAGTTTGATTCCCAGTCAGGATACACGCCTGGGTTGCAGGCCAGGTCCCCAGTTGGTGTGAGAGGCAACCACACATTGTTTCTCTCCGTCTCTTTCCCCCTCCCTTCCCCTCTGTCTAGAAATAAATAAATAAAATCTTTTTAAAAAAGATTCTTGAGCAACTACTGCATGCAAGGTGTGTGCTGTGTTCTATGACAGACATAAAGACGTGTGACCCAGTCTCTAACGGGAGAGGTCAGACATATACTCACCACGTCCCGAGGTTTCTTAGGACCTACTGTAAAGACCCGAGCCTGACATTTCAAATCTCTGGAGTCAGCTCTGCTCCCTTTATTGTCTGCTGTCAGCACCCCCCTCTTCATGCTCCCTGACACCAATGAGACCCATCTTAACTGCTACATTCCTGTGACTTCATGCTGAGAATGTCTCTTAGAGCCACCTCTCCTCCTTGTCCCTCTGCCAGGCCCGTTTCAAGCCCTCATTACCTTCTACCTGCAGCTCTGCAACAGCCTGCAGCCCTGTCTCAGCATCCTGGACGCGCTTCTCATCTTGCTCAGTCCCCAGCTTTCACTGTCTGCTTGTCACATCACCCTGTCTGTGCCCCAGGAGCCCCACGGTCTGGTCACACCCAGACTGCTGGCTTGGCAGCTAAGCTGTCCCCACTCTGCTTACTGCTTCCCAGCCCTTGTGACTTCCCATTGCTCCCTTATAGGAACTTACTGCAGGACTGTTTTCTTTGTGGTTCCCCAAACACATGCCGTACTTTTCCAGCTCAAGGCCGACTCCATTCTCCTTCTCATAGTCATCTTCCCCATCTGACTTTGTGGCAGCCCACCCACTACTCAAGGTCATCTCACATGCCACTCTTCCAGGAAGCCTGGCCTGATTGATTAGTGAACACTAGCTTTTCTTTTTAAAAAAGATTTTATTTATTTATGTATGTATTTATTTATTTAGAGAGGGGAAAGGGATGGAGAAAGAGAGGAAGCGAAACACCGATCGGCTGTCTCTCATAAGCACCCCAACAGAGCCCGCAGTCCAGTCATGTGCCCTGACCAGGGACTGAACTGGCAACTCTCCGCTTCGTGGGACAGCACCCAGCCAACTAAGCCCCACAGGTCAGGACTGAACACTAGCTTTTTGGGGTTCCCTTACATCGGCTTCCATTTTCTTAGGACCCTCAAGGAGTCCTCCTGGGCAGGCCTGACCCGAGGCACCCACCGTATCTGGCTTGCCTCACTCAGCAAGTCCCAACACTGAAACCAGCCTGAGTGCTCTCGGCAGGACCTTCGACAGTGTGCCTGCGCCAGCGAACACCCAATGATGTGTCCGTGAGCAGCCGTCTCTAAGGCGCGCATGAACATGTGTCAATTCTTTCTTGAGTTATTACCACCACCACACGGCATTTGCATAATGCCTCATACTTTAAAATGTTCTTCACGGGAACTGTATTTGATCCACACACCAAGGGGCAAATCTGGGAGACTGCTAACCGCCTACCTCTGCATTTGGTGATCACCTGCCCTAGCTTTGCATGAACACTCGAGCAGGTAAGTGTTGGGTTGCCGCTGTGTAGTCTTCACCTTTGCTGTGTGTGGCGCGTGTGTGAGGTGTGCATGTTGAAGGGGGCAGAAGATGCCACCTCGAGATGCGCCACTTTGCCTGTGGGTTGCTTAGAACTGAAGGCCACCGAGACCCAGCAGAATCAGGAAAAGCTCTTCCTAAACTGCCTGCAGGAGTTTATTAGGGGCCTGTCCCAGGAAGAGAGCTATTACCAGACAGGCCTTTTATCTGAAAGCCTTGCCTGTCTGGCAAACCTGACTGCCAAGCGTCTGCTCTCATCTCCTGGGCGTCACCTTCTCCCCAGCGACCTGCAGCTCCCACTCCTCAGGACGGCACAGGAGCCTCAGTCCCTTGGGCACCCTTGAGTCCTTCGTCGGCTCTGGTTAAGAACATAATTACATTTGTTTTTCTCCTGTTAATGTCTTACATTTGTTTTCTCCTGTTAATGTCTTACGTCAATTCAATGATTAGACCAGCCAAAGGACCTGGACGGAAGAAAGGAAAATTTTTCCACCCCTCCAGCGAGGGGTGTGTGTGTGTGTGAGTGAATGTTTGTATGTGTGTTTCCTGTATGCTCACACCCACAGGGCTGGGTTTGCGTGAGCTGAGTTCATTCTTCTTCCTGTACTTGGCTATTTCCATAACGATTTCCCTCGGCGGGGGGCGGGGGGGGACGTTCCTTGTGCATCCACAAGTCTGTGAAGATACCTGTGTAACTGTGGCTCCTTGACTTTGCTAGGTCAGCATCCCAGCGGGAGGGCCAGCCTTCCTTATGTAAATCCTGCTGCCTCCCCAGAGAGGAGGCGGCTGTGGATGACCCATCTCCTAAAGCTGTCTGCGGGCCCTTTTCCAGCTGCCACGTGTCCCAACATGTGCCTGCAGCCTGGGATGTCGCCCAACCGGTTCACAACTCACACACCGCACAAACTCGGGCAACTACAGCAGCACAGGCCTTGGGAATCTCCACCCTCCTCCCTTTGCTTAATCGTCGGAATTTCCAGCTGGCTCCGGTCCAGCGGGGTGGAGCTGCGAAGGGCCCGCCCAGTCCTGGGCTGCACTTAAAGCAGCTCTGCGAGACTGCGGGCCGCACACGTCCTCGCTTTCAGCTCAGCTGCCATGTGTCACTCTCGCAGTTCCCTCCCCACCATGACCGTCTTGCGGGCCTCGACCCCAGTTTCCTCCACGAGCCCGGGACCCCGGCGGGGCTCCGGTCCTGAGATCTTCACGTTTGACCCTCTCCCGGAGCCAGCGGTGGCCCCTGTCGCGCGCACCAGCACCTCCCGCGGGCACCGAAAGCGGAGCCGTAGGGTCCTCTACCCACGACTGGTGAGTGTCGCCGAAGTGGATGGCTGGGGGGGAGTGACGGGGGGATGGCCGGGCGTCGGGGTCCCGAGTGACCTGTTCCTTTGTTGTCTCCGCCCAGGTCCGGCGCCAGCTGCCTGCCGAGGACCCGAACCCTGCCAAAAGGCTCCTTTTCCTCCTGCTCACCATCGTCTTCTGCCAGATCCTGATGGCCGAAGAAGGTGTGCCAGCGCCCTTGGCCCCGGAGGACGCCCCCAGCGCGACGTCCCCCGCGCCCAGCCCTGCGCCCCCAGCCCTCGAGGCACTGAATCTGACCGCAGAGCCCTCGGACTACGCTCTGGACCTCAGCACTTTTCTCCAGCAACAACCAGCCGCCTTCTAACCGAGACTCTCCACACTCCCCAACAAGAACCCGAAAAGGCAAAGAAACACCAGGTGTAGCTGGTGTCCGAGAGAGTAACCCAAACTGGGACTCGCGAGGCAACTCGCGCTCCACACCGCAGGGGAGCCGGCGGGGAAGAAGGGCGGTGCTAACTGAAGCCTCATTGCTCCTGATTAATATTTATTGTATTTATGTCTGTCCCCGAGGTGATGGGGGATGGGTTCGTATTTATTTAACTTATACGAGGGTGCGAGACGTGCCCGTTGCTGCACACGCAGGTCTCCATGTTGAGCCTGGCGGGACTGACGGACGGCGCCCCGGCCGGGGGTCCAGGACGGCGGTGGGTGGCAGGTGGAGGGGTGACACTCCGTCCTCCAGCATCTCAGCCCCCTGGGTCTACTCTGTGAGCCTTGGGCGGACCGTTGGTTATGAGGTCCTCGGCTTCCGGTCTCCTGGAAGTCGCCCCCGAGGGGAGGCTACGCGGTGAGGGGTGGGGGCTGGGGGGTCGCCCGTATGTTCTGTGAACACAAATAAACTCGAGTTACTGTCGGCAGTCATCTGAGTCGTTGCGAGCGGCGGTTCCCCTCTCCCCGGCCACCCCGCCCAGCACCCGGTGAGCCGGCGCGCGCCCGCGGGGCCTGGCCGGAATGAGGAAACGTCCCCCGCCCGGGGCTTCCGGCCCGTGGAGGTCACGTCACGCGCCCGGGGCGGAGCTCCGCGCTGGTGGGCGGGGCTCCACGAATAGCCTGCCGGGAGTGAGGGGCGGGCCGCGTTGGGTCACCGCGGGGGCGGGGTCGCGTGGTCACCGCCCTGGGCTGCGGCCGGGTCGGGAAGGGCGCGGGGGGCGGCGAG
Source organism: Desmodus rotundus (assembly GCF_022682495.2). NCBI lineage: Eukaryota > Metazoa > Chordata > Mammalia > Chiroptera > Phyllostomidae > Desmodus > Desmodus rotundus. The sequence goes on along the minus strand of NC_071397.1, from coordinate 718,586 downwards.
TCGGGCTTCTGGGAAGGTGGTGCGCGGGTGGCCGCGGCTTCGCTCCCGGGTTCCCCCGCCACCGCCCTTGTCCGGGAAGGTAGGAGGGGGATGGGAGATGGAGTCGGGTTGCGCAGGAGCCAGACGGGGGGCGCGCGGTCCGGTGGCCTTTCGGCGCGGGAGAGCGCTGCCAGATCTGGGAGAAACCGGGCACCGCCGCGGGCGGGAGCACCGGCAGTGGCCGCAAGCAGGAGAGGGAGTCGCTGGGGGTCTGCAAGGTTTCACAGGGGAAAGGAGACTCCGGAGTGCAGAGGGACTGGGCGGTGGTGGCTGCAGGATGGGCGGGACTGACGGGAAAGGGAAGCAGTCATTTCTGTGGACTCCACAGCGCCCCAGCCCTCTCCGCAAAGGCTCTCTCTCCTCTCCTCCAGCTCCTGCTTGAGCCATGTTTTTCACCTGTGGCCCTAATGAGGCCATGGTGGTCTCCGGTAAGTGTAGTTCTCTTCTTAAACCCCCAAACACTTGCCAGCCCGGCCTCCGCCCTTACCCGCCTGCTTACCAGCTCCGCAGTGCTAATGTGTCCCCCCACCAAGCCCGGGCTGCAAGCTTGTGATTTCCAGACGCTACCCTTGTCAGGCCCAGGCTGCCTCCCCTCCAGCTCCCAGATTTTCTCGTGGGGATTGTCCCCCGTTCTTCCCCCAGTTCGACAGTCTTCCTATTCCAAAGCTTTCCACCCTCGCCGCCACAGCTCACTGGACCCTTCATCTTTCAGGTTTCTGCCGGAGCCCCCCAGTCATGGTGGCTGGGGGTCGAGTGTTTGTCCTGCCCTGCATCCAGCAGATTCAGAGGTGGGCAAGAAGAGAGCCAGGGAAGGGGACCCAGTTTTCTGTCTTACCTGTTTTTCTCACTGTCCACCCTTCTTTTGCCCTGTAGGATCTCTCTCAACACACTGACCCTCAATGTCAAGAGTGAAAAGGTTTACACTCGCCATGGGGTCCCCATCTCAGTCACTGGCATTGCCCAGGTGAGGCTTTTAGAGCCTTTTCCCCAGAGTCCACCCCTCTATCACCTTCCCTGTCTCCAGACTTTAGGGATCTTGTGACCCCTTGTGACCCTGCCCTTCCCAGCCTCTACCTGTGGAGAAATTCTCTGTGGTTTCACCTTCTCCAGGGCACGTGACTCTTCCTCTCTGGTCTCCCTGCTTCCTCCCTGGTTTCCTGAGACCTCCACCTAACTCTTCCCCACCATTCCTCTGGCTGCAGGTGAAAATCCAGGGGCAGAACAAAGAAATGCTGGCGGCGGCCTGCCAGATGTTCCTGGGGAAGACCGAGGCTGAGATTGCCCAAATCGCGCTGGAGACGCTGGAGGGCCACCAGAGGGCTATCATGGCCCACATGACTGTGGAGGTGGGCCTGACGGCAGGGAAACATCTAGAAGGGGTTCCAGAGGGGGGCCTAAGGACTGAAGTAGTCTGTGGGAGGAAGTGGCCAGAGGATCTGAGAGCTTAAGTTCCTCCTTCCCACCATCCCATGGTCTTAGGAAATCTATAAGGACCGGCAGAAATTCTCAGAGCAGGTTTTCAAAGTGGCGTCCTCAGACCTCGTGAACATGGGCATCAGCGTGGTCAGCTACACCCTGAAAGACATTCATGACGATCAGGTAAACCATGTCAGTTGATCCCCTCTGTTTCTCTGCTCCCTTCTCTTAAACCTCCCAAGGACTCCGATTTCTACATCCCTCCCACAGGACTATTTGCACTCATTGGGAAAGGCTCGAACTGCTCAAGTCCAAAAAGATGCTCGGATTGGAGAAGCGGAGGCCAAGAGAGATGCTGGGATTCGAGTGAGCGAGATGGGGGGGTCACTGAGATGCTGTGGGCCTATTGGGCACTTGGTGGGAGGGGCACAACTGACTTGGGGCTGGTGGAAATGGGTTGGGAGAAGAAACAGGTGAGGCCAGGGCTGGGGCAAAGGCCGGGGAGCCTGGTATAGCACAGGCTGTCCCCCTGGGGCCTTTAGCTCCCCGTTCTGACTCCCTGCCTGATCTCTGTATGGACAGGAGGCCAAAGCCAAGCAGGAGAAGGTGTCTGCTCAGTACCTGAGTGAGATCGAGATGGCCAAGGCACAGAGGGACTATGAGCTGAAGAAGGCCGCATACGACATTGAGGTCAACACCCGCCGGGCACAGGCAGACCTGGCCTATCAGCTTCAGGTCAGAGCCACCACACTGGGCAGATGGCTAGGCTAGACCTTGCCCCTGCACCGTACCTGTCAGGCCACCACTGTCTCGTATCCTAACTCTGGTCCCCGTGTCTTACTCTCCATTTCTGACCGAACTCCTCCATTTGAGGAAGACTTCAGGGACCTAAACATTTCAGCTAAAAAGCAAACAAAAGGTCCAGAAGGTATATGATCCGTAGGGCCGGTCATGTGTTCGGAGCAGGTTGTGCCCTGTGCAGTGGCACCTGGGTAGGCAGGTGAACCAGAGCTGAGGTCCAGCCCGTGTCCCACTTGCCAAACTGTGCATTCTGACATGAGCCAGTGGGTCTGCATCCACCCAGAGGAAGGGGCGCCTTTTACTCATTTGCACAGGGCAGCCCTGGGAATTGCCCTCGGGAGATACAGTCGATCGTCATTACTTGCAGATTCCGTATTGAAAATGTGCCTAGTGACTGAAATTTATTGGTAAGTCCAAAGTCAGTGCTTGTAGCACTTTTGTGGTCATTTGCAGACATGCGCAGAGGTGAGAATCTGAGTTGCCCGGTGCACAGTTCCCACCTGATGTTGAACACAATGTTTTGCTTTCTTTCAACGGCTACACTGTAGACAAGTGTTGTCTTCATAGTGCGTTCCTGCCGCATTTTTCACACTTGTGTGTTCTTTTTTTTTTTTTTTATTGTTATTCAATTACAGTTGTGTGCCTTTTCTCCCCATGCCTCCACCCCACCCCATCCAAACCCCTTGTGTGTTCTTTATTGGTGATTTCACTGCTGAAGTGCGGTCTGGTTTTCCTGTGCGCAGGGAGGCTGTGACGTGCTGTGTGGAGGAACACGTGTTAGATGAGCTTCGTTCAGGCAGGAGTGGTTGTGCTGTTGGCCTAAGTTTACTGACCACGCGCCAACAATACTTATCACAGAGAAGGTGACTTTAAACAGAAACACATGAAACAAGGTTATAATTTGACCTGCTGATAAAATGTTGCAGCCAGAGGTTCATAGGAACATAACCCCATACTTCCCACAGGAACGAAACAAGTGTTTGCTAACTCAGCGTTCATGGCTATTTTATAGAACAGAACTACCATGCAAAACATGAATCAACTGTACTTTGAAACCTTTACCCAAAGAGTAGCAATATGACGAATTTCATTCTTGCCAAGATTCAGTGCAGACTGAAGGCCTGTTGTGCATAACATCTTTAGTTGTGGGGATAAATCCTTGGCTTGTGCTTTGCCACTGGAAGTGTGGTCTGCCTACCACCAGCAGCAGCAGCACTGGAGTGTTGGTTAAAAATAAAAAGTCTCAGGCTGCAGACCAGACTGAATCAGAATCTGGGCTTTAACAAGCTCTCTAGCTGATTCATGTGCACATTTTAGTCTGATAAGCAGTCACATAGTAGAAACCACTGGCATGAGTGGGGCTATGGTTAAGGTCCTTGACTCTCTAAACTTGGCTTTCTTTGTCTGCAAGTTAACAGTTGGGGTGGGGGCGTTGGCTCTGTTGAGCTTTTCTCAGTTCCTACTTTTGTGCCGGGCTTTGTGCTGGGTAATCAGAAAATAATGATTCAGTCAAGAAATAAGAAAGAACCAGCCATGTAGAGAGTTGTGGGGTAAGAGTACTCTAAACCAGGAGTGCTCGAATAGAACTTCTAGTGATGGAGATGTTCTGGACTTCGCTGTAATGCTGAGTACTGAACTGTGGCTAGTGGAACCGTGGTTGCAGAGCTGAATTTTAAATCTTATGTAATATTGAATCATTTAAATTTAAATAGCCATGTGTGGCTAGGGGCTAGGAGGGGGCCCCGCACATGCAAAGGCCCTGAGGTCGGAAAGAGCTTGGTGTGTCCCAGAAACAGAAAGGAGGTTTCTGGTCTGGTATGGTTACTCTGCCGTAAGAAGGAGAGCCAGGTTAAGGCCAGGTCACCTAGGATTCAAGTCGCCATGATGGAGACTTAGAAGGGAGTTCGAAGTGCAGTGGAAAGCCACTAGAGAACTTTCAGCAGGGAGGTGCTGTGGTCTGACTTATGTTTTTACAAGGGTCAGTCTGGCTGCTGTGTGGAGAATTGGTTGTCAGAGAAGGGCAGCAGAGAGACAACTTGGAAGCTTTTTCAGAGATGATGGATTGAATAAATGCAGCTAAAACCTCATTAAAACTAATAGAGTGATTTAAAAGAGAGAGCCTGAGAGAATGGGAACAGATGGAGTAGAAACCATCTGGAAAGCCATGGTCATTGACTAAGCATGTCCGAGACAGCTGAGAGCAAAGCTGCCGGGGAGAGAACAGCCACAGGATCTGAGGTGCAGGAGCTGGCACACCCCTGGGCCTGGAGCTGTGACGTTGAGATCAGGAAACACAGGTGAAGCGTGACTTCTCAGTCAGATTCTGTCTCTGGCTCCCTGCCTCTGGATCTCTTCTCTGCCCCTGCGTCACCAAACCCGGTCAGTGTGTGTGGGGGGCAGTGCATGGGCATCCCACCACTCACCACCTATCAGGCAAAACTCCAAAGACAGAGTTCGGTGGAAAAGAAAGGAATCTTTTATTTAACAATCGAAAAAGGCTATTTAAATATTTATCATTAACAACTACTCTGTAGATTCAAGAACTGAAAATGATGCCAGAACAGAAATGTGTAACCATAAGGCGCACAAACTCTGGTCTAAGAAAAAAAAAATCACCCTGTCACCCTCTGCCAGCTCAGTTCAAGGTTGTGCCAGGAACCTCTTCTCCCGCCCAGAAGCATTGTAAAAGTAGTTGGCTTAGCTGCTCTCCAGTTGCTGTCTGGACTTCAGGCGTCTTTCCGAGTCTTTGCCTCCAGGCCTCTTACTCCAGGTGCACTGTGCTCTTCCTACAGCTGCTCACCGGCAGCACTGGTGACCCTTTACACACCTGCCCAGGGGGAGGGTCAGGGCTTACAGCCGTTGACAGGTCCAGGAAGGGATGCCCTTGCTGGACAAGTTCCTGCACAGGAGGGGTGTGGAAGGGGTCTGCCACGTTAGAACCCAGCCTCCTCCCTTCCCCTCTTACTGTCCCTAAGGTGCAGGGCCCAGCACCTCCAGCCCCCACCGCTGGGAAGGAGAGGAGATCCAAAAAGGGGGGGCCTAGTTTCCAAGTGCTCCTTTTTAAATATTCTCCCCCAGCATCTCTTGTGGGGGCCGCTCTGGTTGCCAGGCTCAACCCCTCCCGTTTCTGGAGGCTGGGTCTCAGGTACACCAGTACACATCTGGAGGTTCATTGTCTGCTGAGAATAAACCAGAGGATGTGACCTGGGGCTAGCCTGACACAGCTGAGGGCCTGGTACTTCACCAGTAATGAGGCCATGAACTGACTGTGCACTTACTGGAAGCTCAGTGTTGACAGCCTCCCCTCACCCCTCACCTCACTTGGCTCCCAGAATCTCCATCTTCCAAAGAATAGATCAGAAAACTGCTCAGGGGACATGACTGATTCAAAAGAAAAGACCTAAAGATCTAGAATCAGGTTTCTCAGCAAATGGCCTGCCCAGATCACCCTAGAGAGAAGCTCCCCCACAGCCCAGAGCTTCTGCTCAGCGCTGTAGACCCTGTTCACTGTGAGCAGACAGCCAAGGGTTCACTGGCCTGGAAAGAGCCCGCAACACGGGACAGCAGAGCCATGTGGAGGACACGGCCTGTGCCAGGAGAAGGAAGTTTTTAAAAACCTGGAACGCTCAGTACGAGAAGAATCCACACCCAGGAAGTCAGAATGTAGGACAGAGGACCAAAAGAGCTCTTAGAAATTAAGAAGATGGCAGAAATTTTTTAAAAACCCACTTTGGGCTCTGGCTGGTGTGGCTCAGTGGATTGCGCATGGGCTGCAAGCCAAAGGGTCGCCGGTTCGATTCCCAGTCAGGGCACATGTCCCGGTTGCTGGCCAGGTCCCCAGTGGGGGCCATGCGAGGGGCAAGCACACATTGACGTTTCTCTCCCTCTCTTCTTCCCTCCCCTCTAAAAATAAATACAGTGTTTAAATAAAAATTTTTTTAAATCACTTTGGAGAGAAATTCTAGTAAGTGTCCCAGAAAAACAGACTAGAGCAGCTGGGGGCCTGGAGCAGTAGGTGAAAGTATGAGAGGCCAGGCCAGTGCCTCCGACAGACCAAAGAAAACAGGAGGAAATAACCGAATGAAAAATATGCAAAATGTTTGTCTGCCCTGAAGGATGTTAGTTTCTAATTGTCACAACCCACCAAGTGCCCAACACAATTAATGGAAAACATCTACACTGAAACACATCACTGAAATTTCAGAACACTGAGAAAAGATCTAGAAGCTTCCAGAGAAAAACATCTCAAAGCATCAGGCATCAAAATGATTTCAGGTTTCTTAAGAAGGTAGAAGACCATAGAGCAGTGCCTTCAAAATTCTAATAAAATGAATTTCAATATAGTAACCTGTACTCAACATAACTATAATTCAGTTAGAAGGGTAGAATAAAAATCTCAGAGAAAGAAGGTCTCAAAAAACTTACTGCCCACGTACTCTTTGCAAGGAAGCTGGTGGAGGTTGAGCTTCACCCAGAAGGTAGCAGAAGGGTTGGGAGGCGCTCCCGCATGGGAGAGGTGATCCTCTACACCGCAGTGGGGAGCAGCTAGTCCAGTTTGGAACGGGCTTGACGTTTCCAGGTTAGAGACAGTACAGGATGCTACATCCTGAAGCACTCTTCCTTTGGAGTGAGCACCTGGGCCCAGTGAAGGCAGGGGCGTCCCCTCACGTTGCCAGCACCCACAGGGGTGGTGCATGGCTAAGTGGGGTCAAGGAGAGAGGGAAGTGTGCTCCTGCCCTGTTCTCACCAACATCCTGGCGAGAGTCTTCTGCTCCCTGCACTCACCAAGGAATGAGAAAATGAGATCTGCCTAAGTAAGGGGCGCTCTGTACACATGTTCTTGTAAATGTCCGTAGAGTGCCCGGGAGGGCACACAAGCAGTCACAGTTGTTCCTGGGGAAGGGGATGTGGAGGCCCACTTCCCACTGTGCCCCATTTTCTTTTGAATTTGTACCATATACAAAAATAAAAACGAAAGCCACACACGCCCCCTAAAAAACGAAAGCCACACACGCCCCCTAAAAAGAAAGGAGGCGGCTACTGCAGCAGTTGGGCCTGGAGGCGAGGGCGGCCTGCACTGAGGTGACAGCTGCGCAGACGGAGAGTGAGGGGGTGGGTTTGAGCTAGACGGGAGGACAGGTGATGGCGCAGTTGTGCTCAGTACCCTCCGGGTGCTCAGGCGCTACCGGCGGAGGAATACAATGGGAGCTCACGCAGGGACCCTATTTCTGGCCTGAGGGAGACGGGGACGGGCCCCAGGCCTGTCCATCTCAGACACTGAGGCTGCCTGGGGAAAGTCCTGATGGTTGATACTGGCTCTGATCAGGTGTTGCCTTGGATCTGTACCAGAGATGGACCCCACTGGGCTGGCGGAGCTGACCTGGGACCACTCCCTGTACCCGCTCTATTTTTACATCCCACCCTGGAGCCCTGCCCTGACTTCCCTGTGGTTCCTGGGCACTTGGCCTTCAGCTCTGACGCTGAGCATCTCTCCTTTGCAGGTGGCCAAAACGAAGCAGCAGATCGAGGAGCAAAGGGTGCAAGTGCAGGTGGTGGAGCGGGCCCAGCAGGTGGCAGTACAGGAGCAGGAGATTGCCCGCAGAGAAAAGGAGCTGGAGGCCCGTGTGCGGAAGCCTGCGGAAGCTGAGCGCTACAAGCTGGAGCGTCTAGCAGAGGCAGAGAAGTAAACGCCCCCTCCCAGTCTCCTCTGGGCTCCTTCACTCCCTGGACTCCTCCTGTGGAACTCCGGTGGTAGGAGCCTGTACCCCCAGCACAGAACCTTTCTGCCAGGAGCAAGGGCCTCAGCTTCTTCCTCCACTCCCCTTGTTTGCCCAGGTCCCAGCTGATTATGCAGGCAGAGGCAGAAGCTGAGTCTGTGAGGGTGAGTTAGGAGGTGGCTCTCTCTGGTTTGTGGGAGTGGGTGTTGCTGATGAGCTGCTGGGGTTTCTTGCCCTTAACTGCTGCCATTGGTATCACAGTATCCTGTCTCCTTCTTAGATGCGGGGGGAGGCTGAGGCCTTCGCCATTGGGGCCCGGGCCAGGGCTGAGGCCGAGCAGATGTCCAAGAAGGCAGAAGCGTTCCAGCTGTACCAGGAGGCTGCTCAGCTGGACATGCTGCTAGAGAAACTGCCCCAGGTCTGGGGTTTGTGTGCTGGGTGCCAGAAGAACCAGGCCAGGGAACCATAAGTTAGGGGTGGGAGTTATAAACAGTGACCAAAGTGAGGAAGGATGATCAGTAGGATGGAGGTCTTTAAGAACCCAGGGTAAGTAAGGCATTTTAGGAGGGGTGTGATGGGTCTCAGGCGCTGAGTGGGTGTCTCACTTATCAGGTGGCAGAGGAGATCAGCGGTCCCTTGACCTCTGCCAAAAAGATCACGCTGGTGTCCAGTGGAAGTGGGGCCATGGGGGCAGCCAAAGTGACCGGGGAAGTCCTGGACATCCTGAGCCGCCTGCCAGAGAGTGTGGAGAGACTCACTGGCGTCAGCATCTCCCAGGTGAGGGTCTCCTGGGGGCTGTGGAGCAGAACCACTGGGCCCCCCGGGGTGTGTGATGCAGAACAAAGTAAAGACACTGAACTCGGGCACGTTGAGTGCCTTAGTTCGCGTCGTGCAGCCCGGGGCGCTGGGCTCCGAGGCCCAGGCTGACTGTCCAGTGCCAGGACCCAGCAGCGTGTTGACAGTTCCAAGGCTTATCACTGATTTCCTTGGTGTCCGTGTGCTCACCTGAAAGTTATGGTGGAGGTCAGACAGCGGGCTCTGGAACCAGACCGTTCTGCTGTGAATCCTGACTCCAGTGCGTGCTGTGACCTCAGAGAGATTCTCAGCTTCTCTATACCTGTCTCCTCACGGGTTAATAATAGCAACTGAGTGACTCATACTCGCAAAGTGTTTAGAACACTGCCTGGCACACAGTGTGTCCCATGGAAGAGTGTGTTAAAAATATATATATTTTACACACACACACACACACACATGGACCCTATTGGACCATTTCAGTGACCTTCACGCTGGGTTCCTTGGGCCTCCTTGAGGCCTGTCGTGGAGGATTGTGAGCTATGGAGAGGGTCTGTGCCAGAACTAGCAGATTCCTCACTGTGCTCCACACCAGAAACTAATGCAAGTAATAAATGTAAACTATACTTGGGGGGAGGGGGGACCGGAAGACTCCTGGTTGTGCGTGTTCTCCCTGCAACCCTTCTGTCCAGATGGAGCCTGGGAGAACTTGGCATCTGGCTCCCGTGCCATCCACTGCTCTTTTCTACCAGGTAAACCACAAGCCTTTGCGAACAGCCTGAGCCCTCAACCTTCGCAGACGCCTAGCTTCGTGGTTCAAGTTGCCTGAATGGTCCCCATATTGCATGCACTTCAACTGGCCTCCCAGAGCATGTCCTTTAACAGAGGGATTCCACCTTTCATCTCTCCTTGCCAAATAGCCTGTGCCTTGCCTTGGAAGAGAGGGGTTGCTCCGCTCCCCTTCCCGGGCCCACACCACCGAGACGGCTGGTCCCCACCAAGAGTTCCATGCCAGCATTCTGATATCCCCACCCCACCCCAACTCCCTAATTAAACTACACTGAGCCTGTTGTCTGGAATTATTTTCTGACCAAGACAGGGATGGCTGGAGGTTCCGAACTTGGCAGATAATTTGCTGTTAAGTATTTATACTTGAACAATTAAGTTAAAACAGAACTCATTCAGAATGGGTGCTAGAATATAGCTTGCTCCTTCCAGTCGGCTTTTAATGGGAGTTACTGGTACACTGAGAGTTGTAGATTGAATTCCTCTCCCCGCAAAGTTGATTTAGCCCTCGTGAACAGGAAGCATGCTGATGTAAGAGGAATGACAATTCCATTAGTCCCTAGAATTACTGAAATATGGCTGAGGGCAACTGGACTTAAATTTCCTGGGTTGCCTCAAGACCTTTTGTGCAGTTTGAAAGCATGACGTAGTGTAGTGTTTAGAATGGGACCATAATGTGGTGTCCCATTCTCATTACCTTTACCTTATATTGACTGAGAAGACCCACACGGTTACCGAAAGCAAAATACTCAGAGGAATCCAGGGTGTGCTCTACGTTAGTAGTGAGACAATAGTGGCCTCTTAACTGCATTCATGAGGTTCTTCTGGAACAGTTAAGCCTGCTGGGATCCAGCCTGGTTTGGGTTCAGTGTGTTGTGTGAGGCCTGAAAACCTGCAATTCTATAGGTTCCAAGGTGCTGCTGGTTTAGGGGACTACATCCACACCGTCTCCCATTCACATTTCCTCCTCGGTTCCTAGACCCTGCATCTGAGCTCTATCTGTTGGGACTGGTAATGTTGCTGGAGCCAGGGTGGCTCCGTTGGCTGGGTGTTATTCTGCAAACCAAAGGGTCTTGGGATCAGTCCTTGGTCAGGGAGCAGGTCTAGGCTGTGGGTTGGGTTTGGTCCTATAGGGCCACAGAGGGGCAACCAATCCATGTTTCTCCATTCCCCTCTCTGAAGAAGACTGGTACGGGGGTGGGGGTGGGGGGGTGCTGGTTGGGTACCAGGGATTAAGATGTGAGGATCAATTGAGTACTAAGGATATTCTTACCAATTCATGGAGAACAACACAATATATGTGTAAGTGAACCAGCCACCTAAATGAGCACAAGTCTTGCAATTTTTTTTTTCCAATTCCCATTTATTTTTGGCTCTTGTGGCAGTGTCATTTTTTTCTTTTTCAATATGAAAAACAAGACTAAACAAATTTGGAGTATAGGATAGGCCAACATCAAGGAGGGTTGGAGCAATAGCAAAAGAAAGGGGACTTTGCCAAAAGATAGAGGGTGTCCTGTCCCCCTCCCTCCAGGGAATGACTCCAACACTTAGGTGGCAGTACATACCTTTTCTCACACTCTCTCTCACACACACACACACACACACGACTGCTATTTTTGGGTAAGAAGTGGTCAAGATGGGGAGGGCCTTTCTGGAGGCTTAGGGACCAAGGCTAGTCACTCTTCCCCCTTTACCTCCTCTGTCCAGAGAAAGGATGCGATCGATGTGAGGGAAAGTGGAAGAGGAAAGGATCCCACTTGTCAGCACAGCAGACCCCTGCACAGCAAACAACTCAGAACAAAGCTTAAGAGACTGAAAATTGAGTTAATACTGTTCATACCTTCCCCAACGCTGAGGGTGGAGCAGGGAAAATACCTAGAAACTGGAACAGCCCAAATCCCAACTCTCCAGAACTGCTGCAAGAATGGGAAACCCCACCGGTTCCCAGTAGGGACTTCTGCCTGGAGTTAGTATCAGTCCCTTTCCGCTCGGCTACCTCACGGGCTTAGGATGGTATTTTTCAGTACACAGTCCTAAATAGGATCTGGATGAGACCCAGCTTCTTGGAGAATTATCTTGAAAACAGGGGAATATTAACTGGACAGATGGGAGGAATGGGTACCAGAAAGAAATATAAGATTACCCAAAATGGCAGAAATATAGATTTCCCAGAATGGAAAGAGAGGAGACATTCAACAAGCAACGAATATTTATTGAGTGCCTATTATGTGCCAAGCACTGTTCTAGAACACCCCTAAAAGAACGAAAGAGGCAGAAGATGCAAATTCTGAGGGAGAGTAAAGGGGCAGTTGAGGACGAAGGCTAAGGGAGCCGAGAAGCCTGAGTGATGGGCGTGGCCTTAAGCCTCCTCTTCTGCCTCCTCACCGAAATCCTCCTCCTCCTCGGCGGTGGCGTCCTGGTACTGCTGGTACTCTGAGACGAGGTCGTTCATGTTGCTCTCGGCCTCGGTGAACTCCATCTCGTCCATGCCTTCACCGGTGTACCAGTGCAGGAAGGCCTTGCGCCGGAACATGGCCGTGAACTGCTCCGAGATGCGCTTGAACAGCTCCTGGATGGCCGTGCTGTTGCCGATGAAGGTGACCGCCATCTTCAGGCCGCGGGGCGGGATGTCGCAGACGGCCGTCTTGACGTTGTTGGGGATCCACTCCACGAAGTAGCTGCTGTTCTTGTTCTGCACGTTGAGCATCTGCTCGTCCACCTCCTTCATGGACATGCGCCCGCGGAAGACAGCAGCCACGGTGAGGTACCGGCCATGGCGGGGGTCACAGGCAGCCATCATGTTCTTGGCATCAAATACCTGCTGGGTGAGTTCTGGTACAGTGAGAGCCCGATACTGCTGGCTTCCACGGCTGGTTAGAGGGGCAAAGCCAGGCATGAAGAAGTGGAGGCGTGGGAAGGGGACCATGTTGACTGCCAGCTTGCGAAGGTCAGCATTGAGCTGGCCAGGGAAGCGGAGGCAGGTGGTGACCCCGCTCATGGTGGCAGAGACAAGGTGGTTCAGGTCCCCATAGGTTGGCGTGGTCAGCTTGAGGGTGCGGAAGCAGATGTCGTAAAGAGCCTCGTTATCAATGCAGTAGGTCTCATCAGTATTTTCTACCAACTGATGGACAGAGAGGGTGGCGTTGTAGGGCTCAACCACCGTGTCAGACACTTTGGGTGAAGGCACCACGCTGAAGGTGTTCATGATGCGGTCGGGATACTCTTCACGGATCTTGCTGATGAGCAAGGTGCCCATTCCAGAGCCTGTGCCCCCACCCAGGGAGTGGGTCAGCTGGAAGCCCTGCAGGCAGTCACAGCTCTCAGCCTCCTTCCGCACCACGTCCAGGACGGAGTCGACCAGCTCCGCCCCCTCTGTATAGTGGCCCTTGGCCCAGTTGTTGCCTGCCCCAGACTGACCTGGAACGAGGTCCGGAGGCAAGCTTGGTTAGTGAAGGGTGGTACATACACAATCACCTTTCAGCTCCTGGAATAATGCCCATAGATCTTTCCTCATTTTCTTCCTCACCTGTGACATATCCCCCCACCCACAGTGTACCACGCAAGGCAGCCACTCCCCCAACCCTCCATTAGAGATCTCAAAACATGGCCCTATAAAAACTCTCCAATACAATAATCATTTCCTGACTCTTGCTGTCCTCCTGCACCCACATCAATTGAATATGATGGTTATCTACAAATATCTATATGACTTACCAAAAACAAAGTTGTCTGGTCTGAAGATCTGGCCAAAAGGACCTGAGCGAACAGAGTCCATGGTACCGGGCTCTAAATCCACCAAGATAGCGCGAGGAACATATTTTCCACCTACAAGGAAGAAAAGTAGAGGAGTGAAAATTAGCAGAAGGTAAATAAATTGGGGCTAGGTAACAGCCAGAGACCCAAATTTGTTATTCCAGGTGCTGCTGCTAGGTGGCAGCAGAGCTAGTCTTTGGCCCTTATGGTGAGAAATTAAACAGAAGATAGTCTCCAAACGGAAGGGATAGATTCATCCAAAGGGCATAAAAGGTTCCCTAGGAATGGAAAGAGACCGCAGAAGTAGGAGAGATGGGACCTGATCTTCCCGGGCTCATTTCCTCACCTGTGGCTTCATTGTAATACACGGAGATTCGATCCAGCTGCAGGTCGCTGTCCCCATGGTAGGTGCCAGTGGGGTCGATGCCATGTTCATCGCTGATCACCTCCCAGAACTGTGGGGAAAGCGAAATGAATCCTCACTGCTCAGATCCCAGCCAGTTATGCCCCTGCCTCTATCACTTTAACTCCAGACACACATAATGTTATAGGGTCTGCCATCCCCTCGACTGCCTGCCACGCCCCTCCCCTAAAAACCTCTACCTCCGGGAAAGCCGACTTGGGATGTGAAATGATGTCCAGCTGGGAGGGCCCTTCAATTGCAGACGCTGGTGAGGTGGACTGAGGCGTCCCACCTGATTACGTAGGCTCACCCCTCGCCCTCCCCGCAGGGCACCGCCCGTCCACGCAGCGCATGTAGGGCGGATAGGAACCAGCTGCCGCATTTGCCCACCCCAACCCTCCCTGAGACTTCAGCGCAAAAGCGCGCAAAGCCTGACAAAAGGGAGGCGTCGTGCGTGGGCGGGGCCAAGGCGCGAAATCACCTCGGGAGGGACCTGGCAACCTCGAGCTAGCGCGCCCCCTAGTTGCCCGCAGGGCCACACAGTGTCTGCCCCACAGGGGCCTGCCGTTGTTGCGACGTAGTGGCCGCACTTCCTCCCCCGCCCCAACCCGTTACATTGTAGCAGCGCGCGCGAGAGGGGGGAAAAACAGACTTCGCCCCGGAATTTTATCCCTTGGCTAGCTTTCCCCTTTCTCTTCCTTTAAACGAGGACTATCTTCCTTTCTCCCACTATTTAGTCCCGAGAGACCCCTTAAAGAAAAGGACCCCTTTTTCTATTTTATTCAAGCCCCTAAAAGGGTCTCTTTAAGGGGAAATAAAGGCAGCAAAATGAATCCAGCTCATATTAGTTTTCCATCCACAAAAAACTATTGGCCCGCCACTCGAGCATCATGGGGTTCAGCGGAGACCCCTGCTCTTTTGTGAAGGTGGCGCACAGTGCCCCACACCCTGGCGCACTGCGTCCCCAGCTCTGCAGCTGCTCCCCCAGCCTCAACCCTTCCCCCACTGGCTTGGCCTAGGAAACCCCGCCAAGTGTTTCCACATGTAGGAACCTCGCCTCGCTTTGTCTCGGCCAGTTTCGGCATCTCCCTCTCTCCCCGGCTCTCGGACCGTTAGGGGATTCCCTTTAAGCAAAACCTTCAGAACCTTGGTCTTCCCGCCCTGCAAACCTCAAGGGTGCTTTTGATACCTTCCCTAAAATGACTCTGCCAAGAAAAATAATTCCCACTTTTCAAAAGCAAATTCTAGCTACAATTGTGTATTACACATATAAAACTTATTTTTGTCAAAGTTTGGTTAAGGCTGGAGAGTGCAAACCGCCCACAACCATTCTTCATAATCTATCTGGGTGTTTTCCTTCTCAAAAGGAAACATATTTAAAAGAGGTTTAAAATCCTTACCTTGGCACCGATCTGGTTGCCACACTGACCCGCCTGGATGTGCACGATTTCCCTCATGGTTCAAATTAGAAATTTTTGCTCGCCTCAAAAAATGGGGCAAGAAGATATGTAATTTTTTTTTCTCTGCTGCTGCTCACAGGCCGGTAGAATGAGACGTGCCGCGGAGGCTGCAGCAGCGCGGTCCGAACGCGGCGGCAGGAAGGTTCCGAGAGGGAGAAAGGAGAGGGCAGGGCTCGGGAGGGAAGGCGAGCAGGGCGGGGCGCGCGTGCGCCGGCGGGGAGGCGGGAGACGGGCCCGCGCAGCGCCCCAGACAAAGCCGCCGTGAGGCCGGCCCTGATTAGTCGACGCCGGTCAGGTAGCCGACGACCATTGGTCTCTGCTCGAGTGAACTAGCACAGTCCTCCCTGGGAGTTGTAGTCCTCCATTGTTGAACACACTGCAAAAACGAAGGGACGAATGGGTGGATGCTGGCTTTGGGGGTTTGGGGTTTTGGCGTTTTATGAAAATGACCTTACCCAAGATAACTTTCTTCTAAACATGAGGTTGGTTTATTTGTTTTTTAATGCAAAAAGGCAGTCGTTTTCGGGGCTGCAGGAATTGGGAACCTGAGGATGCCAGGCGTTGGAAAGTGGGGTGGCCACGCCCTGAAAGCCCCCCCTGCGGTAGCTCCAGGGAGAGACTGGACTGCTTAGCTCAGCGAAAACTGGGGAGGAACGCGGCACCCAGCTCTGCCATCTAACAACTGGCCTTTTGGTGACGGAAGGCGTGAACACTAAACCGCTGCTCCCCCAGACACCTCAGGAGGAAGGAGGGGGTTACCTTCCTGCTATTTCCTTGGGAGTTTTCGTTAGAAAACTCTATAGATAATATCTGGGAAGAGAAACAAAATTGCAGCAAGGGCACTGCAGAATTGAGATGTAATTGTGTGGGTGGTACGTTCAAAGAATAAACGGAGTGGTTTAGAGAAGCTGGTATCTGGTATCTGTGAAGCCGGGCGTCTCCGTCCCTGTAGGAGATCTGGGCCTGAGAGCAGCGTTGAAGAATCTGGTTTTGTCCAACAGAGCTATGGGATGAGATGGCCTCCTAGAATTTCACTGTCTTTCCAGCCTGCTTTAGACACTTTAATAAAGTCACTAGTTTTTCAGTTCGCTGATTTTACTGACTTAGTGGCTGGCAACTGCAACCTTTCAAGAGCCTCAGGATTTAAATTTTATAATGGGTGAGGGGGTGGGTATTCATGGGATAAGATTGGATAGGCTCAAAGCAAAGTGACATGTTTTGGTTTTTTTTTCCCCTGGGATTAATTCACTTGATCTTGAGTGTCCTGCAAAACAGGAGCTAGGGATACAAAAATGATTATGAATTAGCTCCCTGGCCTCCAGGACCCTGCAGTTTGGTGAAAAGTGTATGAACAATGGAGTGTGGTAAGCACTATAATCAAGGTCTTCTGTTAGTTCACACTGGACTCAATATACATCTCTCAGTCATCTTATAAATAAAAGAACATTAGACCCTGGCTGGTGTGGCTCACTGGATTAGCGCTGGCCTGAAAACCAAAAGGTTGCCAGTTCCATTCACACACCTGGGTTGCAGCCCAGGTCCCCAGTTGGGAGCAGGAGAGAGGCAACCAATAGAGGTTTCTTTCTCTCTTTCTCTCTCCCTTTCCCTCTATAAAAATGTATAAATAAGCCCTGGCTGGCGTGGCTCAGTGGATTGAGTGCCAGCCAGTGAACCAAAGGGTCACTGGTTCAATTCCCAGTCTAGGGCACATGCCTGGGTTGCAGGCCAGGTCCCCAGTGGGGGACGTGTGAGAGGCGGTCACACATTATGTTTCTCTCCCTGTTTTTTAGAAAAGAAAAAAATGTATAAATAAAACCTTTAAAAAAAAACATTAAGTTGTTTTTACATTAAGCAGACCCCTCTACCTATTATAAAATGGAATTTTTAAAAAAATGTTTTAGGGCATGATCACAATGCAAGTTATTTTTGTGGCAGTGGGGTTTAGAATTTAGAATCAAAGGACTTGTCTCAATTTGTCTCTACCAAACCTAGCAAAGTCATTTAACTTAGCAGAGCTTCAATCACCTCTGCAAAAATCTACTTCTGAAACTGGAAAAGACACAAGGGTTCGGGCTGCCTGTCACCACCAAACCCAATCAGCAATGACAGCGATTGAATCTCTAGGGCGCTTTATTCAGATGGCCGGCCATCCGAGATGGCGGATTCATACCCTAACAGACCATCTTGTCTATTCTTTCCAGGCCAATGTTTTCATAACAGGGAATAAACAAGGTGCAGTGAGGGGTTTTGAAATTCAGGGAGGGTCGGGTAGAAGAAACTGCAACATTGCTGTCCTGGGCAGTTAGCTGCTCCCAGGGGTGGATGGTCATCTGTCCCTCCCTGGAAGACAATGGCCTGGATGCCTTCACTTGTCCCCAGGTGGTAATCTTTAGCAGTGCCCCAGGAGATCAGCTGTTTTCCCAGGAGCCAGGATGGGCCTTATCTATCTGTAGTTTCTGAAACAAAAACTTTCACATATACATTACTTGCTAGGCTTATAACTATTTACCTTAAACTAAAATTTTCCAACTCTTAAGTCCCCTATCACTTATACCTATTGGATTTTTTTGGTCAGAATGAAGCCAGGTAGTGAGTGAAAAACGAACTCTACATTATACACAAGTCAAATTGTTACTATTCTTGTCTTAGTATGACATAACGAAATAGATTATTTTATCCTTCCTTCACTTCTTGAAGGAACTCGGTCAGCCTTTAAGATGGCTAGGGATCTTTGCTTTAGGAAAACGACCTCAAAATATCCATCAGGGCTGTATGCTCAGGGAGGATATGACATGGAAAGCAAATCAAAGGAAATGAACTTCCCAGTGCAATGAGGAGTCCTCAAATGCCACGCCTGCGGGCTGTTCTCCAAAATGCAGCCTCCGGCCACGACAGCAATCCGCAAGCCATTTTCATTTCGGTGACTCAGCAACCACCATATTTGGAAAGACCTGGGAAGGGCACGCTGGACGCACCAGAAACTTCGCGCGACAACTACGGTAAACCCCTCTGGGCGCCGCCAGCCGCCAGACTTTCCGGTCGCGGATTGGACGCCTGCGCGGGAAGTGGGCAGCG